>NC_142382.1:7177500-7483333 GCF_059441005.1 Hippichthys cyanospilos
CATTGGTATTTAAAAAAAAAAAAAAAAGGGGAACAAGTTAAAAATGACTTGGCAACGAGTCTAACTCCTAGTGGTATGCAGGCTCCCTCCAGTGGTATACAAGAGAATGATCGCTTAACAGTTTAGTTGTATTTAACTTTTTAGTCATTTTTAAGATTTGCTAGTTTTTTAACTTTTACAGTGGAGCATTACATTTCAGTTCAATCATTATTCAGGCTAAATGAATTCCCATAAATGTATGCATACATTTTAAATAATGTTTCATAAACAAGATATTCTTGTAAGATTTTTTTTTCACACACATACAAAAAAAAACTTAGACTAACAACTATTTTATTGAGGGTCAGTATGTTGGTCGTGGGAGAAGTTTTTTTTTGGGGGGGGGTGTCAAGCTTGAGAATCACTGACTTGGGCAGTTATACTATTAAGCTAAAGATAAGCAACAATTCCATAAAATGATGGTTAGGCTGTAACTTGAAAAATGTAAAAAAAAACAAAAAAAAAGTCACATTGCGGAATCAAGCTTGGTTTTCGTCACATTTTATTGACGCGTGCATATTGATGACGAGGCTGACATGTTTTTTGTTGTTGTTGACAGTCCACATGATTCCAGAGCAGATTGAAGGCCTTCTGTATGTGGTCAATAAAAAGCAAAGCGTAGATGGCAATCTGTTCTTTAAAAATAATTCTTGAATTCTTATTTCTTCTTGGGCGCGTTGGGTGTGTTGAATTTAAAGAAAATGATGTCACCGTCCTCCACCACATAGTTCCGACCCTGTTGCCTGTATTTGCCTGCAGCCTGAAAGGAAGGAGAAGATGATGTTTGTTTTCTAACTTGTTGAGGACAATAAAAACTCGATACGTCGTACCTTGGCTGCGTTTTCGCTGCCCTCCTCTTTAAAGTCTACATACTTCATCACCTCGGCCATGATGAAGCCCTTCTCAAAGTCAGTGTGAATCTTCCCGGCCGCCTGTGGAGCTTTGCTTCCTTTCTGTTGGGTTGCAACGAAGAAAACAATAAGGTTCATCTACAAAATAACCACCGTATTGAACCCCACCCCCCAAAAAATCTTAACTGAGGACAAAAGTTAATCCTTTGATGAACGGCGTCTTGCGAGAAGAACGTTAAAGGACACGCTTACCCTGACGGTCCATGCTCGCACCTCGTCCGGTCCCGCCGTGAAGAAATACTCCAGCTGTAATGCTGCATAGCCCGTCTTGATTATTTTGGTCAGGACACTAGGAGACCAAGTCAACCACATTATGTGTCAAGACCAAGGTGAGAATAAGTTTGGATTTTTTATTATGGCAATTTTTTTAATAGGTTTAGTATTGTCTATAAATCATTAACAGAACAATATAGGGCTGCACAATTAATCTTAATCGCTATCACGATATTGGCTGCCACGATTAATTATGGTGATCCTCTTCCATATTGCATTTAAAAAGCCGGCTAATGTACATGTCAAATCAAACACTTTGTCATTCTACCACTAGGAGGCAATGTTTCCCACATATTTGTATGACAAAAGCTTCCGCCTTTCTCACCCAAATATACAGGTATTACTTACCAGTTGACTGCTATTTGATTAAAATTTGCATAAAAATAAAAATGTGCTTGGGTCTAAGTAACCTTCATTTTTCCATTGGTTTGCACTCTGCAAGTAAGTTGTGTCAAGTCTGTGTGCCACATTTTTGTCATTTCTTGGGTCAATTTGTTTTAATTATTTATTTTAGTTTATTATTATTTATAAGTATCAAGCCTTATTTATATATGACCTTCATTTGGGATTGCAGAACGACTGAAAGATATCATCACAAGTGAGGGTATGTCACCTCTGTGTCTTCTGCTCCTCGCAATATTTTTTCTGCTCCTCTGGCTCCATGTCAAACAGTTTGGACTCCAACGCTCCGCTGAAGGGGATCACCAGAGCGCCGGGGTCGTGAGCGTCCACCCACTCCTTGATTTTAACCAACCTCAGAGAAAAGAAGACACGCCAACTCAACAACATGACAACACGTACCTCCCTATCTCTTTTTTCTACAAGCGCTTGTCCTCGAAAGGGCCACGAAGAAGGCGGAGCCTATCAGAGCCTCTTTCAGAAAGATAGGTCGTGTTTACCTTAGAATGGAGTAAAGAAAGGATAAGCAAGAGAGAGCGAAAACTTGTGATGGAAAAATAGAATAGGAGAGAGAGAGCGAGAGAGAAAACGAGATTGAAGAATAGGAGAGAGAGAGAGAGTGCCCTTGATCTTTTGAGAGAAAACGTGAGGTGGAAACATAGAAAAGGGGAGGTGAGGAGAGAGAGACAAAACGTGAGATGGAAAAATAGAATAGGAGAGAGCGGGAGTGAAAACGTGAGATTGAAGAATGGGGGGAGGGGCCCTACCACTAGTTCTTTTGAGAGAGCGAGAGCGAGAGAGACAAAGAGAGAGAAAACATGAGATGCAAACAGAGAGAAAACGTTAGATGGAAAAATAGAAAAGAAGAGAGAGAAAGAGAGAGAGAGGGAGACCTACCACTTGTTCTTTTTGCGGATGTAATCTTTCTCTGATAGGTTGACCAGGTAGATCATGGGTTTGGATGTGAGGAACAGGTACTTGTTCAAAACCTCAATCTGGAAAACAGGCCACAATTCAACTCAGTGCCCCCCCCCCCCACCCCCCGAAAAATAAAAAAAAGAACGGCGGGCCGCCCACCTCTTTGTCGTTCCAGTCTCGGCAGAAGCGCACGTGTTTCTTCTCGTCCACCACCCAGTTCTTCACCTTCACCATGATGTCCTGAAACGAGAACGCGCTGGGTCGGTCACCCGATTCCCGACCGCGAGGACAGTAAGCGCGCAGAAGGTCCGTACGTATTCGGGTTTCAGCTTCTTGTCATTGCCTCGGACCGCCGTTTTCTCCAGCTTGTCCACGATGGGCGCGATCATCTCCTCGTCCTTGAGCCGCAGCTCCTCGTGGATGATCTCCATGTCCCGCACCGGGTCCACGTTGCCCTCCACGTGAATAATGTCCTCGTCGTCAAAGGCACCTGAGAAAACAATCGCATTGAAGAAAATGGGAGGAGGTTCTTACATTACGCTTGTCTTCAAAAGAGCAGCAAACAGCCGCAGCTGTCAGGCGGTCAGTAGTAGAAATAAAATGAAATTCTGCGCTTGGTTTATAAATACGTGAAAAAAATACTCATGGAATATAAATCTTGTGTGGTTCTGAGTGTAGACTGGGATTTTGGGGATTGGGATTCATGGAGCCCGGACCTCAAAGCAAACATGGTGGCGCAACATTTGGCCGTTATGCTGCACACAAACGAAATAAACTGCCATCATTGAAGGTTTTTGTACATTATTTTCTTGTTATTTTTTTATGTTTGTATCTTGTGTATTATTTTCATTAAAAAGAGACAATAGTAAAATAAAAGTAAAACGAGAACCTTAATAGTTATCCATTAAAGGGTTAGTGTGTAAGATTTTCATTACGGACAGCAGGAGATGCTGCATTTCCCATTGTCCGTAGCTATAACAAACATGGCCGCCTCGGAAAAGTACCGTCCCCAATGTGATATAATTTCATGATAACTAGATCTATGATTATATTTAAAACGTACTTTTGGTCATTAAGAACACATTCATTTGCAAGGTTTTGAAATTTACAATCATTTAATGTATTACACACTGTCCCTTTAAAAGGGAATGAACTTTTAATAATGTGTTGTACTATTATTACTATTTGCACATTTAGAAAGTTTTCATTAAATCAATATTTTTGTTTAGGTCATAATTACAGCAATCCCTCGCTACATTGCAGTTCTGTTATTGCGACTTCACTATATCGCAGGTTTTCATTCATGGCCATATCTTTTTCTGTTGCAGGTTGTAAGGATATTTTCCTTCCAAATTTTCTTTCTTTTGAGACGGACTAGTCAAAAAAACAAAAAACAAAAACAAAACGAAACAAAACAAAAAAACATTTGTTAAAAAAAATCAACCTCTACTCTATGGATTTGCATTTATAAGCATATCTACTCTTAGTTTACCCCGCCCTTTTTCTTCATATTTTATTTCTTTGTAAGTCAGACCAGACAAAAATATCAATTTATGTATTTATGAAAAAAAAAAAAACTTTGCAATTTTCGGTTACTGCGGGTATTTTTGTGGAATGTAACACCACGACAAACGAGGGAAAAGCTTTTTGTTTTCTCTTTTTTTTAATATTTAATATTTACAGTGTACTTAGCACTACAATTTCCTCAATTTCATTTAAACCAAATCAAATGTTTTCACTATTTCTTCAGTATGCACAGTGCAATACATCTTTAAAATATTATATAACGGTATTCCCCCCAGTATTTGTATATTTGTGCAATTTGTTTTCCGAAGATTTGTTTAATTTTTGTCACATTCTCAATGTTACTATGCAACAATTTGTCATAATGTTTGAAATACTTTATGCTGTCTCTAACAGTGCAGTTTCACTCTTATGTTACTCTCTATTATTTCAAATATTTATCCAATATTTCAATTTCATATTTAGGAATATTATGATTGCTCCGGCTCTCGGCCCGTGTAAAAAGTGTTTTGGGTTCAGCGCTTTGGGCTGCACCTGTGCACGTCACTCAAGTTGTTGGGCCAAAGCAACTGTGGGGGCAGACCGACATACAGTCCCGGCGACTCACGTGTCATGTGGAAGATGCCATCGCAGGCGCTGATGTGGGAGAGGAAGGCGTTCCCCAGCCCTTGTCCCGCGTGAGCTCCCTTCACCAGGCCGGCGATGTCCACCACGTTAAGGAAAGCAGGAACCTTGCTGAGGAGAATACGGCACAAATGTTGGCATCGCTGATGTATGGGCACCTAATCGCCAAATTAGAACTAAATCAACTTGCATAAAAAAATGGACCTGTTAGCACTTATCTGGAATTTTTTGGGGAAAATAACTACAGTGGACCCCTCGTGTTACAACGTCCCCGATTGACGTTATTTTCATGTTGTGACGTGGAATACAGAGTTTTTACATCCCCTCTTTATGACATTTTCCCGGTTATGCGACCAAAACAACTGTCATGACCCTAGGGGCTTGGCTGTATTAGTGTTGTTTTGCCTCCATCTGCTGGCGTTTTTAGGTAATTGCACTTATATACTATTGCCGTCTGCTTCCATGCAACGCGTGACTACAATGCTGGTCTGCTATTGGTCGGCGACCCCTCACGGAGATGCTAGATGCTATTGGTGGCCTCACTTGTTTCAAAAATGGCGGAACGGTAAAGCTTTGTTCGATTGTGAGTGGATATAAAAGCGTATTAATAGTGCATTTTACTGCTTGATTGTTAGGGTTAGCCATGGGTGCCAAGATTGCTAGTGATGTTAAAGAGAGAAGTAAGAAGATGGTTTATATGGAAACGATGCTGGAGATAACTCTTATTGGGGAATATGGGCATAACAAGCATCATTCAAAGGTAAATAAATCCAAGGTTTGGATTGCCCGTCATACGACGAATTCGCCTTACGACCCCAAACGCGGAACATATTAATCTCGTAACACGGGGGCTCATTGTATATGCAGTAATTTTGGCGCACTCTAAGTGAGATGCCAAAATGGCATCAAACCCTTGTGGAGGTGACAATCTGTTTCAAGGAATTGAAGTGATACATGATAACGAAAAGGCAAACTATGTCTGGGAGGAGCCTGGGTTGTTAGTGGAGAGTCTGCGGCACTGTAGAACTTGGCTACTATCCATTGCAAATAGTGTTCTGTGTCAAACACACGTATACAAACCTAGCTGGTTTATGATACTGGCACAGGAAATCAAAGCGTTCATCAGGGACAGGCACTCTGCTCTCGTTGGGGTCGATGGTGCAGAATGGAAAGTTCTCGGCTGCTGCTTGGCTTTTGGTCAACACGTTGAAAAAGGTGGATTTCCTACAAAAAAAGAAAGTATTTAATGACAAACACGCCTCAAGCGTCTGCATTTGTGCCTACCCGACGTTTGGCAGTCCC
Source organism: Hippichthys cyanospilos (assembly GCF_059441005.1). Lineage (NCBI taxonomy): Eukaryota > Metazoa > Chordata > Actinopteri > Syngnathiformes > Syngnathidae > Hippichthys > Hippichthys cyanospilos. Next base: position 7,183,491 of record NC_142382.1, read on the forward strand.
ACAATTCCGATTTTAAGCGACGTCCCGAAGCGGCCAATCAACGGGGCTTGCTTGGGTGCTTCTCCCTTCTTTGGAGCCATCTGCAAGAGTGGCGTCAGGTTACCATTCAGCCACGACACATCCCCCTGAGGAATAGTCCTACTTTAATGGCTTCTACAGAAACTTTTTAGGTTACGTAGCTTTACGCTAGCTGCGGTGAAAACGTGGAGCTTGACTCAAACAGGATTTATGCTAACGTTAGCAGGCGGCTAACGTGAGTCACACCTTAATATGCAAGAGTGATTCACTGACCATTTTGCCACGCGGTCACTAATCTTAGGCGTTAAAATTTTAGTTTAAGTGCATAAACCATTTTCACCTGTACCTTTTTTGTCTATTTCTACGTGCAGTGCACTTCAGCGACAGGGTCTCACACGGAACACTCCGCTGGGAAAGACTGCAGCGAAAGCGAGGCGGAAGTGTTTTCGCAAGAGAGCTTTCCGATTGGCCGGAGAAAGAGCGGTGTAGTTACGTCATAGTAACGCGACGTGATGTTAAAAACCACATGGATAAAAATAGAAACAAAAATACACGCACTCGCTTTTGCGATTTCTTGTTTTAGGATTTTTAAAATAGAATAGAATTTACAATAGAATCGTTGGTGTTTTAACAGGCGAACAGCTCAGACTATCGGTCTGTGCGAGTACGTCACGGCTACGCAGAGCTATTATCGCAAATACAGTACAAAAAAAAAGTGTTTTCATGTTTTTCTTCAACTCGATGTTTAATGCAACAAAATCCACTAGAAATATAAATGCTGTACTTCAACAGTCGACCGCTCCGATTTGGGGGTTGAGAACTGGATATTAATTTTTAATGTAGGATTCGTTAGAAAATGACCGCTTCGCTCTGTCATAGAATGCTTCGATATGCAGTACTTTTGTTTTGTCGAAACTCATAACAACTTGGTACATACACGTTATGGGAATATCAAATTATTTTTTAGTAAAACGGAGGCAAATGGGAAACATTTGCAGATCTTTAATCGGCCAAATCAATCCCCTTAATGTGTAATATTTAGACCGTTGTTATTTTGAAAACCCACTATTAATTTCCCTAATGTGTGAACATTCGCTCGCTGTATGGTTCGTCTGTGACGGCATAATGCGCGTGCTGCATTCTTGTAACACCTGTAAACGGTAACTCTAAAATAATCCACCTCGTGTCTAAGAAAACAATCATTCGCATCAATGAACTCTCGTGGCACAATTTTCACAAAAACGTAGATCAGAAAAAATATTCAGACTATTGGCAATGCATTCCACTTTTATTTGAAAAACCTCATGACACAATGTGTGACGCATACAAATCAGAGCTCCATTAGGTTGTATATGACAAACTGCAGGGACGCAAGCAATTACTGTGGTCGGAAATGAACATTGAATGAACACCTAATGGAAACTCACCGTGTCCTACATTAAGGACTTACTTTATGAACTGTGTCTTATGAACAGACTACAATAACTGCAATACTAGAAATACATGGACAGGGAAGATTGTGTCAAGACCCCCCCCACAAAAAAAGTAGAAGTTGACAAAACAAATTGTTAAAAAAAAAAAAAAAAAATGCTCAAACATCCAGACTCAAACAACACATTCACACTACAAAAAGGAAAAAAAAAGGAAAGCAAAAAAAAATCCATTCATTTAAATGTCCCCTTTTTGGTTCAGTGTCCAAAAAACAAATGTCCAGATTCCAGCAACAAAACTTACCAAACCACACTGTGCACATTATCCTTGGGAACTGTAAGGTATTTTTTTTTCCATGCATTTGCAGAGTGCATGTGTGCGTGTGGTCAAAACATCTAAAAACCAAGGACAACTCACTGCTCAGTAGTGACCTGTGAGAAAGAAGAAACATGATTTATTCCATATGCTAAAAGTGCTTACTTGAGGAAATAACGGGCATCAAACATACGTGGGGAGTAAGACCGTGATCTGGATCGAGAGCGGTACCCTCTGCTGTAATACGGCGATGGAGATCGTCGTCTATCGGACGCATACAAACCATTCAATCGTCAACCATTAATCGCGCGACGAGGGCCGCCGAACGCTCACCTATACGATCGGTACTCCCGGTCATCGTAGCGATCGTAGTCGCGGTCGTAACCCCGATCGTAGCCCCGGTCGTAGCCTCGATCGTAATCTCTCGACATGCGTCTTGAAGAACCGCCTCCACCGCCGCCGCCACTAAAAACGGCAAAAACAAGAGGCGCGACTTTATGGAAAAGGGGTTAAAAAAACAGAACAGTGGGTTCACGAAGACACTGACTACGTAGGTCGTCCCATGTAGATGCCGGGAGTGGGGGTGTGCGCTCGTTTGGTAATGGAGAAATCCACGCGGATTCGTCGGCCATCCAGTTCCATCCCGTTGGCGTGCTCCTTGGCCTGAAGAACACGTTCAAATTTTGCACCGCAGCCATTTAGGAGGCCGGGCGGAGCCTTCAAGCAATTGCATGTAAGCGAGACTCACCTCCTTGGAGTCCTCGTAGTTCTCAAAGTAGACAAAGGCGAAGCCCCTGGAGCGCCGGGACTGCTGGTCGTACACTATGTTGACGTCGGCCAGCGGGCCGTACTTTGAGAACACTTCTCGCAGGTCCCGCTCGGTGGTGTACAGGCTGAGGCCAAACACGCCCAGGCAGGTGTTGGGGTCGGGATTGGCCTGTTGCCGAAAGGAGGAATATAGCAATGAGCGCAACGCTGACCTTTGGACATTCTACATATTTTTCTCACGCGTAAAAGCGATCGGGTCATTGATAAAAAGCAATTACCCGGTTGCCAATATGTCTGCGGCGGTTGGACATGGGCGAGCGACTGTGGCTCCTCCGCCGGCTGCCAGAGCGGCTTCGGGAACGGCGGCGGCGGGAACGGGAGCGAGAGCGCGAATAGTTTCTGCGCGAGCTTCTGTGAGAACGGGACCTGGGAAAAAGTTGCGGTGCCCACAGAGAGTAAGTCACTTCCGTTTTTAACTGGTAAAACAAAAAATCAGATCATTTTTCTGATAAAAAGAAATCATGGCAGCTCATAAAATGCAAATTATTGAAGTCACTCAAAGTTGGCCGCTGGCGCCACTGGGAGGTTTTGAGGCACCAACACAAAAATTTCTATTGCGCCCTATTTGTGAGCTGCCGTTGAAAGGATATATGCAAACATCGGGACTTCAATATGTCCAAAAATGAAAAGATTTTCAATGTTCAATGGCAGTAAATGAGTCCAAGGGGTTAAAATGTTTTTTGGCATACATTATGTGTATCAAAGGTAGAAGCGGTGTCTTGTGTTTGGTATCGTGATCTCTCAAGGGTTGACAACGTAATAAAGGTATTGTCTGGGGAAAAGTGGTATAAAACAGTTCTTTTTAGAGTTCTTTTTTTGCCTCTGTTCTGGCATGCTATGGACCAAACACACAACTGAGTGAGCGAATTTTATTTTCCTGTCGAATTACCTTTTTTTTTTTTTTTAAAATAAAGGGAGAGTTATTCTTTAAAACATTTTTCCTGTTGAAAATGTCCAAATAAGTGGACTATCCCTCTAACGGCGAGGTATCAAGGCCCATCGTGTATTAGCGGTACAGTATGCAACGACCGGGTCTTACCGAGATTTGGATTTGGATCTGGAGCGTGAGCGAGACCTGGACCTGGACTGCTGGGAACCATCTTTGGATCGCGCGGGCGAGCGGCTGGCTGATTTTGCCGATCGCTGAGGGGAGGAACTCCCCGAGCCAGGCTCTGGCTCCTGGACAAACCGGACGGCAGAGTTCAAACAAAACGCATCGCATTGGCGTCGAGAAAGAATGAAACAAAATGTGTGACTCCACTCGCTCTTAAATCCCTTTAGAAGGACCATTTTTTCCCCCATATTTTGATCACATATTTTTTTGTGGGTGACACAAACATCAAATACATTGAAAATGTTAATTTTTAGCTGATTCATATAAATAAATGAGTGTGTTGGGGCGCTAGCGAGTGAGAGTTACAGATAGAGAAACATTTATCATGCATGATTTAAGAAATAGAAAAAGAGTAGCAATATAATAGGCTGTTAAGAAATTACTCCTACCCGGCCAAACTTTGATCATAACTTCATAACTTCTTTTACTTCATAACTTCAAAACAACCCGCCATTTCTTCTTTCTTCTCTTTGACATTACGGCGTCTTTTTTGCTCCTCTTCCCCAATTTTACCATCTGCCATAACAACACTAGTCGAGGGATAGGATCTTGAGCGCTTCTTTTTTCCTGCTCCCAATACATTAGCATGCATCAACGGCATTGGCTTCAAACATAAACAACTTCGCATCTGAAACGTCTTCCGCCTTTTTTTCTTTCTTCCAACCTCAACCTTGACAAAGAACAAACAAGGGAGTGATAAGGCAAGTTGGTTGGTTTGGTTGCATTTAAATACCAAGTGGTACAAAAAAAAAAATAGCAATTAAAGATTAAATAGACAAAGGAGTATATTAGGGGCCACACCGAAAGGGTGTAACAATATGACCAAAAAAAAAAAAACCCTGTACAATTGCATTTGGAATTGTAATATAATTGCAAATAGTCCATATAATTAAACTTCAACAATAAATATTGCTCTAACTTATTCTTTACGTTGGTTGTGATTTCGCATCACATCTAATGGATGTGTCTTTCAGTTAAAAATATTTTTTTTATTGGTGCAAAGGACTGTGGGATACACTTGCAGTCTATTGACCATCAATTGTTCAGTTTGCTAATAGTATATCGCAATGTTGATATATTTTTTATAAAAAGTGGCTATTTTATTATGGGAAATATATGAGTGCTATGAAAATATTACAAAATAACGACCATGTAATTTTAGGACGCTGCGGACATGTTGGCGATAGGCCAAAGCCTCAGATGAATTGTTAATAGAAAAAATTATATGACATTTTCAATTGATTCAGAAAATTATTCTTTAATTGGTACAAACATTTTTGAGAACGTGTATTGCGTAAAACGCGTAAATTAAATATTCCTGCACGATGTAAACGCAACACCACGACGGCCATTTTCTCGTCGTGGTTATTTTAAACATTTTTTTTCAGTGACGCCCTAATTACTCCTTTGCCACAAAAGATCAATATGTATAACACAGCATTTATTTAAAAAACAGAACATTTAAAATCAGACGATAATGTAGACTCTAGCTTTACTATTGTAGGCAACGTTAATGTCAGTTGAATGAAAGCATGGCCGAAGGCGGCGCGGCCTAGTAGGACGAAAGCTTTGAAGGCCGCACGTTTAATAAAAAATTAATAACAGAAATAAGATTAGAATATAGATAAACTAAGTAATGCATCACAAAAACATATGCATTAACACATTCCTTAGTTAGATTTAAGAAGATCCGTTGATATAACCACGACTATACAGTTAACACTGTAGCTGGCAGGCTAACGTTAGCTTAGCATTTTTTTTTCCCCGCTCGGTAAATTCGTCGAATTACTTAAATAAGACTCACCTTGTCCCTGAATTCTTTCTCGTTGTCACTCATTTTCGCGTAACTAGTCGCTTTTTTCGCTAAGCGAGATAAATATGCAATATCGTCTCGATTTGTAGCTTTTGGAAAGCTCAAATCGCCTAAACAACGCCGCAAAGGAAAACTGGTTTGATCTGACTTTGATCGGCGCCTCTACGGACTTCCGTTTTTTTTTTCAAAATGAAATATATATTTCCGTTTTAACATTGTGAAAATAAAATACTACAAATCTTTCTGTATGGACAAACGCAGGCGAAAATACGCGATTATATGAAACGCCAAAAGGGGAGAAGGTAGTGGCGGATATTTGAAATTGTTCCATTAAATGTTAAGAGGGTATGTCATATTTTCACCGCAGTTTTGGTTGCTGTTTCCCATTCATGCATAAACACACTCATTCTTAAACGCACTCTACACACAAAAAACAATCACGAGTAAAATTTCACCTTCACAAACCCGATTTTTAAAAATTCACTCCATGTTTTGAAATATTAAAAATTGATATTGATCTTTGTATGGATGTTAGGATCTGGAATGTCTGATTGTTTGTACATATGTGATATTGTTTTATATTTTGTTTTTTAGCGTTGTTCTACTGATGTGTTGACAAGGAATTGTTATTGCGAATTGTAAAAATGATTAGGTGTCAATTAAAAAAAATCAAGACTACACAGGTTTATGAAATTTATTTCAAGGGGAAATAAAGCAACAACTGAAAATCACATTTTAAAGCATGAACTTAAACATGCACTTGTATGCAGTAGTTTGCTATGCAATAAATACTATAGCAGAAGTGCCTCGCATCTCTTAGCAGTTCAATAACCGGGTAAAACAAAAATATACAATCATTCAGTCATGTCATAAATAAATACAAAAAAATATATCACTGCATGCTTGTCAAGCTCCGGAGTAATGCTTGAATAAATTAGTGTGCCGACTTTGGGGGCGGGGGATAGAAACAACCTGTTTTGTATGACAACCTCTCCAGTTTCAATGTGAGACCAACAAAAGGCACTTGTGGCAGCACTCCCAACACAAACAGAAGTTGTCTTTATAAAAAAAAAAAAAAAAAAGCTTGTGTCAAAATAATGTCTCTAATTACAACTCAGAGATTAAACAGGCGAATATTGTGCATACACTTGAAGTCCCTTCACAGGTGTTTGATGTTGATGCGCTGAACTTGCTATAGCAGCTTCTGATGCACAATTTCCCAAATCATCAGCTTCCGGAAAAGAGGCATGTGCCACTGCAGACAAGATATGTTGCTTTAAAGTCTGCATACACTCCACAATTGCTATCATTGACTCACTAAATACATATGTGCTTCATGAGCATACCTGTCGAAAAGTGAGGGGCCTTCCTTTAGCAATGTATTGGGCGTATTTACATGCAAACACGCCACAGTCGCTGCCATTCTTCTGCTGGGGAATCTCCTGAAAGTAAAAAAACATCGGATGAAATAGGGTGAGTTTGTTTTATTCTTTTGCGATTCCAAATAATTGCAGCCATTAATTGGAGTGGGGTATAATTGGGATCCTTACAGTAGGCCGCAGGCAGCTGACCGTCCACTTGGTTATGTCCAACTCTTTTCCTTTCTTTGCTTTGTGCTCCTCCTTCAGGTAGAGGCTGAAAAAACAAATAAACAAACAAAAAGACTCAGCGTGAACTAATTCAGTGCATTTTGGGGCCTCAGTTACCTTAAAGTGGAAAAAAAAAAAAAAACAACTGAAAAATATGTACACCTGGGATTGAATGGAGATTTTTAAGACGTAAAAATAGGTACTTGGCATTGAATGAGTTGATAGAATGTGGAGGTGGGTGTGTTAATTGGCTGTTCTGAATGAGCTAATATATAAATAAAACTAAAAAAAAAATAAAAACGAGCGGACTAACTTGAATAAACTACTCTGGCATTCAAACTAGGGACAGACAGATGGCCTGGATGATTATTAAGCCAACATTTCAGTTATTTTGAAATTTCAATGTATTGACAGTAGAAATCTTGGTTTTACTAGCATAAAGTGACTTTTAATTTAAAAGTGATGACGCTGGAAGCACTTTCTGGAAGAATTACAAACCAAAAATGTCTATTGCACCGTGTAAGATTAAAAAAAAAAGAAGTTAATATACATATCCTTATAGACATTCCTAAAAAAAAAATTCTATTTTATTTCTGAAGCCTATTTTCCCCCTTTTAACGCAATCACTGACGTTAAAAAAAATGGAAAAAATGGATCTTTAACGTCTATACCCGTCAATGGCATTGAATGAGTTAAACTTTCTTTTGCAAAATTTCAAAATGAATTTACTCCAATAATACACTCTAAATTTTCCCTGGGTGTGACTAACAAAGCCGTTCTTTGGCAGTCCATTGAAATCGGATCATTAACATCTACAGCCGTCAATGGCAATGGAAGTTACTAAGAATGAATATCTTCTCCAAATACCAGTGATCTGTCTCCTTGATAGTTGGTATTGGCTCAGAAAAAATAAACACATGGCCCTTTGTAATTCAAACACTTCTAAACAAAACAAAACAAAACAAAAAAAAAAGTAAAAAAGATGGCAAGAGGGAAAACACAAGCAAAACTTACAGCATCAGAGCGCAAACGGCCTCGTTTCTTTGGCCCATCGAGTCGTACAGCTTGACGGTCTTTGCTTTCAAATCGATCACCTAAAAAGAAAAGTCAATTATGCATTCTCATTCTTACTACTTTTTCACGTAATCCCCGTGCGACGATTTCCACTCACAGCCAAGGCCCAGTGGACGCCCAGGTGTAGCGGGACCAGCACCACGTCGTAGAGAAAGATGTCCACGGCTTTGGTCCAACGCTTGACGGCGGCGTGCCCTCCGGGCTGCCCGCCCGGACTGCCGCGAAGCTTGGGGTAGAAAAAGGTGCTGAAGGAGTACACCCGCCTTCCCGCCTCTGGGTCGGAACACTGCTCCATGACCAAGGAAAGGTAGAAGTTCATCACCTGTAAAACAAACCATCAAAACAAGATGAAACCATTATTTTTAGAGGTGCAACAATGAATCAATAAATTGACAAACTGATCATCAAATCAACAACTCGAATTGTTTATATGTCTTTTTGTTAATGTCAAAGCATTAATACCTGATTCCTGTAATCCTCCTTTCCTCAAATAAAACATTTGTCCGTTTTGGAAAAAAAAAAGATAAAAATATGTGCATTTTCTGACGTCACGGACCAAAGCAGGAACCGAGTCACGATATTCACCTTTTGTATTTCGCACTGTTAATTTGAAATCATGTCATGTGTTTTAACCAAGGGATGAAACTTTTTAAAACATAACCTAAATTTTCCAAAATAAAAGCAAATATTTGACTTTGATCCAACACAATGATAATTTGTCTGCATTCACAGTCGTTGACAGATATCAGAGAATATTTACCATCGGCAAACTGAAATTCTGAGGATGTGGGAGATTTTACTTGAAAATGACTTCAACTATATCCACATGCATACAAACACACACAGTCTGTTTAAGGCATTCAAAGTAGACGCTCTAACTACCTCATCGTTGAGCCAGCCACCTTCCTGCAGCGTGGCCAAGTCTCTCTGCGTGATGCGTAGCTTGAAAGCGGCGCTCAAAACTAAGTTGGGGTCACTCTGAGCCAGAGCGCTGCACACCTCCGTCGCCATTTCCTGCAAATGCGCAAATACGGCTAAAGCGATCAAACGCTGGCCCGAAAGTCCGTAGACGACATCCCTACCTTCGTAAGTCGGGGTATATCGTCGTCGGCGTGTCGCGCGTGCGCGGCCAGCATCGGGCTGACGGCGGGTTTCACTCGGTCCACTAGGTTGAGGCGGGTGGCGACTTCTGCTGAGAGGTCCATCCCGGCTCCTGGTTTCTAAACAACCCGGGAGGATATGGAGATGTACAATCAATAATAATGCGTGAACTACACGTATCGAGAACAGTTGAGCGCTTAACATATTTTTGATATGTACTAAAACAACGCCCAAAAAAATAATAATCTTTGCACATCTTACATGGTGTCTGTCATCCAGCGCTCCTGTGTAAGACTTGCTGAGCGGTAGGGGAGCCCATCTGCAAGAAAATAGAACGCATTAACACCCACGGTTAAGACAATCACCAGGAACATTTCCGAAATGAAGATGTAATACAGATGCTCAACTTGGCTGATTTGGGCAATCGTAAGTTAAACAATGGCTTTAAATGACATCTGAATTTAAACAATGTAAACTATCCCCATATAAGCAATAATGGCACCAACCTGTTCTTATTTACAGGTGCAATTCTCCGAGCGAGCACACCAGGGCAAGCTGTTCGATCACAAACGACAATCATTAGCATATTTTACTGCTTTGATTTTGTATCAACATGTAGCATTAAAAATTTTTTTACCGGAATGTGTCATCTTTTTGGGGGCTGACTCAAAAGGTTTCCTTGTCGCTGTGTGTTCGCCTTCCGTGAGCATTCTGCTGCAAAAACAAAGAGCAGCTGATGAGAAGTCTAACAGGGAAGGACATGCGAGTAATGGTGTTGTAGGTAGTAAAACCTGCTCGGAAAACCTATTAAAATGAATTGAATTTGAAAAAAGTACCATGAAAAATCGAATTGTTTTCTCAGCTTGTGATTCCTAAAGTGGGATATGCAAACTCCCTTGAGTGGTACAAAAAACATCAACAGCCAAGTAACTGTTCAGTTGCATGAAACTTTTTTTTTTTTTAACTAAAATACACTTAAATTTTAACTCATTCACTGCCAGCCTATGGATGGATAGCTGTCAACAACACTGCCAAGTCAGTATAATTTTAAATAATGATTTTTTTTTTTTTTAATGATCAATTCAACTGTTTGGTGTAAAACGTCCGAAATACGGCAATTATGATGGGGGGGCATTTTGATTCAACAGATCTGTATCGAGAAGGACGAAAAATATCTGACAGTTGCATCGGTTTAATGGGCAAGAGGCTGAAATTTGGAGGATTGAAAGCGTTAGGTCCGTTCATTCATTCAAGGATTCATTGATGATCAAAAATAGTTATCAATTGATTTGATTATTGATTAATCATAGCAATTCTATTCCACCCAGTAAAACACATTTGGATCACAGTTGCAAGACGCAATGTTCAAGTATTGGCATTTGAGTATCTGCAAGTACTTTTAATCAATCGGGAGATGATCTGCGTTGATGTAACCTTGGTGTATAGTATGTTTCTACTCACGCTTTTGGTTTTGTTTGATTGAAAGGAAGCGGTTGGCTTTTGTTGTATTTTTCCGTCACTAACTCCAGAAGGCGTCTATAATGCTCTTTGTCATTCTGCTTGATTGCCTATGGGAAAAAAAAAATCCAGTTGTGATTAATTTCATGCCCAAAATGAAATGACTTGAATAAGCGCAAAAATTCCCAGGCTTAAGATACCTCTTCCACGGTGAGACTGGGCTTGTAGCGTTGAATGTGTCCAAAGCCGTTGCAACTAGTTTGATCAGTGTTGGGCATTCCTACACTCACAGTGGGCCGTGAAGGCAACAGCTGGAGTGAGCTTCTCCTCTCAGAGGACAATGTGCTTCCGCTGTACACGTGCGACAGAGGAGTTCAGACCCGGAACACTTTTCATGTAAAAGACAATTTCTCCAAATCCGACTCATATCAAAACAAATTGCTTGCCTGAATTTCTTCATTGAAGGTGTCAAGGAACTCTGGAAAGGATTGGGCGCGGCCCTATCGCTCAATCCAATCCCTGGTTTATCTGCGGGGATTGAACCAAATTATAACAAGATTATACAGGTTGCATATGGTGGATAAACAACATTTTTGTTCAATTTCTAACAATTCACACACCCATTCTCCAGTCAGGGCTCGTCAGCCACGGCGTGTGCAGCTCATCGATTCCCAGAGTGACAGACTGGATCAACACAAGAATTTATTTCAGTCCGAGCCATTCATTTAAAAACAAACAAACGAAAACCCTTCATTATATCTACTCAAAATTCTAAAATCTTAGACTTCCTTTCTGAATTTAAATCCATTTCCAACCCTTTGCTGATAGAAGCACGACAGTGACGTTATTCCCTAAGCAAGTTTTGCTCGTTCTTTATTTTGAGCAGTAATGTGTCTCTGATTTACACAAAAGTAAGCAATCTAAACATGGCTTTTTAAATATCTCAATTCAGTCATATAACCTCAGGCAAAAACCATCGAATCACCAGTCGCAGAGGATGTTCATGCTGTTTAACTTTGTTTAAAAAATAAAAAAATCACAGACATGTAACCAAACTAAAACTCATCTCAAAACGCCAATTTCTGGCTGCAGGCAATATTAAAACTAAGAAAAAAATATGGTAGTTAGTAACTGTTACTTTTTAGACCAAGCAGAAAAATAAAAATAGGGAATCACCCAATCCTGGAGGGAAAAAATGAAATCATGGAAATAAGAAAAAAACAACAACAACAACAGTATAGTAGATAACCCAATGTTTTGTCTTGATTTCCTTAAGTTTTTTTTAAGCTAGAAAGTTGTCATTAGAAATGACTTTAGTTTTACCTGATGTCTGTGAGCTGCTTTTACTTCTTTCTTTTTACTACCAAAATAAACTGCATGAACATCCTCAGAAACTGGTGATTCCATATTTTTGCTAGGGGTTATAAAACCACAAACCTCCGTGTCCTTATAGTGTCCGTGGTCTTTGGAGGTTGATATCAGTGGCTTGCGCAAGCGAAGCAGGCTTGCGACCCCGGCCACGGTCTTCTTAACAAAACTTATCACCACATCTGTTTAAAAAAAAAAAAAAGTAAATCATTAACAACTCATTCTGAAGAACGTGCAAGAAAACTATTCGTTATCATGCACAGACCTCGTCTTGGTCTTTTAGCCGCAACTTGCTCGCCCTGGCCAAGGCCGTCTGCTGCTTCAACACTGGAAGGGGGATAAAAACATCATCGAGTTTAGAAAAAAAAAAGTACAGCTGATTTTTAATCATAGTTGTTCTAGTGTGATTTGCGGATTAGTTTCGTCATAATTTTCGTGTACTTCTAAGGGCGCTTTAGAACAAATCGACAATATATTCTAAACATGTATACCTCTTCTTGTGCACACAATATTCAAATATGAATTTATGCATAAGCAGTTTCCCCATATAAAAACGAATTACTGATATTAGGGTGCATTAGGTAAATTAGGACATGTTTATATTTAACATGCTTAGATTTGAATCTGATTCATCCACAATGTCGTTCTTGATCTGATTTTATTCATTTTTGTTTCCTGGTTATTTCAACATTGATAATAGGAAAGCATATTTACGAATATCGCTAGTATACGTTCTAAGAATTCTGTACGTGTCAAGTTAAGCTAACTAGCTAGCTTGCTAGGATAATGCAATATAACGAACCCCGAAGACACAAAATGAGAAGTTAGCCTGTCAGATAAAACAATGACAGGTTAAAAAAATTTGTGGAGTGTTTTTTATGCGTTATTAACCTCTGGTAGTTCCTCTTGACAGGTCTGCCGTGGTTCCCTCCCCGTCTCGCGAGCGTGCTCGTTAGCTCCCTGGTCTTAGCTTGGCGATTTCCCTCCGTCGCTGGCTCAAACAAAGACGAGATTCCGTCAAATAACCATTCATACATCACACACAAATAGGAATAGATGACGAACGGGTCCTCTTCACGGCCCAGGACGGTCTTTCTTCGTTTCAGGTTAATGCCGAAACAGGGTAAAAAAACAAACAAAAAAAAAATAACACGACGTGATAGTGTCAGAATTGATGCTAGCTAAGTTTACAGCATCGGAGTGGCGATGCGCGCTTGGGGTAATAGGCCTCGTTTCGCCGAATGGGCGGAGTTTAATGTTCCAACAACTAGACAGCTTTACGAAGCTAATGGAGTCGTACGTGGTTATAAAACGAGCGCACCTAAATACGTTCGGTTGGATGACGTCAGCGGATGATGATTGGCTGAGGCTGAAATCACGTGTCGAATTACGTAATTGTCAACGCGTTTTCGAGGGAACATAATGTAACACTAAACATTACGTACACTTGTAGGATTAAAAATATATTGGCTAGAAAAATATATTACAGTATACATTTTATTATTTTCTAAAAAATACTGCTTATAACGCTTGCAAGTTTGTTGTCAAAATATGCCTCAATATTTTATTTTTAGCTATTCCGTATTTTGTTAAGCTTTTTTTATTCTTCATAATTAACTATGATCATAATTGCAACTTTTAGCGCGATCCAACTTCTTTCTATACTTTGCTTCATGTTTAGTTCTGTTTTATGAATTCTCTATAACAGGAGCATCCAAACTTATTACTTTGAAGGCCACATTCAGAAAAACCCCAAAATGGCAGGGCCACTTTTGTTTGTGTTTTTTTAAACTATTAAATACAGTAAAAATCAATAAAGCAAATAATTATTCATTGCCTATAAAATGGACTTTAAATGTATAAAGTTTATTTTTATAGTACATTTATAGTAATCAATTACTTTTCATACTTTAGTACATTTGGTATTTAAGACTACTAGCAGTCCTAGTACCCTAAATTAATTAAGTATGTACTGGGTAACGATGAAACTACTAAATTTAAGTACTTTATACCCTAGTTATTTGAATAAATAAAATAAAAACTCCCTGTGTCAAGGCTTTTTTTTTTTTTAAGTGACGAGATGAATTAGATTTTTTATTTGTATGCTTGTAACACTGTCTACCATCAAACCTGTTTATTCCTTTTTTAAATAACATTGCAGACCACATCAAAATGTATTTTTAGCATATGTGTGGGCCGCAAAAATGTGCCGCAAACGGCCCCCAACCCATAGTTTGGAAACTCCTCTATAATAGTGTTTTTCTAGAAAGGATTCTACAATCCGTTTGACATACGGCTATTAAAAAAGGGAAAAAAAAAGTCTGATAAATGAAGTTAGGCGGATAAAAGCGAAAACAATAGGGTGGAAGGACAAGGAAAGGAAACTAAGGAAAGAAGGTTGGATGGAATACAAATGTGATGTTTTGATATCACCTAAAAACAAAGACCAGCCAACTCAAAGCTTAAAAGACATCAAAAAATATTTATTATTAGAACAGTAAAAACATTAATACAAAAAAATGGCCGGAATGAAGTACAACCAGCTGCACGGCTCAACGACTTTTCAAAACGCACACTCAACAAACGTGCGCAGTACATTTGCTGATGTACGACACCTGTATAAAAATACAAACGCTTAAAATAAGCAGGAAAAAATTGTCGTTCGTAACTTTGAGATGCATAGGGAAAAAAAATGTACAAAAGCTTCAAAAATTATTTTTGCACAAAATTATACCCCATGTACATGTATAAAACAAACTTTTGAGTATCACATTGACTAAAGGCATAGACAGTTGCACTGATGACATCAATGGTCACCTTTCCTGGGGTCACGCTGGAGAACAGAAGGACCTGAAAGGACAAAAATACATACATTAAAAAATAAACAAACAAACAAACTACATTTGGTACCTTGACCTAAAAATTTGAGCTAGTTCTGCGCTTTGGGGACTTCAGGGCCCATTTTACTCTCGAGTCTATGCAATATATATATATATATATATATATATATATATATATATATATATATATATATATATATATATATATATATATATATATATATTTATTTTAATGGGATATGATCAGAAAACTTGTGATATCTTCTGTTATTTAAGGGGAGTCTTTCTCCCTTGCCGCCACTGCACCACAGTGTATAAAACGGTGACGCAAACATGGTTGCTGTGGAGCTTCGAGGCATTTAAAACCATCAGTGCTGGACATCTTTAAATCACGCTCACCTGGCTTGGAACCGACAAATCGCTGATGGACCTTCTCCAGGTGATGGATGTATTCACTCAGGGATTTTTCTGGATCTTGGGATGTTGCTGCCGAGGCCAGATTTGAGCTGGAACCGGACCTAGAAAAACAGGAGTTGTCAACTTAGTAGCAGAATTACAAATCATAAAAAGAAATAGATATAAAAATGTCATTGAGGTGTATTTTGAGATGCAATGCTACCCGGAGTCTGTCACGCAATGCATGATGGGTAACCTCGGCTCCTGGTTGCATTGTACCGCCTTTAGTCATGACTACGTGCTATGCTAATAAAGAGTCAACGCTGAGTCGTAGTCCGGAGTATCAAGACTTTTCTCCCAACCCAAAGTACCGTATTTTCCACACTATAAGGCGCACCTAAAAGCCTTAATTTTTTTGGTGCACCTTATAATCAGGCGCGCCTTATATGTGGATCAATATTGAGAATGGGGAATGAAGTGATAAAGTAAGCTTTATCTGTTTCTTTTGTGTATTTACAGTTGAACAAGGTTGCTCATACTGACATTGAGTTATTATGCTATTGAGAGTTTAGAGTTATTATTTGAGTTATTACTGTTATTACTTTGAGTATTACTATATTGTGATTGAAAAAGTTTGAAAATATGTCATTAATTGAGGGTGCGCCTTATAATCCGGTGCGCTTTATAATCCGGTGCGCCTTATAGTGCGGAAAATACGGTAATCTGCAGCCATTTGTCAGTCTGCATGTGAGGTGAGCACACCTGTTGTGCAACCTGAGTGGTGATTTGACGTGTGGAACAAGAGCAGATGCTGCTTCTCTGCTTGGGGGAGACTCCGAAGTCAATCGAGGCTGCTGCTGCTCTCTTAAAACCTCGGCTTTCAACCCTAGGATGGACATGAGGAGTGAAAACCCGCTGACAGACATTTCATGCACACACACACACACACCTTTGCATCTAAATAGCTGACCTGGAGCGTGTCCATTAACGGTCACACACACAGGTAGTCGTCTGATGGCTTTCTGCCACTTCCTGGTTAGGAACTTAATTCTGGCGAGAGAAACAAGCATTATCATGCGGTTCCATTTTTTTTTTTTTAAGTCCCAGTCATCTGAGCCACACCTGGAGACGGCGATGACCGCTCGCACCACCGAGCGAAACCTTCTGAGGGGCCTCCAAGGCGAGGGCGGCAGGGACGGCCGTACCCCCATGGTGGCGATCACGCACAGGGTGGCCTGCTCGCACTCCTTGAATCCTCCGAGGAGCAACAACAGGTAACGTTTCTGAAAGACCAGAGCTTTCCGGAAGCTCTCGGCCCGCAGGTAGCGCTCGTATAAACGCTGCACCTGTAAAAAAAAAAAGAAAAAAAAAAAAAAGAGCCTCAGGACTTGTAATTTTTTTGGTTTCTTTAATCATACGTAACTATATTATCCATCCCATTTTATGAAAGGATTTTCCTTTCAAATTTTAGTTTGAGGGCACAATATGCAGGTCATAAAACATAATTAAAAACACATGGACAGTGAATAATCATCTATGTAACATGGTTTAATGACTACACTAGATGCTTGAATGCTTTCCTGCCATCTTGTAGCACCTACGTACAATTACAAAATCCTTTTATTTATTAGCTAAAGTGTTTAGCTAAAGGAGGGTATAAAAAATATCTGGTACTAGTAGAATGAAGTACCTAAAGTAATCATTATATTATATATATATATATATATATATATATATATATATATATATATATATATATATTATATTATATATATTATATAATTAATATTATTAAACAAATTCTTCATCGATTACTTTAGACAAAAAATAGCAGATTACTTTGGTATTAAGTAATTTAGTATTAGAGTAATTGATTATATTAATACTTATTACATCGATTACTTTAGTGATTAATTGCATGAAGGAATGGATTATTTAGTACTTGATTACTTGAAGTAATCAATACGTAAAAAAGTATGCTTTCGTGATTAATTACATGAAGGAATGGATTACTTTAGTGCTTGATTACTTGAAGTAATCAATAAGTAAAAAAGTATGAGAGTAATTGATTACCCTAATACTTAATACACTTGACTACTCTAGTGATTAATTACATGAAGTAATCAATTAATTTAGTGCTCCATTACTTGAAGTAATCAATTAATTTTTTATTTCATTACTTAAAGAAAACATAATTTTAGTACTTCATTACCTAAATGTACTCCAAAATTTTAGTTTTTCATTACCTCAAATAATCTATTATTTTAACTCTTTCAGTAGTAAGCGTTATTGGAAAATGAAAACTATTAGAGGGATAGTATATTTAGCATTTTCAAACACCTGTCGAGGCCAACGGAATATTGTTTGAATATTGTTTGCTATGTCCATGTAAATATGGGCGCTATCATATGAAATATTGACTTTTTTTGGCCAAATGGTGGGATGACACAAACCAAAAAACAACAAAATCAAAGTGTAGTTTTCATGAGTTTCCATAGACTACGGGCCAAGGATAAAGCCAAAAGGTCTAACTTTGCTTCCAAGAATAGCATATTGTTCTTTAAAAAAAGACAAAAAACAAATAATCCCTATTTTGTTCCTATACAATTGCAAGAATGAAACAAAAATGAGAAAAACAAAAATAAAATGGAAAAAAATGGAAAAAAAGCCAGCCGACGAACCTTGTTGGGAGCCATTTCGTTGAGCGGGATGTTTTCACTTTCCGTGGCGACTTTAGCCAGCTCGTTCTCGGCGCGGCACAGCTGGCGCTCCAGGCGCGTGACTTTATGTTTGAGGGCCGCCCTCTCTTGGTTCAGCGACGTCACACTAAGCGTCAACATGCTGTTCTCGCTCAGCAATTTCTCCATCTGGCCTGACGAGGCCATGGGCACCATCTATGGCGCATACGGGAGAGAAAAAAAATCATCATCTTATTAGTAAATACAGTAACAGCATAACTCAACATTTGTAGATTAGAAGTGCATTTTATCCATCAATCCTTTTTGACAAGCCATGTGACTCAACAACCAACGATCTAGGCTTGTCCAAAATTTGCTTGGATGGACTCCAGCTCACCCTTTGGAAAATTGATGAAGGGATTGGTCAAATTTCAAGCTGGCATTGTGTTCTTGTACCTGCTGGCTGTTGGCAATGTCCATCTGCCCTGACATTTTCTGAGCAGCCATGTCCCGCTCCTCTCTTCGGAGCTCGGCCAAAGTCCGTTGGAGCTCCTCTGCGCGTTGCCTGTCCTGCTGCCTCAGCAACTCCAAGTCGCGCTAAGCAAAAAAAAGAGGGGTTAAGTGTCTATCTAATCGTTTTGTTACTGTTGGAGAAAAGGAGTGGGGTTCTCCATTTATGATGAATACATAGTAGTTTGCACTATGATCATCATATGTATACAGTTTCTTCCACTCCAACAACTCTATAATATACTCAGAATGTAAGTCTATTCATTTATTAGTGGTTACTGGCATTATTGCTCTATTCGTTTTATTTTGTTTGTTTTATTGCCTACTTTATTATTTGCTCGATTGTGGAATGTAGTCTGCTCTGAGAAATGAGAAATGAGATGATTATTCTGAGAAATTTGTTTTTCCATTTGTTTCCAATGGATTTCAATAGATGTCAATTACATGCCGATTTTCACTAATCGCTATTTAGTACTTCCCGCAAATAGGCAGTCAACAGAAGGGGTGGGTGTGGACTCAGTTCACATAATGCATTGAGTGGCACAATTATTGAAGTTATAAGGACATTAACTCTCATCATATGTCATTCAATATAGTTATGCTTAGTTTATGATGCATACAGTATGTTGTAAAAATGATTAGTTTTGTTGTGAACGGCAGGTCTGAAAAATGACCTCATCAATAAATTTCATGATATATACAGAAAGATACAAGGTTTTCGTTTATACATATATGTAAATATGTATTTATGTGTGATAAATAATCATTGGTGTTACGCGTAAACATCTTTTGTAAATGGTTAGAGTACATAAAGGCAAAAAGGAAGCATATTTGCAAATATCGGCAATTTTGCAGATTATTCCTTGCTGATGTTTGAAGTGCCATAATTGGTAGATTTATTTGACAGGACAATTAATCAGTTGGGCCCTACTTTTTCATGCTACTTTTTTTTTTTAAGTTGCCAAGGTAGCCCTTTTCATGATTATTTTTAGTGACTTCATGCTGTGTTTCTTCTGATTTATTTGAAGACCATATTGTTCAGTCCTCTCTTTTTGCCCATATGAAATAATCAAGCGACAAAAGCGAATGACGACATCATAATAATCGGAAGCCTCAATCGTGACCTCACCAGTTTGTTATTGGTCCTCTCCTGTCGTCTCTCCCTCTCCATTTGTTCCTGCCAGCTGTTTTGGCGCTCCTTCTCCCACTGCTCCTCCCGTTCCCGCTCCTTGTCCTTCAGCAGTTGCATCTTCTCCTTAAGTTGAGCGAGCTCCGCCCCCTGCGCCTCCAAAGCACAGTCGACTTCCCTTCTCTGCTCTTTTAAGATCACCTCGCGGGTCTTGCAATCCTCTAGTTTCCTCCCGCTCTCCAAGACCTCCGCTCTGAGTTTTTCCGCCAAGGCCGCTAGCTCTTCCCCTCGCCTCCGCTCCGCCTCCAGCTGCGAGCGCACGTCGGAGATGAATTTTGCGTCTCGGGCGGCGTCGGCTTCGTGTCTTCGGCGGATGTCTTCCACCTGCTTGGAGCAACGCTCCAGCGTTTCGTCCAGCGCCCGGTGGGAGTCGGCCAGTTTGGAGCGGATTTCGGCCAGGCGGGATTCCGATTGGGTCAAGAGGTGTTCGAGGCGGGCGTTCTCCTCGCGTTGGCGGGCCAAGTACTGGCGCTCGTCTTCGAGCTTCTTGTGCGAGTCATCTAGTCGCTTCTCCAGCAGAGCGCTGCGGGACTGTTCGATCTGGAGCTCGCGTCTCAGGTTGCTGCACGCCACCGTCTCCTGCTCCATGAGTCCCTGGAGGGCCAGCATCTCGGACCTCTGCTGCTCAGAAGATGCTTGCACATTCTGGCAGAGAAATTTAGGTTAGTAATTCAGTGAATACTAGAATAGAATCGGTTTATTGACATTGTTTAGCTGGTATACAAGGACATTGCACTGCTTTGATTGGTGGATATTAAACACATATGAATAATAAATAGAAATTAATATTATGGAATCAAAAATATAATTGTGTTGATGTGTTGAAGACTTGAACTAAATAAAGTCGTTCATGTAATATTGGTTCATGATTGTGCACATGCAAATTGGAGAGTGTTGACTTTTTGCTGATGATTGTTGTTACCACAGAAAATAAACCAAGGCTTTGTTCCCCCATCCCTAATTAAAATAAGACATTATTTTACATAATTTTCTTATGATTTGTTTACAGGTAAGGTCGGTACCATGTCATAAAATTGGTTGTAAAATGGATAATTGCTTTCCAAAGTAAAAGCAAATATTTGTTAATGACTTAACTTGTTTCAAGACAAAGATAGTCCGTTTGTTTTCATAGAGGACTATAGAAAACGAATATATTATAGTTGACAGGCTAAAATTTTGAGGATTTGGACTAATATTATGTTTCCAAGGGATTAATCGGGTATCAAAAATAGCTATCCATTAAATTATTATAATTAGATTTTTACTAAATTTATCAATAATTACATTTGTCCAAATGCTCAGAATTTCAGCCTATTGAGTGCAAATATTCTCAGATTTCTTTAGTCCTTAATGAAAGCGGACTGATGATCACTGTGTCGAATAAAATAAAACATTTACAGGGGAAAAAAACAACAGCAGCTTAATAAAATAATTGTGAGTTGCAGCCATATTGTCAAAGAATATAAGAGTCTGTTTAAGTGCTTTCCTGGTATTTTGTTGGAAACTCCTTTTAATCCGTACCTCCAATCTTTGCTCCACCTCTTTTTCTTGCCGCACGGCGAGAGCTCGTTCTTGTTCCAGCTGTTGCTTAAGCTCCTGCACCAGCGCCCGTTCCTTTGTCAAGGTCTCCTCGCACTCTTCTATAGTTATCCTGCAGGACCAATTTAGCAGATATATTCAAATGAGGAACAATGAACCGCAATGAAGAATTTTTCACATTTGGGGAACTATACAAATCTATTTTCATGGGAAAATATTTCCTTTGTACCTGAGTCTCTGGATTTTGTTCTTTTGCTCCTGCTGTGTCTCAAGTGCACATTTGAGCTGCTTCTGGCTTTCCTCCAGTTCTGCTCTTGTTTGGGATTCTGTCAGTAGCTTCTCCCTGTCAGCATCACCTCTGGAGTCAGGCTGGAAAGGGGGGACAATGATGATGATAAAACACTAGTTAAACGACTTCCATGTCATGTGACCAAGAAAGACTGATTGAGAAAATGGGGGAAATAGTTTGAATGGTGATTTTAGCCTCCTTGTTGTCAGTTTGAATGTGTGACGTATCATGCAAAAAAAAAATAATTACAGAATGTTGATTTACTGAAAGGAAGACAATATTGTGGACATAATTTACATCTGCAGCAGATAAGTTGATACAAAGACTCACATGTGTCTGTCTTTGCGCCATTCGGCAAAGTAGCTCACGTAGCGCAATCACAGTCTCCTGCAGGGCCCTTTTTTCCTGTTGCCAGCCCATTGGTGGGGGATTGACGGAAGGTTTGTCCCCCTGGCCTAGAAAAGTGGACCGCTCTTCCCCCTGGAGCTGAGCGTTTAAGTCAGCCGCGTATGACGGATGGAACGAAGACGGGGCCCGGCGCTGAGATAATGTCAGTATTCTGCAGCTTTCTTGGTACACTTTCCTCAACAAGGCCTATGTTGAATTAAAAAAAAAATAAATAAATAAAAATGAAAATATTTGATACTGTCAGTCTGGATGCAGGGTTTACCTGAAGGTCTGGAGACAAGAGGTCATGACTGTAGCTCATGCTACCCGCAGCGCTGTCGGTGTTATCTGTGGGGTTCATCCCCCTGCAGCGGAGATACTCCACAAACTGAGCGTCCAGCCTCTCGGTTTGGTCCAGCTCCACACGCAGCCTGGCGCCCAGCTCCGAACTCACGTCTGCAGCGGAACACAAGAGAAAAGTCAGCAAAATGTTGCATGCGGGGAGCTCAAGGATACTCACTGCTGCCGTAGCCATCACTGGCCCATTCCGGTGCCGATACTGAAGAGGTGGAGCCGAGCGGCGACGGGGGTGCCGTTAGGTCAGGTTCTTCTAAATCGCACACCTCAAAGAAACACAACAATGATGAAACAGTTAAGCATTGGCATTCATTAACGCAGATAAATATGATTTTGTTTCTGTAGACCATCAAAGATTTATCATTAGAGAATAAATCGGTTAATTTGAAAAAGAAAAAAAAAACTCTCCAACATAACTTTGTTTAAATGTCTTTTTGAATGTGTTGGCTATTAGCATGTCTTAAATAATGCTCAAAACTCAAAACAACTAAATAGCTCCCAATAGTTATCTACAGTATTTAGTTAAGCAAAATTTCCAAATAACAGAAATGTCAAATTACTTTATCTGCGCTGACAGAGTCCACAATGGAGACGTTATCAGAGACAGAGAGCGATCGAGGGGAGTGGCTGCTCTGTGTAGTCGGATCCGGGGTGATGGTCCTGGAAATAACCGGCTCCGTTGCCATCCCTGGAGACTTGTTGACCCGAGGCCAGTGGTCCAGGTCTAGCACGCTTAACTCAGACAGACGAGAACCCAGCATCGACCCGTGAAACTGTTCTTGGAGGAACTCTTCGGAGCACTCGAGGTGCCGCAACACCTCCGGGGAGTCCAGAGAGGTGTTGTCACGATAGAGTTTCACCACATCTTCTAAGGTGCTCTGAGAAACATCTGAAAGGATGGACATTTTGTTTTCAAACAAAAAATTTGGTTCGCATAGTATACTGGTTTTAGAAAAGTAATGCAATACCTTACTGTAAAAAATAGTAAATATTTTGTTTTTAAGCGTCAAGATTCTAAGACTCACCCCTGCGCAAACCTCCCTTGTGGTAAGCAAGCGTGTCCAGCTGTCTTTGCTGGTAGGCCAGCGTCTCGTCCTGCTCAGTCCGATCCTCCCGTAAGCGTTCCAGCTCCACTGTCAATAGGCGGTTGTCATTCTCCAAGTCTGCTATTGCGCGAGCTTTGCTCTAACGACAAAATATGAAAAAGAATAATTTAGTCATGTATTAACTCATTCAGTGCCAGGACGAGAATCCTTGTCTTTTAAAATAGTCGCAACAATAATAAATGATACAATTCTGGTCAAATACGTTTTTTTTATGGAGAGCAGCTGACACCCTTGACTAATGCTTACCTAATACAAGCCAATTGAGCACTGTAGTGATAACTGTGAACATTGGATGGGAGTGTTTCCACACTTACCACAGCTGTTACCTACATCAGTTCTAACTGAAGAATGGAAGTCAATATTTTATATGGCAGCACCGGTATTTACATAGCACACAATATTCTGTTGGCCTTGCAAGGTGAGTGAAAATGCTATAAATATACCGGCCCTCTAGAGGTTTCCTTTGCCAATAACGCTTGGCACTGAAAGGGTTAATAGAGAACATTTATGCAGTACATGAGGTCCTCGGTTTAAGGCAATGTTCAAATCATATTTATAAAACAGCGGAGAGACTGCAAATGCGTGCCGCACGAGCACATATTCCCACACTAGCCGTTCATAATGTCAAATGGTTAAAGGGTATTTTCTATTTCTGGTTATTACTGTACCTGTCCTTCCTCAAGTAGTTTTTCAGCTCTTTGAGTGCTGCCGCTTAAGTCTTGCTTCACAGTGGTCAATTCTTCCCTCAGTCTGGCGAGCTCCGTCCCCTTCAGCTCGGCGTGGATCTAATAGAGGAACAGTCTCGTTAGCTTTTAAGTCTGTGGACAATATTAACTTCTTCCCTTCTTGGGGTCGTTCTCTAGTTTGATTCATTCAAAACGCACCGCATACATTTAATGAATGACACAAATTCATGTATTTAGTGCAACATGAATTGAACTGGATTAGGAAGCAGCCCCACATTATTCAAATTAGCTTTCTTGGCTAACAATAACAAAATCCCAGTAAGAAAAGGGAAGAGCTTTAAAAACAAGCTATCCTCGAATCTTCGACCAACTTCCTCATTTCAATGTCACTTCCTCCGCGACGCTGCCTTGACTTCCGCCCTGATTACAACCAGATGTGTTCCCTCTCTTAGCACAGCTTCTTTTTTTTTTTTTTCCCTCGCGGCAGCAAGGGATAATTATATACCTGGGCCTCAACCCCCAAAACAAGACTTGTCTACAGACCAAAAATGGAGAAAGCATGTCCAACATATGTAGGGTTTTCTTTAACAGCTGATCCCCAAAACAGTTAAAAACGGAGAAAACTAACTTGATTGAAAATGTGAATCCCAGTTGTTTGTGTCTGTTTTTTTGGTCATGCCATTGACGAAACACAACATTCGTGATCAACCAGTCGATCACAGTCAATGTGCTGAGGCCCCCTGTTTTAAAGCAAGCTGATGACCCTGAGAACACTTTTATTGAAAATGAATATCTGCTTCTGGCCTCCTTGACTGGTATCGGCCTTGAAAAATCTATATGGAGCTATCTATTATTATTTCCTAGAGGTCATCTTCACCTGGAAACTAGGGATACAACAGTAAACAACACACAAATAAAGCTTTATCTGAGCATTGTTTTTTTGTTTTTTTTTACTCCTCCGGGCGGCACTCTTGAGTTAAAGACATGTAATACAAAATATCACAAGTGCTTCATGAAATGTCATTTTCCCATCACTAGTAAACAGTTTTATGTGACATGGGTTCATGATGATGTGCATGCCATATGCACGGCACCGAAAGCTCATCTTTAAAAGCTGAAAAACTTCTTTTCATTGACTGTTAAAATCGTTTGTCAGAAATATACACTCACCAGCACTTCCTTTTGAGCATCTTTTTGATTAGTCTGGAGTTCCAGGAGCTGAGCAGTAAGCTGATCAAGGTGGGCCTTCAGTGTGGCAGCTTCCTGTCTGAGCCTTTCAATTTCCTCCCGGAGCTTCCGCTCTATTCCCCTGAGTGCCTCCAGTTCGTCCGACAGCTTTGCCTTGACTGTCTCGAGCGCGTCCACCTTGGCGACGGCCTCGTCTCTGTCCGCCACTTCGGCTTGTAGCCTCTGAACTTGTGCTTCTAGAGTCATGTTGTTAGTCTTCATTTCCTCTTCTTTGTTTCTTAAATCCTCCACTTCTCTCAATAAGTCTTGCTCCTTTTGTTGAAGTTGAGCACCCAGAGAGGTCAGGTGGTCTCTCTCGTTTTGCAGGGCATCCACCTGCTGCGCCCGTAGTCTGAAAGCGCTCCTCTCCTCCTCGATGCTCACCAACTCGGCCTCCTTGAGAGCGAGCAGGCCTCGGAGCTCGTCCGCTTTCTCTCGCTCTGCTGTGAGCCGTCGCCTAAACTCTTCACCTTGTCCTCTGTATTCCTCTTCCTGGGTCAACAGCAAACGCTCCAAACCCTCCTTCTCCGCCATCGCCGTCTCCAGCTGGCTCTGAAGGGCCTTGAGGCGCGAGCGGAGAGGCCGGTAGGAGGCCGGGTGATTCAAGCCCAGTTCGTGCTTCAGGTTGCTGGGGCTGCCGCCGGGCTCGGGGCTGGGAGCCGGCGAGGGATTAATGCTGTCGCCGTCCTGGGAATCGCTCACCTCGCACACGTTGGGCCTGAGTGTGGAGAGCTCCGCCTGCAGAGTGCTGATGACCTCGTGGAGGCGCTCCTCTTCTTCCTGCTTGTCCTGTCGCAACCTGGCAATTTCCGACTGTAGATGTTCCACTTGCGAGCTCCGTTCGTGGAGCTCAGCCTCCAGATTCTGTAGAGAAATTACATCAAGCACTAATCAACATCAGCCAAGGCTTCTTTGCCATACAGTATAAACGTTTTTTGTTTTTCTTTAAATAATTATTTTTGTAGAAATTGATGCAAGTTAATGCTGAGGGGAAAACAAATACGCCACCCCCCCCCCCCCCCCCCCCCCAAAAAGCCTGTAAATTAAGGACCTTATTGTTGTTGGCAGTTTCCAGCTCTTGTTCCAGCCTTTGAATCTCGTTGTTGAGGTGGTCAATCTCCTCATTCTTCTCCTGCAGCAGCGCAGCGGGAAGCGTCACCTCGTTCAGGTTTACCACTGTTCTTTGTACCTCTTTTTCCTCTGCCAGAATGGTGAAAGTAGACACTTGGTCCTGATAATAAATAAAAATATGAATAAACAAGCTGTCAGTAATAAACAAGTAGGAAAAAAAAAAGTATTAGATAAACCTACCTTGAGGGCATCAATCTGCTCCTGGAGCTCATTAACGTGTGTTGCATTTTCACTGCTAAGTCTCTCTAGCTGAAGTGTGAGATGTTTCAGCTCTGCTTCCTTAATGCTTAAATCCCGCTGCACATCGCCCAGTTGACCCAGCAGAACCTCCGCCTATTAAAAACGCATGAATTTGCCAACAATTATACTTGCTAGAACATTAATATAAGTGTACAGGCCATCGGAAGGCAATGACGTCTGCTGTTAACCTAATGACAGAAAATAATTGTGGAAATACATCAAATTAGGGTCTTACTTTAAGGGGTCAAACGACCCGCTCCCCCCAAATGAAGGAAATTTACCCCGACCATTATACCCAAGACAAAATGCAGCGTACCTCTTGTTCCTTGCGCTGTAGGCTTTGCTGTGCAGCGTCCAGAGCATCCCTGAGCTCCTGTGTGGGCTCCCGCGCATTGTCATGGTAACAGTGTCTCGTCTCGTCAAGTTTGGACTGCAGCGCCGATATCTGGAGCTTGTTGGACAAGTGCTGCTGTTCCAGGGCCTGCTTATCCTGACAAGGAGGAGGAAAGGAAGATTGTCAACTTAGGCTGAGTTTACAGTACAGCCAAATTTTCGTGTAAGCAAGCAGCAGACTTTGCTTCAATATGAACTCATTCACTGCCATTGACGGCTATAGACGTCAAAGAAGCATTCTAAGTGGGTTGGCAGTGAATGGGTTGAAATCGAAGTGACTCTTACTTGCGTGAGCTCCTCTTCTCTCAACTTGGCACGGTGGAGTTCTTGTTCCAGTTTTCCCACGGCCCTGTTACATTCGGCGCTACTGAGCAATGCTTGCTCCAGCTCACGGATCCGTGCAGCTAGCTTGTCGATTTCCTCGTTGCGTTCGACGAGTTCTCGCTGCGCCTGCTGGTTGGCCCCCGCTAAGGAGGCGTGGTCCTCCAGCTTCTCCTTGATGATTGCTTGCAGACTCTCCACCTTAAAACATGTGAAATAGGGTTTCAGAGACTGCAAGTAGCAATGGGATTTGTCAGCCACATTGGAACTTCCAAAGTCAGGAAGTTCAATTCTTTCCGAGGTTGAAGTTGTTCTAATTGAAACCTATTTTCCCAATTGGCAAATTGAATTTGTTCTATGCTCAAACTGAAACAATCGTCTTGCACTTTTATTAAAAGAAAACTACATATTATGGAAAACATTCCACCAGTAATTGTAATTCCTCGCTGTATTGCAATATAATATGCTATTTTTTTTAAATTCTCAACTGTTTTAAATAAGGAATAAATTAATCTTTTTTTTTTAAACCAATAAACTATATATTACTCTCAAATTTTGTTCCTATGATTTAAACCTGGAATGTAGCCATAAAAAGACAAAAAATCTGTAGCTTTATCACTTAAATTTTCATTTTTCAGGAAACAGTATTAACATGTCGGCTGCACTTGAAGGACTTGAACTTAAGTGATTTTTGTGGACTTTGTTAACAGCTAATAATTAATTGCAAATTTAATACACATCTCTGTATTGTTGTATGCAATAAGGGACTAAAAAGAATATCATTCATGATGGATTTTTTTTTTAAATCTGAAATTTATTGCCAAATTAAATTAATATATTAAAACATATTAGTTACCAATTATAAGATTAATTTGGAAATGTATACAGTACAGGCCAAATATTTGAGCACACATTCTCATTTAATTTCTTAAAGTAATGATGGCTACTCACTTTTATTCAGTTAGGTGTTTGGTACTTGCCATGAATTTTTTTTTAACACTTGTCCATAAATGTAATCTTAACAGTCGTCCATTAAAGCTGTCGCTGTGTATTGACCTGATTTTTGCACAACATAAAACGATGGTCCCAAACCCATTAATAAACAAAGAAATTCCACTAATTAACCCTGATAAAGCACACTGACCGGTGAAGTGAGTGGTAAAACCAAGACTCCGATTTTGAGATATTATACCAAAAGCCTGACTTTTGACTTTGGAGATTCCATTGTATATGACATCACAAGAAGAAAAAAAGAAGCCATTCTGGAGGAGCAGAATCCGGGAGAAAATGATGAAAGTCAAGCCAGTAGCGACATGGACGTGAAGGCACAATTAGGCAAGAAAAGAATGCAAAAAATGATGAAAGCGGCCACTACAATGAAAACTCTACAAAAGGCGGCAAAAAAGAATGATGATGATGATGATGATGCGACAATGCAGGCCATGCATAAGATTCAAAGAAATACGCTTTGGTTGAAGTCCGTACCTGCAGAACCAAGTCTTCAAACTAGAGCAGTCCAATCAGCACAGGAATAAACACATGGCAAAAGTCAAGCTTTGTTTCATCACTCCAATCACTTGCAAACACCAGTAGGCATTGGGTTAGGAGCTCTTAAACTCATTTAACGGGATTACTAAGTAGAACACACAATCATGCACCTCATCTTTCTCAATCATTGAAAACAGTAGTATCCCCCCCCCCCCGGGTTAAATTAAGCCGTATGTTAAGACAAGGCTGCCTCACCCTGTGCCCTTTCACGTCGACACCGGCCGTTTGTCTGAGCTGATTCTCCAGCCGTTGGATCTCCTGCTGGAACTCGTCTCTCTCGTGCTCACGCTCAACTGCTTGTTCCTGTCGAGAACCCACGGAATAAAAGCTTGGTGCAAGCATAATAACTTGTGTATTGCAGCATCCATCCATATTTTTGTTTTGTTGTATATTTTCAAGTGTCGCTTCTGCAAAATCACCTCTATGAACTGCCGATCGTTCTTGAGTTGTTTCTCCAGCGCTTGCACCTGCTGGTTGAGGTCTTCGGCGTGGTTCTTGTTGTGCAACTCCTTCTCCAGGCCTTTGGTCTCCTGCTCCTCTAGCTCGCTCTCCAGAGTTCGGACGCGCTGTGACAGAGCGCTGTGGTCCTTTTCAGCCTGCCGCTGCAAGTCCAATCGGTCCTGTGTCAGGCGCTCTGTCTCTGCCAGCAGACCTTTGGGAGAGAAAGGGGGTGGGAGGTAGATGTTTTCATTTTCAAGCAAGATGAGCTTCTTGAGAGCTTGTCCAATCATATACAGTTACAAGTACATAAAGTGGGGTTGAAAATGTCTGGAAATATTCCAAAGAGGAAGCTTGCCATGGGATTTGACAAAATTGAAGGTTACTTTGGGACACTCCCACAAATACAAATACACTCAAGATGTCCAAACTTTCATTCTCATTGTGCATTTCTTCTTAATCCAATCACTGCCATTGACAGTATAACTCAATCACGTTCTTCAACAAAGATGGGCGGGGAAAACAGATGATGCAACCCCCATTTTAAAGTTGAATCTTACTGATGCACAATCACCAGTAGATGGTATCAACTCCCTAATTCAGATATGAGTTTGAAGAATTGGCTTGTAGGTCTCGAAAAATGTCAAAATCCACTAAAATCCACTGCTTTTATGTTTACTTAAATAATGCAAATCAGTACTTATTCTTAAGAGTTTTGTTTGCACCTACTTACTTTTGAGGCCACCACCTTTATTTACTTATTTTTGCTAACAGGAATATGAAGTGTTCTAGCCAACAAGACAAAGAATCACATTTGCGGCTTGGTGGAAGAGAGGTTACCACGTTCGCCTCACAGTTCCGGGACCAGAGTTCAAATCCACCTCACTCTGGGTTTCCTATGTGGAGTTTGCATGTTCTCCCCAAGCCCACATGGGTTCTCTCCGGGCACTCTGGCTTCCTCCCAGATTCCAAAAACATGCATGGCAGTGAATTGGACATACTAAATTGTCCTTAGCTGAGATTGGATGTGTGAAAGGTTGTTCATCTCTGTGTGCCCTGCAATTGGGTGGCAACCAGCGTAGGGTGTCGCTCGCCTACTGCCGGCAGAAAGCTGGGCTAGGCACCAGCAGGCCTGCGACCCCGAGGATAAGCGGCTACAGAAAATGGATGAATGGATGATGGTTCCAAATTGGTCCACTTCAATTTGAAATTGTGATGGAAAGTTTCCAAATTGAAATGTTTCCAAAATTGTGCAGCTCAACTTCTCATGGAAGTTTATCTCAAACCAGAAACCTTCCGCAAAATTTCCACCCCACAGCAACCCTACACATTAAAAAAAAAAAATATATATATATATTTTTTAAGGAAAACCATAAACACAACACTACAAGATCCTCAGCCACAAGCGATTGCACTGTCAAAGCCAACGTTATGAAAGCAACCAAAACCACAGCACGCTGTCTGCCCACCTCCTCATTGCACACATACTCTGACCCACAAACCGGCGGCGGGATCTAAATTGAGCCATTGGCCTGGAGGAGAGAAGACACATCTGAGCAGGCCAGTTATGTAAGCGCACGCCAAAACCTGCTCGCTGAAGAGGACATCGCCTAGGCCGGACGCCTGACTCACCCTTTTCCCTGTCGCCGAGGCCGGCGGAGAGGTGTTCCTTCTGGCGCAAGACTGCCGCGTGTTCTTCGCTCAGTTCCTGGTGTTTGGCTCGCAGGTTTTCCAGCTCGGCGCCGAGGCCTTCTGTTCGGTGCATCTTCCTCCGAAGGTCCTCCAGCTCCTCCACTAAGCGCTCCTCCTGCGCCTCCTTATGCAGTAAAGCCTCCTCCAGAGCCGCCTTGTCGGCCACGTAACCCTCCAGCAGCCCTGAAAGTAATTTGAAATGGAAAGACTCAGCGTGGTTTACTACGGCTCTGTTAGATCTGTAACGATTGACAAGTGATTAATCATTTTGACGATCGCTTAAAAATTTGGACACCTTGCTTAATTTGACAGTGTCCTAATACTTTGTAGATCAGCCAGTGTGGGGAAAATTAAGCTTCACGATGCACCAGTAATATTTTTTTTACTCTGCTAGATGGTGCTCTGAGTTTAAAAAAAAAAACACATGATGCTTCATTTGCCCATTACTAATCTCAGCCTCCCATCAGTGAAATGTTTCCCTCTACTGTAATCTTTCATGTAAGCAGACCTAAATTTGCATAAACTTTTGTGGAAAAAAAATGTTACCCTATTTTCTGACATTCAGACCAAACTAGCAAGTGAATGTTAGTTGACTTATGTTTGTCAATTGTCAATTTGAAGTCAGGGCTCCAAATAATGATTCTTTTAAGTATTGATCATTTTTGATGATTCTGATTAATCAGATTCATGCTTTAATTTACACCTTGTTATTTAAAAAGTAAACAGTACTTCAATCTAACCATGAAGAAAACATATATAACATGTTGGAAATAACTCAGCAAGAAAACATTATTTATTTCTAAATCAAAAACAAATGTTTTGATTTCATTGTGACTCATCCATCCATTTTCTGTAGCCACTTATCCTCACGAGGGTCACTGGCTTGCTGGTGCTTATCCCAGCTGTCTTCAGGCAGTAGGCGGGGGACACCCTGAACTGGTTGCCTACCAATTGCAGGGCACATAGGGACGAACAACTATTCACACACCCAATCACACCTAAGCAAAATTTAGTCATGCCATGCAGTGCCCGGAGAGAACCCACACAGGCTTGGGGAGAACATGCAAACTCCACACAGGAAGGCCGGAGCCAGCTGGGTTTGAACTCAGGACTCTGACCTGTGAGGCGGGCATGCTCACCACTCACTACACTGAGCCGCCCCATTTAAAAAAAAAAAAAATCTTTTTATTTTTATTTAAAGTCACTAATGCCATTGAAGGAGTGACAAGAATTGGTCACAGGGTTAGGGCCCTTAAAGAAATCTGACTCTGACAAGCACTAAAAATTAACCTAATGTCCTTTGCCAAGAATTTGTGTGGTTGAGTCACAAAATGAATACTTTGCTCACCCTCAGCCTTGTGGAGTTCCAGCTCCAGCTCACTCTTCAGCTTGACTTCCTGGTCAATCCGCATCAACAAGAGATTGTGCTGCTCGAGGAGTTGGGCCGAATCCTGTTGGCCTTGCGCGAACCTCTCTTCCAGACACAAGTGGACGTTATGTGTCTGCTCCAGCTGCAGTTGGGAGAAGGATTACAATTAGTAGTGTTCGACAACTGGGGAGCGTTGTTTTTCTTGTGTGCGGCCAGTAGTTCTTTGAAATACAATTTAAAGTTGAAATCATCTTTTCACATTGTAGTGAATGGAAATTCCATTCATCTGTTTTAGACTTTCCCAAAACACGAGACAGATATGCAGTACTCAGCTCATCACAACGGTAAGTCACAAGGCACAATATTTTGGGGGGATTTGAAAGGGATATCAAACAATATGACATTAACAGTTATTATTTTCTGTCTGTTTATTGTGAAGTTGGCCTATGTAGTGCGTTGATGGCTTGTTATGTGACTACAACGCTTGCAAAGACCACTACCACTTTTTCTTCTCATCCTCTGACAGTGGCCTGAACCATGACCAATGTTCCGTGCATATTAAGTATGAAATCGCAAAGTAAGTCTCACGAAACATGGTAATTGAAGACAAATGCACTCTAGTTCAAAAATCATGAACTGCGGGCTCATGATTTTCAGTTTAGCGAGTACATGACTTTACACAAGGCGCCAATTATAATATTTAGGCAGAAAACAGCAATAGGTAACCAAATTATTTTGAGCCCGAGTCATATTTTTTATCTTTTACAAAGAATGACAGGAAGACTTATATTGTCTGTCCACATGAATTGCTACACCATTTGTGTTTAATTTGTTGGATGAATTTAAAGGCCTAGTGCACAGCAGGGCACATGCTATTTAGAGTTTGCATGAATCTAGCAGGCCAAAAAAATAAGATTTGTGGTTTTAAACACAGACGATGTAATTTCATTTTTGAAAGTTTAGTTTCACACTAAACTTTAAATGGGAGTATCTCATTTTTGACAGGTTGAAGACGTGTGTTTTTAAAAGAACTGTTCACCATTTGGCAAAGTGCTATCAGAGTGAAAATACAAGCAATTCAGCATCTGCTATCTTGGATTTAAAGAGCTCATAAGACAAAGTGTGCAGTACCTGTGTATTGGCCTGGTTAAGCAGCTCCACGAGCGTATCGACTGTATGGCGGAGTCGGTTGCAGGCGTTCATGGCGGCTTCCTCTCCTCCGGGATTAATGTGCGTGTCTGAAACCAGCAGACTCTCGCAGAGCTGGTGTGTCAGTTCCAAGTCTTCATGTAGAGACATATCTGCAACTGAAATGCCTGTTCAAATGTGAACGTAAACTGAATGAAAACATCTGTGAGTGGCGGCGGGAAGGAGGGGGTGGCTGACCTGATTCTTGTGCATCTTTATTCCCTAATGAGCTCCTCTGATTGCCAGCTTCCACAGACATGTTGCTTCCGATGTTAATTTTTTGGCCGATTAGCTCTTCGGTTGCAACGGTGCTACGAAGCATCTCGATCAGGACCTTCTTCAGTTTGTCATTGGCTTGGTGCAGGTTACGTCTATACACACACAAAAAAAAACAAGAGAGAAGCCATGATGTGTATCAAAGGGGCTGGGCAATGAGGCCTTATAATATAAAGTTGAGTTTTTTTTTTTTTTTTTTATTCACAAAAATAAAATTTTTGATTTTAATTGATATCCCCCCCCCCCCATTCCAATAGAAAAAGCAAAGATTTTGCTTTTTATGTTTTTTTTTTTATTTTTTTATGTTAGAGACCAGACATTTAATCCTACTTATTCAAGATACTGAATTTTCAAGCGTTAGGCTAAAGGAGTGTCTAAAAATGTCTGGTACTAAAATAAAAAAATATTACCTTCTTACTGACAAAAATGCTAAATAAGTGGACAATTCCTTTGAATTTTACAATTAGTAAGTACTTCTGGTAAGCAGGTCTAGTGATCAAACTTATTTCATTTATTTCCCAGACCTGCTTTGCAACTGCATTCATATTTTCCCAAAAATATTCTCAAGAGCGTGTTTAGCTTAGTAGGACCACAGAACATAATATCACAAAGAAAAGTGAAAGTTGACTTTCGTTGCTAATGAGATCAGAAAAAGATATGGTAAAAGTAACCACCAAATTTTTGAGATGGCAAGATTCTCATTTCTTTTGTTAACTAGCTCAACAACAACAACAAAAAAGCTCTGAAAAACAAGAGTCAATAAAAAAAAAAAAAGATTAGCACACACATACACACACAAAAGGGGACCAACCTTTCCTCTTTGGCAGTCTGCAAGTCATCGGTGAGCATTTTAAGAAGGTTGCCCCCTTCCTGACTCTCACGCTCCCGTCTTTGGAGGAGAGTGTCCAGGGTCTCCATCTCGGCGCGCTTTCCTTCCAACTCGCCCTGCAGGCAGCCAACCTCCGCTCGCAACTGTGCGCAAAGACAGCAGACACTTGAATCCTATTAAAGACTTTTCAATTCCTACATTTTTTCAATCCACAACTCGCGTGTTTGAAAAGTTTGCCCAACTTCAGGACATACAGATACGCCACCAGTACTCAAAACATAACTTCCCTCCGTTTTCCCTCTCCCTCCCGCTTCTCATTAAAAATGTCTCCTGCAGCCACCTGAAGCAGCTAAACAATGGTGTCACCCTGGCAACAGAGCCCTCCCAGCCCCTCTCTTAAGGTGCTCTTTGCTAGCCACATAGTAGAGAGGAGGGGGTTGAGTGCACATGTTAATATCTTACTATCAAACCAGACTGCAAGGTGCTATGACAACAACAAAGCGTATGCACACACTTGCCATCTGTTCTCAGAAATGTTAATTACTGTGTCAGAAAGTCAATTCAAAAGCGGAACTCGGTATAAAGATTCAATAAATATGTACGTCTCCAGACAGCCAAATTTACATGTAATATTTTCATTTCTTTGCTATGACAATGGTTTTTAATGTTTTTTTGTTGAGTATTTTTGTGCGGGGCAAAAAACAAACAAACAAACAAACAAACAAACCTTAAAGTGGTGTGCCATTCATGTATGATTGAAAAAACAACTATAGCATATCGGCACAAAGCAAACGTATCAATGGAGGCAGTAAGTACAGTAAGTGTTATGATTGTTACATTAAAAAAAAAAAGAATTGTTCCTAATATTTCTCAGTACTGTATTACCAAGTTACCTTATATTAAACAGCAAACCTGCATATTAGAAACAAATCACCAGTAAACAGTTTATATTTCAAGTTGTACAAACAGAAGTTTGCCGTGTTTTTGGTCTATTATTGTTTCAAAATAGATACCAACCTTCATTTTTCTGTCTGCTTGGTCTGTAGAAACATGTACTAATTTGTGTTTGGAATAACAAGTGAAAAGATCCGTTTCTACAAAAAATGTATTGGAGCTGTAATCCATACAGATCTCAGTGCTCTGAGTTGAAATTGCGCATGTTCACTTTTATGCACATATCAAAGCAAGATGGTCAAATATAGGAATGTAGCATTATCTTTTCTTCAAGGTTCATAAAAGGCTATTAAACAGCAAACCTCTTCAATTCAAAGTAAAACTACCACTTACATGGCACCATTGCACCCACAGACACAAAAAGCTAATTTTCTTCTTATTTTGTCGAAATACGCTAGAATTATACATTCTTTTTCTAATAATAGAAATAATCCATTCTTTCATATCGTATCACCCATGTTTACGCAGACCATTCTGACAGCCTTGAAAAATTTGTGAAAATGCACAAAATTGGCTGGATGACTCTTGATGTTGCCTTTTCGGATAACACTTTTTTAAATGCTCTTGGAAACATTTTTTTAGGTGAGATGGTACTTCTACTTTGTAACATTTAAAATTAATAAATAAAACAACAATTTTTCCCATAGCCGATCAAAGAATTTGTCAAAAAGGTCATATATGCTAGTGATGGAAAAATGAAGCTTCATGCAGCACTTTCTTATCCACCTAGATGGTGATATAGGCTACCGGAAATATATTAGATTTACACTGCATCTTTAAATCAAGAATGCCATCTACAAGGAGTAAGAAAAAAAAAAGTGCTTCATGAAGCTTTATTTGTCATCTCAATTAGATGCATCATAGTACATGATTGACGTTACACCAATCGAGTTATGTGTGAAAAGTACCTGTGCAACCACAGCATCTAGCTGCTGCAGTTGTGCAGTGAGCTGGCTCATTTTGCCGGTGTAGTTACGTTCTTTCTCTTCCTGTTCTGACTTCAGTGCCCGACGAAGGTCCTCAAGCTCCGCCTCCTTCTTAGCCTTGAAAAAAATAGCGATGCAGGAATTGGGAGGGTGGCAGGCAAAATCTTATGCATCTTTTTGTTGTGTTCGTCTCACAGGCGTGGAGTGAAATGTCCGAAAAATATAAGCGCCTTCGACCTAAAAAGCTTGCGCATCAGCGGATGAAAAGCTTACATCCATCTCCTCTAGCAACTGTTCAGATGGCCTCGTTGCAAAAACACACGCATGTAGCAAAGCACATGCCGACAGGCAAGCGTGCCCTGCGTATGTGATGGCGGGATTAAACAGAAACTGGGTTTGAATAAAGCTCCACTGGGAAGAAGTCCAATAGCAGAGAGGGGGGTGGAGACTAACAAAATATAAAATCTAACCCTTGAAATGAACTGGTGCATCTGGAGATTAGAGGAGCAATGTAGCAAACAAACCCACAACAGCATGAAATAATCCACAGAGATTACATAATGATGGGTCAAAATGACACAGATAGAATGTACAGCATGTGAAACAACCACTGTCACAGTTTTAACTCTTAAACAAAAACATTATATATTTAAATCTTAAATTAAATCTTTAAATCTAAAAATTAATGGCTTTAAATAATTACTTTAATATTAATAAAGTTATCAATTAATTTGGTAATCAATTACTCGTTTAATCGCTGCGGTTCTAGATGAATTCGCATTCGACAAGAGTTCCAATAAATATCTTTCACCTTCATGTGCTGAATCTCGCCTTGCAACCTCTCCCCGAATTGGACTTTGAGGAGCTCCGCCTCCTCCAGGAAGTGCTGCCTTTGCCTGGACGATGACTCTTCCAGCTCCCGACGACATGCCTCCAGTTCCCTCGCCGAGGCTCCTTTAAGCTCCTATGACGGCACAACAATGTATTGTGTATTTGTTTCACAGAACTGAACAAATGCACCATTGTAAAGGATGGACGACTGTTTAAGCCTCGCTGTCTTCACCGATTTGAGACTGCAACAACACGTGACTAGGGACCCTAACGTACGACACACACCTGTAGCTGGAGTTGGTGCTGGTGCTGGAGTTGATCTTTCTCAGCTGTGTACGCCTGCGTGAGCTCTTGGAGAGCAGTGCTGTGTTGCTGCTCCAGTTCAAGAACCTGAGCAGATAAAATACTCTTTACTGCAGGGTCTGCAGGGTATCCAGAAAAAGATGGATGGGAGTACCTGTGTCTTCAGGGAACCCAGAGCTTTGCAGTGATCAGCATCCAATGACTCTTTTAAAGTGGACAGTTCTGTCTGTAGAAACAAAAGTCATTTCAAGGATGAAATGTTACCATCTAACAAAAGTGATTCATGACTTGTTGTTTGTTCACCTGGTGAACTTGGTTGAGCTCAGCTGCCAAGGCCTTGAACTTTTCAAGGTGTATCTGAGCGAGCTCCTTTCGCAGCTCCTCTCTGACGGTTTCCTGCTCTGCGGCGTAACGGGCCAGCAGGTGTTGATGCTCTACCTTTTGGTCCGTCAGGTCTTGATGGTGCCTCTGTTCCAGGTGTAACATTTCATCACGCAGAGCCTGGTATTACAAAGAAAGAAGGACGAGAAAAACTATCATTTATTAACTCCCAGGGCTTGTGTTTTTGGTGAGTTATTTATTTGCTTTTTTCCCCATTAACGCAGTGTTTACCTAGTATCAGCCCTTTTATTGGTATTAATAGGCCTGCGATTAGTGTAGTTCCAATAACGGTATCAGGAAGGGTACCGACACGACATTAAAATGGTGATTTTGTTATCTTTGAGTACAACCCCCACAATAATGTACTAAAACTGTCAGGTTTTAGAAGAGTTTGGTTATTTTTATTGTCAATAATCCACACTAAATAGGAAAAAAAAAGTCCTACTGGACTCACTTTGTATATTTTTTTCTATGAAATATTGTTAGTTTTTTTTAAGAGCCATGTCTGACCACATCCAAGTGAGTGTGCAGTTTGTTTTGTTTTTTAAAATTAAAAACAATTATAAATGGGTTTGTATTGGTACAGCTGGGTATCAGAATCAGTATCAGTATCCGGGGCCAAACAAAAGGAACAATAACAGCTGCAACAAAATATTCTTATAATAACCAATTAATCTGCATTTATTTTGTTAATTGATTAATTGGATTAAAAAAAATATATATATATCCTATTTAATCTCAAATTTGACATTATTTTGAATTGACACTGCAGTAACAGAAGTAACTAAATTTCAGTTGCTAGACCGTAACCCCATAAAAAGGGCAAATATTTTCACGATTTGTTTTCACAAAAGATAATATCTCTTGTTGAGAGGATGAAATATCAATAATCTGGCCCAGTTACAAATTATTTTTTAGTTACAATAGCTGTCAAACGCAGTTACAGTAAGTTTAAAAAAAAAAAAAAAAAACGTGTGGCCTTACATGTACTTCCTTCAAGTACGTGGCTTCCAAAGTATCCATATTACTGAGCATCCTCTTTTCCATTTCATCCATTTCTTCCTGGTGTTTACGAGCCAGTTCGGCTTCCCGGGCCTCCAGCTGGGCCTGACTGGTTTCTTGAAACAAGGCCTCGAGCGCTTCCAGGTCCTCCTTGCGCTTGGAATTGAGGGCCCCTTCCAAAGCGACAAGCTGGGCTTTGTGTTCCAAATGCAGTTGGGCAGTCACGGTCGCAAGCTGGTCCCCGTGCCTGGCGCAGAGCGAGTCCAGTTGCTCTTTGTGTTGGGCGCTGAGAGCGTCCAGCTCTTTGGCTTGTTTGTCCTCGAGGGCCGCTCGTTCCAGTTTCATCTCGTCGTGATGTTTGTTCCGCAGCGCCGCTAGAGAGATTTCATTCTTCTGGGTCAAACACTGCTCCAACATGGCCTTTTCTTCCTCGAATCTGAAAGTAAATAAATACATGTGCACCACTGTGAGGCTTGCTTTAGCCCTAACAATGGAAATAAAAAAGCCACGAAAAACCACATCATCTTTCTCACTGTGTATGTAATATCAACAGCGGCCAGAGGCGGCGCCAAAAATACAAAGATCAAGCACCAACGAATGAACTGGAATTATTAACTCATCTCCAAAACATTATTTCGGGTGCAGCCCACGTGGACAGGTACCAGTTGATCCGCGGACCGGTACCGGTCCGCAGACAGAGTGGTTGGGGACCACTGAATTAAATGATTGACCATTAAATATCAGATTCCCAGTAAATTTTCTACTATATCTTTCATCCTCCATGTAAGCGCTTATGGTTGTGTTGAATCAAAAAAAAGCATCTGTTTTCAGTTTAGGAAAAATCACCCAAATACTCGGTACAGTCCTAAGTAATATTGTGTGATGGTAATTGTCCAGTTTGTGTGTCTCTTCTGTAGGCATATTGCAAAATTTGCCAGTTTATCCCCCACCATCTCTTCCCCCAACGCCGTTTGACACATTTCTCACCGGTCTTGAGCTTGTTTCATTCTCTCCTCAGCCTGCTGTTGGAGCAAGATGGCAAGCTCTTTCATTTCCTTTGCTGCGCTGCTCTTCTCAAGCTGTAGTTCCACATCAGGCTGAGCTTTTAGAGTCTGTGGGTCTACAGTAGAAGTGTCAGTTTTACAAACCAAAGGAAGGTCACACTGTTGGTAATAATGCGAATCATCTTACACTCACTCATCGTTTCTGAGAGAACTTTTTGCAAGCGCGTCTTCTCTTCCACCTCCGCCTTGATAGTGGCCAGTTCAGCTTCGTGCTCCCCCCTCATCCTCTTCATCTCTTCCTTGCCTTCCTTGAAGCTGACACGCTCCTTATCAAAATCTCTTTTCAGCTGCGACAGATATTACAGCTTAACGCCCATAAGATCAAGATACAAGCGTGATTTTGAGAATTGTTCTCGTACCTTTTCAGTAGTCTTGTGCAGCTCCACATTTTGCCTGTTCATGTCGACCAGTGTGTTCTCCAAGGTGTGGATGAGGGTTAGG
Organism: Hippichthys cyanospilos; assembly: GCF_059441005.1. Classification (NCBI taxonomy): domain Eukaryota; kingdom Metazoa; phylum Chordata; class Actinopteri; order Syngnathiformes; family Syngnathidae; genus Hippichthys; species Hippichthys cyanospilos. The sequence continues at coordinate 7,224,131 of NC_142382.1, forward strand.
TTGGTGTGGAGCTCCTCGGTGGCGCACCATAAGCGAAGTTCAACCTCCACCTGATTGAAATGAGCATATCGTGTCAAACAGCAGCTGGTTTTAGTGTACATATTTAGCATTATGGTCTCACCTCCACTTGTCTCGCCATCTCCATGTGGACACGAGTGACCTCTGCAAGAAATGTGTTAAAGGTGAATTCATTTACGATGAACCCACACACATTTGAGGGTATGACATTCACTGAAAACCTCATCTAGTATTTATCATTTTTTGCGCTCAAGCTAAATGATATTACCTCATTCACCACCATTGATGGCTAAAGACATCAGAGATCCATTTTAAATGGGCTGGACCGTGTATGACGAGTCTTTTATTATTCTAATTACTGCAGGAATCTTTGTTTGGTAATCTGGTTTAACTCATTAACATTTTTTCAAATGCATTTGAGATTTTCCACTTTGCTGATGGCCCTTGAGTGCACCTAGTACACCTAATGTTATTTAGGATAGTATGCTAGCTGATACCATTAATGAGTCATACGCAGGTGGTTTGTTTATGTGAAATATGTCAAAATGCTACTACTAAATAAAGTTTGATTTGAGGCCTAGCAAATGGTACAGGAATAACGGGATATAGTAAAGCACCTTGTAAGTGACGATCGGAAAGTTTGGCTCGGAGCTGCTCTAGCTCCAAGGAATGGCGAGTCTTCATCTCCTGCAGTTCATTGTAGTAACGGTCTGTGAGATCTGAACGTACCTAACAGAACACACAGGATGAGGGGTGGAAAAAAAAAATCTTATTTTCAGGACACGACAGAGAAAAACAAGTTTAAAAGTGTAAAAATGGAACAATCGTGTCTTACTTGATGCAGTTCTTCTTTGAAGGATGATTGTAGGTCACTGAGCTCCAATTTTTGTTTGTCCCCCATTTGAATGTCCTGCATTTCCTAGATATGACAAAATATTGAGACAAATATTTTCTGTGTGTTCATTTGAGTCAATTTGGAAGCTCTGAGAGCATCAGCAGCAGAGGTATAAATACTGAAAAAATATATTATTTTACTTGAAAACCACCATATTGTAACATTAAAAAAGCCAAACATGTTCTATAGCATTTGTTTTCACAGATGGACCTGCTGTGTATTTTTTCAGCCAGTACTATAATTACAATGCTCATTCGTATTAAAGTATGCAAAATAAAGGCCTACAACGATTTATAAAGGAGTCACTATAACAACAGTTTGCAAAAAAAAAATGTTGGCTCATTGTTCCAAATAATCAATTCTGAATGTTCTAATGTCCTGTTCTTGTAAGATCATTAAAGACCATTACATTATATGTAGCTGATATTTGTAGACACCCAGAAACATTCACATCTAAGGATGTTATAGCATCCAATGAAACTAGCATGCATGTTTATGACACACTGGTGGCTCTAATTTTGAACATCATATTACAATATTTTTCAACTCATGTTCTCAGTATTCTTTAAGTTCACCTTTTGTTTGTCCCCTTTAAAACTGGTATTATATTGCACGCCATCCGTTTCCTCTTCAGGTGCATCTTGAGATGAGAAACTGCAGCGAATAGATGTCGAGATAAGCATTTAATTTGCATTATTTAGGGTATTACTTGAGGTGGCTATGATGGTGTACCTGTTGTCTTTGGTTTTAATTACAGACTCCTCCAAAGCACTCTCCACAAGTTTCAGCTGGAGCAGAGCGATTTCCTCTCTGTAGCTATCTTCAGAGACTCGCAAACGCTGCTCAAAGTACCTGAAAGGGAGGACAGGGACAAAAGAAAAATTGAATGCTATAATACAACTTAACTGAGTTACGAGCATTGTCTGAATGAATTAATCTCATAAGTCAAGGTGCAGTCAAAATGTTGGGCATGTTTTGATTGGCTGCATGTCATGAAATTGTTAAATGTCTGAATGAGCACTTTAATAGCTGGGAAACGGTGCATTCAGAACTATAACACACTAAAAAACATCACTGTAAGTGTTTACCTCCTCAGGCCTTCCAGCTCAGCTTCATTCTGCTCTTTGATTTCACGCTTTTGTTGGTTAAATTCGGCTTTGAGCCGCTCAATGTCGTCCACGCGGGATGCACGAGCCAACAGCTGCTCCTTCAGCTCTGAGATGACAAAAAAAAAAAAGAGTGGCAATTTGTCTGATGTTTAACATTTTCAGGGTTTTACCCCTCATCTGTGATGTCGCATTTCATTAGACTAGAACCAATCAGTATAATCTTCCTAATGTTCTCAGGTTGTTAAATCAATACTTCAGATGAAAAGACTGCTTGATGTCGGGTTAAATTGACCTTACCTCCTAGCTCTTGACGACTGGCTCTCATGCTCTCCAGCTGAGTCCACAGCTGACCTACTTCCTGCTGTGAGCTTGCCTTCAGCAGATCTTTCTCCTCCTGCAGCCGCGCCACCTGCTTGACAGAGCCAAAGCATGACGGCACAATTTAGCCTAAGGCACACTCGTGCAATCATCTAACGTGCTACGTTATGGCTAATATCTCGGTGAAGGGGAAGTGCTTGTGAGTGAGGAATCAATTTTAGAGAAAATCCCACCGCAAGTATAATCCATCAGGATAATCTGACTGATTGGAAGGTAGTGAAAAAGCTCAAATTTGGTCTTATTGTCACCTCTTCCTGCAGCTGCCGTTGCTTCTCCTCTAGTTGGCGCACTTGCTGCTCTCTCTCCTGAAGCAAGGAATTGTGGCTGGACATCAACTCATCTCGAGAACCTGCACGTCATTTAGACAATAAATACCTAAAATAGTGAGAAAGCATTCACAGCACTTTACCTAAAAGATCGAGAACTTACAGAGAGCGGCTTTTCTGTCTTCCTGGGATTGCTTCAGTTCCTCCTCAAGTTTCTGCTTTTGCTTCTGGCTGGTGAGCTCAAAGCTCTCAAGACACGCTTTCGACTGCTTCAGCTCCGCCCGAGTGTGGGACAAAGACTCCTTGGCTTCTGCTAAAGCTTGGCTGACCTGAGCGAGTGAGGCTTGTGTTTTGGAGAGTTCTGCTTGGGTGCAGGCAAGGTTTTCTTGAAGCGTTGACTGGCTCCTTTCGGCTTCGGTTACCCACTCTGACCTTAGAAGCTGTACAAAGAAAAAAAAAATTAAATGACCTCAAGCCATACACAGAAAAATAGTAATTTGAAGTATTTCGGAAAACCTGACATGTATCTCTTTTGTCTGCTTCTCCTCCATGGAACCTTTCTCATCAGCAAACCTCTGCTTCAATTCTTCTGAACTCCCAGAAAAACAATAAGATTAAAAAAAATGCTGAAAAAGATTAACTAAAGCCCTCTGAAATGAACCACTCACCCATGTCACGTTGATGCAATTCATGCAGTGTCATATTCAGCTCCCTGATGCTGTCCAGTTCCAACTGGTGCTGGTCCTGCAGGGAGGCCTGGACCTTAGCGAGAGCAGTCTCCTGGGAGACCTCAAGCTGGGATGCGTGGAAGTTTGTCAGGGTCATGCGCAAAGCTTCCAGCTCTTGGCTCCTCTTGGCCTTTGCAGGCGAGGAGAAAAAGGAGGTGCAGACAACCACTCAATAAATAAATTGAGCTCAAAGTTACTGTGAGGTTCCTCACCTGTGCCTGTTCCATTTCAACCTGGTGTGCAGCCTCCAGACTCTCCGTCACCTCAATGGAGACTTGCGTCTTCAACCGACTGAGCTCCTCGTCGTGTTTCTCTTTCAGCTCCCACAGCATTCGCTCATGCTCGCGTTCAGTCACCTGCAAGGGGGATTGTTTAAATTTCAAATTCAACAATCATTTAGAGTTCACATTTTAAACGCTACTATTTGTACTTTATTTCATTATTACTTAAAAGAAAATAGAATAAGTGTCAACAATGTAGTTACTTTGAAGTAACCTAAGTATGGAATTTTAAAATCTCAATTTTTTAAATGTAGATTTCTATTCCTACGAATAATTTGAATTTTATTTACTATTATTTAATGAAGCAACATGTTTTAGTATGCATACACTACACACAGTTGTTGGTAATAGTTTTTCTAATAAAAGTATTTATAATTTAACGTTTAGCATAACAATGAATTGTCTTTATTTGACATGAACTAATGTAATGTAATGAATTTTAACAATTTAGAATTATTTTATTGCATAAACAAGGCAGTAATAAAATGTATATATAATTGACTTATGATTAAAAATTCAATGATTATTCAAACTATTTCATGTTAAATGTATACATATTACAGTTTATTTGATTTATTTTTTCTATTTAATTATTTACAATAATTAGGTAACCAATCATTGAATGAGATACGAATACATTTTGATTAAGCAAAATTTGAAAAACATAAATGAATGCAAAAATGACAGTAGAATAAAATTGAATATAACATCTTACAATTCATGATATAAAATATGTAAAGATAGCGGGCACAATTAAAGAGTGATAAAGATCCTATTTGACCAGCTGGCCATTCTTTGCTTACACCAGCAATAAACCGTGGAGAATACCTGTTTAATTAGGCCGATCTGTCTCTTCTGCTCCTGCTCCATGGCCGTTTTTTGCGCCAGCAGTTCAGTTTGCATGCGGCTGTTCAATTCTGACATCTACACAAATGTGCAGGGGGAAAAACGAAACAAAACAAACAAACAAAAATGATCACGGTAATTGATCACCACACATCGTCTTTTAAATATTACTATTTAGAATAAAAAAATACCTCTCGTTGATGTAGATCCAAGAGATCTGCAATCTCTTGCTGGTGGGACACCCGGAGCCTCTCAGTCGCCTCCTCCACAACCAAGACCTGCCTCTCCATCAAGGCTTTCACCTCCTCCTCGTGTTCCTTCCTGAGCTCCTCCAAGATTTCCCTCACATTTTCAACTTCTTTGTCCTTCTCCCGTCTTTCGTCCTCCCATTTCTCTCTCTCTTCAGCCAACTGTGAGTAGGAAAAAAAGAAAAACATACTGAAGTTCATCTTACCAAGTCAAAACGGCCATCAACAAAATCCAAGAATCAACCCAATTCAGTTGCATGCATACAGTAGCCCTGAATCCAGTTGTTTATGCAGCATGCGTATGTGTAAATGTGTATGTACACACTAGCTGGTGGTGGGTTCTTCAAATACCTCAATATGACTGCTTATACTAGCATCTTGTGACGTCTATATTGTGACTGGTAAGTCTCACCTCTGCATCCTTGGCTTGTAGCAAGTTTTCAAACTGTTCAAGTTCCTCCCTGAGCACCTGTTCCATCTTCTCCATTTGTTCACTCATCTCCTTTTCTTTGCTCCAGAATCTGTCTTCGTTCCGCTTTGCCAGAGCTCGGGCCTCCTCCAGGTTGACAATCTCAGCTTCCAGTTCACTCTTTCGCTTCTCAGCACTTTGCAAAATACTGTGCTTTTTCTCCAGTTCTCCCTGTAGGCTTTCTATCTCCGTTTGCAGGGCTAGTAGCTGGGCACTTGTGCTTTGGAGCTCCTCCGTTGTTCGGTCCATGGTCATGGTTTTTTCATCCAATAAGGCAGATGTGGACTGATACCGTCCTTTCGTCTCTTCAAGCTCCAATAGGAGTTCATTATAATTTGCCTTAAAGAGGAAAGAGATAACGCTGTAGTCTCACAATGGGGACATTTGCATAATTGCAGCTGCAAAAATTGATACAAGACAAAGATGCTGTAGATGTATCAATACATATTAAAAATATTTTATGGCTGGTTTATGTCTTCATTAGTGTATAGATTTTGCAAGAGAGGGTTTTAGTACTGTATTTAAACGCATTCCTGTAATCTGTATTGGTTCATGGGAGAGATGATGTTGAGTTCTATTTCTGGTCTTTTTATACTCTTACCTGAAGTGTTTGCAGACTGTTGTCAGCATATAAAGTTCCATCCGTAGACTGCTTCCTCTCCTCGAGAGACACTTTTTCCAGCATCTCCTGCTGGTTTTGTTGCGACAGGAAAGGTGCCCCGTTGTCCTCGTTCAGTTCATCAGATAGTTTACTCTCATCCACTGAAGGCAAAAGCAGGGAGGTTTCAGCTGAGATTTCTGCAATTTTTTCCTCCATTAAGGCATGCGGTTTGTTGTTAAGGCCATCCTCTTCGAGTGTTTTCAAGTACACTGCCTCCTCTGCGCATCTCCTCCTTTCCTTCTCCTCCTCGAGCTCCCTGAGGGCTTCCATGAGCTCCTCTGTAACTTGAGCCCACCTGGACAAAGATGTTACTGATGTTTACACTGGTCAAAAATCAAGAAAAGTTCTCCATCTCTGCAAGACACTTTTGAACTTTGCATCTTACCTGTTCCTAGCCTCCTCCAGCTCTTCTGTGGTCTTGCAAACCTCCTCTCGCAAAACATTCAAGTCATGGTCCTTCATTAACAACTCCTCACGGAGCTCCCCGCACTGTTGACTCAGCAGCTCTTTGGCCAGGTCCGTCTCTCCGAAAAGTTGCTCGGAAATGTTGCTCGAGCTTACCGGTTCAAAGACGGAGTCGTTGAGCAACAGGCCATTTGAACTATCAGCCACACAAAGGCCAGGGGAACTGTTGTGGATGTCTGAGTCCTCTTTGGGGGGGCAGTTGGAGATGGACAGTGGAGGTCCGTCGCACAAAATGTCACTCTTAGGCTCAAAGCTGTAAGAAAAAGGGGCAAAAAAAGTTTATTCAATCCCTTGGCTGATAATAAATCAGTTAAAACAGTCTTAACTCTAAGGAACTACTTATTTTAATTGTAACATTTCTGTTATTTTGAAATTTTTAAGAGCTTGACTGATTGCACAAAAATAAACCTTGAGCTCCCTCAACATTGTTACTATTTTACAACAAAGATCTGGAGAAAAATCTATATTAAAAAAAATAATAAACATCAATTTTAAAAACTGAAAATTTGCTCATAAACATGCTTAAAGGGGCACTGTGTAAGATTTGACAGTTTTTCATTACGTTTCATTCCATTTTGTTACAATTTTACAACAAAGATGTTGCCAATATATATATATATATATATATATATATATATATATATATGCATAACTGAAAATTTGCGAATAAAAATGCTTAAATCTGTGTAAGATTTGACAATTTTTCATTACGGACATTAAAAGGTGCTGCATTTACCATTGTCCATAGCTATAAAAAATATGGCAGCCTCCGGAAAAGTGCCACCCCCCCATGTAATATAATCTAATGATAACTAGACCAATGATTACATTTAAAGCATACTGTTGGTCATTAATAACACATTTATTTGCAAGTTTTTTAAATTTATAATCATTGAATTTATTCCTTTTTAATCAAAAGTGCTTGAAATTTTACACAATGTCCAATTAAGGTCAAGAGTTTGAGGTTGTTGTTTTTTTTTTTTTCCCTTCGCCAATATTTTTCTTTTTAGGTCAGCTCCAAATATCGGCCTACTTGACTACTTATAATAGGTTATAAATAAAATATTGGCCTATCGATACCGGTATCCAACTCAAGGACCACAGGCCAGATCCTGTTCAAACTGACAACAAAAAAAAAAACAAGAGAGGAAACAAGAAAATAAAAAGTGATCCAACCTCTGTTCAGAAGAGACATCCAGCTGACTGCAAGGCCCGACCATTGAAGATTGTGTAAAATAGCGCTCCATCAGAAGGTTCCCAGAAAACGATACATTCATGTTGTCCTGAATTGATTCAATGTCACTGCTTTTGTCGGGACTGGTGATCTCAGCAAGACTAATCCCAGCTTTGGCTTGATTCTGGAGGTTCTTGGAAGCTTTCAGTCCAGTGACTTCTTTTGTGCTCTCCTCCAACAACCGGTTGACTCTCACCAGCTCGTCCTCCAGGTTCCGGGTGAAGGCGGATTCCTGCTCGCGCCATCTCCTGTTTGACTCTTCCTCCTCATCAAGCTTCGTCCTCAGCTGCAGCAACTCTCCGTTGAGCACCTCCTTCTCCTTTTGGCAGTTACTCCGGACTTGGCTCAGTTGAGTCTGCAGCTCCTTTTTTTCGAGCTCCATTAACATAAGCGCATGTCGGTTGTTCTCCTTCTCTTTTTCCAGTTCAGAACACAGACGCAGGCAGTTGTCCTCCTCCTCTCGTAGCTTAGTCCTCAGCTCTGAAAGGACGGCGTCCGTCTCGTTCTCGCTGTCAGTGCCGAAGCCCTCTGCACTCCCCGACTGGTCCGTGGAAGCCTCTTCCGTGCTGAGGTCCTCATTTTGGGAGTTGTGCCGCCGCCGCTGTCGCTTGGACGCATCACAGACGTCTGCTCCCGGATGATTTTTAAGGCGTTGGAAGCCCTCACTCGTCTGTGTCACAGAATATTGACAGATTCGGTTTAGTTACGAAATCCAACTTGAGGATGCGACCTGTCTTATGTCAGGGGGGAAAAAAAAAGTTGGGGCAAAGGAGAAAGACTCAAAAACAGAAAACCCCAAGTTTGTTTTAATTTCCCCCCCAAAAAAAGTGACAATAAAGTTATGTTTAGTTATTGCAAAATGGAAAACCTCTGCTACAGTGGTATTTCGAAAAACAAAGACCGCCCTGCCTTGTTGCACCACCTAGTGGCTGATATTTGTCCTTAAAAACATTTTCTAATTTAGCAGCAGTAGTTGGCTGGCTTTCATTAAAGACAATGTTAGCACATGGAGGGTCCCAAAAACCACCTGTCACCACAAAAAATACATACTGGATTGGTTTTAGGTGTTCACATTTTAAACAGTAGGGATAGTCAAGCATTAAATGTGCTCATAAAATATTATTGCATTGCGTATTGTGCTTTGTAGCATTGTGTATTAAGTCATTTTAAGGACACTATTAAATGGGTAATGTACATATAACATTATGTAGGTGTGAACTAAAGGGTAGTATTTGTTCAACTCAAATTATAATTGCTAGCGCGCTAATGCTAATCACCGTTGCTAACCGGTTAGCATAAGCATATTTTGTTGAGTGTCTTAATCAGAACCTGAAACAAAAATTGAAATTTGAAAGTATTTTAATTTCTCAACATTGCTCCAAAATTACTTGCACGTCAAAAGCAATCCTTTCTTGGTTCTCATGAAACTAATGCTCCCCGATTTGCTCCCTAAAGAGAAAAAAATAAATGTTCTATGACGTTTCATGATCTAAGGAGCTATATAGATTCCTAGGAACCGGACCACTAAAATTTCGGGTCATTTCAGTAGCAATTTTGCATTGCGTATACCTGTTGGAGCTGTTTCTGGAGATCTTGCATCTGGCCGGCAAGGGACTGCACTTCCAGCTGGTACTCATCTCGACTAGCCTGGGTCTCCTGCAGTTTGGAGCTAAGCTTGGAGATGATCTCATTACGCTTCTCCACCGCCTGCTTTAACTGCTGCGAAAAATGAGCAAAACACCAGTTTGGCTGTTTGATTTTGGCTGAGTATTTCATACTCATGACTTCTCTATAACGCTAATTATGATTTATTAATGAGTTAGCATAGTACATAAAATTTTGGACCCGGCTGTGACAAGTACATTGATCAAGAGTTACCTGCAACTGTTCTTGACTGGTGAGCGCAACCAGCTCCTCATCCCTCAGTTCACCGATGTGGGAAATGATCGTCTCTGTGCTGAGAAGCTCACCCTTCCGTTGTTGAGCCTCTACATTTTTGGGGTTCTACAGAAACGGACATGGTGAGCATGCTACACGTTTCCTAGGAAAATATATAATTTTTAAAAAATGCAAACAAAACACACTAGCTTATCGTGGTGGAAAGGCTGCAAATGTCAGTTAATACGGGACATGTTGCCATGACAACAGGGCTCGCAGGCAACATGATGGTTAGTGACCCATTTCTGTAATGTATGTTTGCAAAGCGGAGAGAAGGGTAACAGGGTTACTTGTTAAAGCAAGCAACGAGGATGCAAATCACGGCGATACACACTGCGCATGCCGAGATGTTTGCGCCACCGTGTCACCACTCACCACAAAGACAAATTGGAATCAAAGACTTGCGCAAGAACACAAAACTAGCAAGTCAAATGTTATTTTGGCCAGGTTACTATCCATTAAACTGTTTATTTGGAATTGTGATAAAAAAAAAAAAAAAACTAAGCCAGGAATTGGAGCTGTCAACATTAATCGTTTAATCGATAACTCATTGATTATCAAATTAATCAACAACTATTTCAATAAGGAAGTAATGGTCAGTCATTTTAATTGAAGAGATCTAAAAATCCTCAAATTTCAGCCTCTGAACAGTATTTATTTTTTATTTATAGTCCTTTGTGAAATTAGGTTATCGTTTAGGTTTAGGAAAAATATGACATTTGATTTTACTTTGCGAAAACGATGGCCGAACTACTGACTTAATCCAACAAGGGTGGCGAGTAGAACATCCATTCCTCTTGTGTAATATTGCTTAATTGTTGTTCTTTTATTTTGATCAATTAACCATGCTAAATAAACAAGAATAATCTGTAAATGATCTCTAAATGAGAAACATTGTTTTCTTATTGCGAAGTAAAATGTTATCAGATTATTCGTTTAAAGTGATTCCAAAAGTATTCAATAGAGACAGGCAGCCCTTGAATTAATGTTGCACTGACCAAATTTTGAGACTCGTCGCAGGCATGCTGGAGCCTATCCCAGCGGCCTTAGATCTCTAAAGCTTTAAGTTAAACATCCATCCATTTTCTTTGCTTGTCCGATAAAATTTCTAAGAATAGTTGTCGATCAATCTGATAAGCGAATAGTTTTCGATTAATCGATTGATTTTGACATAGTTAATCTGTTAAAAAAAAAAAACTGCAAAGACTGGCAAAACGATTGGCTGATTTTAATTGGCCATACCTTGTGTATAAAGTTCCTGTCCGGCTCTTTATGATTTGGTGGCACTACGTGGGAATCTTGCGTCGCACCGTCATCCTGCGCGACAGCCGGGCCCGTCCTCTTCGGCGCCTTTTTCGCCGCCCCCGCACCGTTGCTCTTCGCCCGCTTCTGTCGGAAGCTAGCAAGCTGCGCAGGAAGGACAGCGAGAGGTAGACGGACACATAGGTCAGCACAGCCGAGCACCACCACACCAGTAGCATGGCGGACTTTTTTTTTTTTTTTGGGGAGGGGGGAGAAAAAGCGAAGTCACGAAAAGTCTGTCATCATCCCCCTTCTGATGAATTGATGTGGTACAGAAAAAAGTTGAAGAAATCCTAAACCTGAGCTCAGAAGAGGCCACGCACGCAAAACATTTTGAAACATTCACAATCCAATTCATGAAGCTTCTCCTACTCTTTCTCTCTTTGCTCGTCTCCCGCTCTCATTTTTTAAGCAGCTTAAATCAGACTAGTCCTACACGTTGTGACAGAGACCCCCCCATCCACACGTGACCACCATTTTGTAGACGCCGGTGGCAGATTCTCCTGACGCTCCTTCACCTCATCATAATGTCAGCGTTGCGCGGCGCCGAGGGACGCACAAACTCTGAATAAGGGATGGTATGAGTCTAGACGGAGGAAAAGGGGGCGGAGCACCTGCAGCATTCATACGGAGAGGAGGAGACAAAGCGGCGTGCGTGTGTGTGCATGAGAGCGTTCAATTCGATTCAAGATGACATGGCCTTGGGAGAGTTACTTGTTGCTCTGTGTGAGGAGTCACGCGCATGCGCACGCTGCCTTCTTACTACTGCTTTCAGCCCTCCTACTGTGAACTAGAGCTGATTTGGAAAAATAATCAAGAATCCTTTTCACCGCCTCTGCTCGCTCAAAGCACAAATAATTCCCATGACTGGCACATTAGAAGCGCCATGCCTAGCCCATGGCTATAAAGCAGCCGAAGAAAAGGGCTGTTATTTTGTCAACAGCAAACCCACTCCTTGAGATGCCTGATGAGATTACAGTGAAAACACTTTGTATGGATGGACTTTTTTTTGGGAGGAATCAAAACACCACAAATTAAAGTGACAGCATCAAAGAACCATAGCAACACTATTCATGGTTTGACCACGCCCCCTCGAACAAGGACAGTGAAAAAAGCAGAACACCCTGATTGAACACCAGCAAAGGTTTTCGGTCCAAAAGAGAAGAACAAAGTCAAACCGTCTCAATCCTTACTTACCGACTGCTGGCGCGGCGTGTTAAGTGACTTCTGCGTAGAGAATATCAAGGATTCAAGATTAAATATTTGACCTAAATTTAGCAAGGAGCTGCTAGAGTAAGTCTAACCTACTGTGGTCACCATGTTAAAAAAAAAAAAAAAAATCTGAAAAAGGTTCAGAGTCCTTAATATTAGTCAAGGATGCAATATTTTGATATTTGACACATTATTGTTATTAAGTGCATTAGGAGGATTTGCTCTGAACCTTTTCCACCGGAGCACGGTGAAAATTCCCTCTGGGCTGCTGCTGAGTTGCTAGGGTGCTGTAATCTGAGAACCTTTGATACGATTCCATAATTTATTTATATTAACTTAATTTGTAAAAACATAATTTACAGTTGATGTAGATGCAAATTTGATGCAAAAACGTTCTTAGAAAATACTATTTGATTCCTACATTTAATCTAGCAAATTAGGATTAGCAAAATGTTGTTTTTACATCAACCTGATCCTGCTTGCACTGTAAGAATGTTGAGAACGGTTGTTTTTTTGTTTTGCTCTAATACTGCACGATATTGAGAAAACAAACGATATGGGTGTTTAGGATAGCGACGTAGAGGATATTACAATACTGAAGATATATACCCCCGGATAGTTTCATTATAAAATGAAATAAAATAAATCATAGATCAAAACAAGACTCAATTTACTCTTATCTATTTCAAAGCAATGATTTTTTTTAAAGATATTTCGCGTTAGTACTTAGTCTAGAAACTGTCCTCCTGCTGGTAACGCATTTGAGGATGCATTAGAATAGTTAATTGAAATAAATGCGTACAATTCCAAGTGTAATTTATTGCATGCTCCGTTATCACGATTATATTTTTTTGATATACCGCAGTGCGATCAGCAATGGTTTAGATTAAATACGGCGTTACAACATCATGGTTTCACCTTTTTGTTTACATTTTACCCAACGAATGTATGTAGTATAGGGAAAAAATGTTCCTGAGAAGACTACAAATTTCTCGTGTAGGAATTGCGTTCTGTAAAGCAGGTCGTTTCCCTTTATTCAAAGCGCAATGGTTTCATATAAATTTGCGCTTTTTAGGGGATGCAACGACTTTTTTCCTTCAATGCAAAAGAACTGCGCCGATTTGAAAACATCGATGTTATTGTAATCACGATTGGACCAACTTGCCCGCGTTTCAAGCGCCCAAGAGTTTAGGTCGCAGTTTTATTATTGCCGCTAATAAAAAAAAATAAAGGAAAGGAGTCGGACATACGTAATAATATTCCTTTAAAAAAAGTTGTGATCATTGAGAGTTAATCTGTGACAATAGAGTTGGCTAACCTGCTAGCATCCAAACATTAGCGTGCGCGCACATTTAGCACAGCCACAAACCTTTGCTCTCCCAGCCTCTAGTTTCCTCTGGCGTTCATCTTCGTCCATTTCCCGGCCAAGAAAAGCAGCATTAAAATGCAGGCCACGCGTCCCAAGCGACCGGAAAGCACAACCTTTATTCCTTCCAAACGCAAGTTAACATTTAGAAATCTTCAAGCTTCCTTGAGACACAAAACTGTCAAACACTATTCAATATGGCCGCCAAGTGATTTGGAGGGTTCTGAAGGAAAGAGCCAATGAAATTCGTCGCTCCCCGCATCTTCGGCCAATGGGATTGTGGGTGAAATCGACAGGCTCATGAAAAGAAAGCGCCCCTCGCCTCATCTCAAAAGTTGATGACCAATCAAATCCCTCGTTGCAACCGCTTGATCTGATCAAAGACAAGGCAATGGAATATCAAGAAACCGTAGTATAAAATTATTGTTTAACGTAGAATGGACAATAAACAAAATATAGTTATAATTTTATAAAACGCTGTGAATTTGTAACTAACAATGAGGGCATTTGGTGTTCGTCGTCAACCCTCAGTGGTATGTCATGCCCACCTGTAAGGCCACGCCCCCGACCTTGACTCGTTGGTCATTGAGATAAAAACGGAACACCATGGACTCTTGATTTATACCAAAAAAGAAATATAATATATAATACTTCTGGTTTAATCGTCCACGCCCCCCCCCCCCCGGGAACATTCTATGTTCTGCATTTAACAGTAAAAACAAAACAAAAACAAAAACAAAAACAAAACAAAAAAACGTCACAATGCAGAAAATGAAAAACATACGGTATAGGATAAGATAAACAAAACAAGCGCTTTCTGGTGACGTAATATTTTAGTGGCGAGACGTTGTTCATGACGTTGTTTTTCGTCATTTTAATAACTAAATAGTAAATAGTTGACCGAGGTCGAACAAATAAGTAAATATACAGTCAACATTTTACATGATGAATCATTAAAGAAAACAAAAAAAGGAACCGCCCGAACAGGGACTTGAACCCTGGACCCTCAGATTAAAAGTCTGATGCTCTACCGACTGAGCTATCCGGGCTCTTCCTATCTGTGTCAATTGTTAGTTATACAAAGCTGAGTCCATTGAACCATCCCCTTTTGAGGTTCATTTGCATCTGTAAAGACATCTAAAATTCTATCGCCCGAACAGGGACTTGAACCCTGGACCCTCAGATTAAAAGTCTGATGCTCTACCGACTGAGCTATCCGGGCTCTATCATTATTTTAAAAGCTATACAAAGGTGGCTATACAAAGATGACTCCATTAATTCATTCAATGCTTACTTTATTTAATGGCAGCATTTACATCTGTACAAACTCTTATTTTACAGTACTATGAACAACAGAAAACACGTCTACACAACACCCATTATCAATCACTTCTTTTGAAAGTCAATTTTATGGCACATCCCTTTGGTCTTACCTTCCAGAAAAAAATCAACTTAACGTAAAAGTACAGGCTACACATGCAAACAACCTATGTGATGTAACGCTAAATCATTAAAGTGCATCAAGATTGGTGATGTGATGGCATTTCGAGTCATACTGCTATTGCTATCATGGATCACCAGATCTGATCTGGGTTTGCATGAATGGGCTTTTGCTCAGAAGGTTTTGTATCGTGCACGATTGTTGCTGCAAAAAACACCTAAATCTTTTGTCTTTTTTTTTCAGTGCGCATAACACATCCCTTTTGTTTAATAAGCACAGAACCTGAACTATGGAATGCTAAGTGTGCAAGGTGATGTTTATAGTGTTGAATCTGCAAGCTGCAAGCTCGAGCCAGTGCACTTTGAAATAGTGTACTTGTACTGTATATATACAACTGTACTTACAACAAAATGTGCGCAACAAGACAAATAGGACCGTTTAAAAATACATTTTCATTGAATCAGGAAATTTATGGTTCCATTAATGCAGGGGCGTCCATGATTACCTCAGGGCCGCACACAGAAAAACAATAAGATGTGAGGGCCACTTTAATTTTTTTACCATAAAACTTTTAATTTTTAAAATAGCATTGTGGGCCATGTCAAAATCTATTCTAAGCGTTTTGTTCTGAAATGGTACGGCAAAGATTTAAAACTACACGGCATTTGAACTTGGCTTGACAAAATGTGTGACTTTTTAATTTTTACATTGAGCCGTCGAGCAAAACGTCCACCTTTGTTTGCCGGTTATGCTTCTCTAAGTTTGGATTCAAAGTCAGTAGAGTTCAGCTGCCACAGGAAGTAAATAAAACTGAAAATTTCTCCCTATGTTATACAATTCAAATTAATCTCCAAATCTAAAATTTTAACTTCGACAGCCCTAACTTTTAGTTTAGGTGGCAAAAACGTAGACGGTGGGCCTCAAATGGCTCCCGGGCCATTCATTTGGACAACCTGCATTAATAGAGCTTCATCTTGAATACAATTACCGGTAACTTTTTGTGAGTACTGTATTCTATTCATTTCATTCAGACAAAATCAGCATTATTTCTCTTTAAGTGAAACAAAGATTAAAAAAAAAACAAAAAACATAGAAATATTAATATCCAGTTGTTCAACCCCTCACAAAATTTCAATGTAAGACCCAATAATCAATTCAGCGTTATATTATACTGTCGAGGAGAACGATCCAGTCAAAGGTGTGTTTAGGTGTCGTTGAATGGAAGAAATCCGCTGCTTGATCCCATTTAGTAGCTAACAAACCTGAAATAAAAGCAAAAACAATGTCAGTTTATTTCTATTGATTCTCGGTAATCTAAATAAACTATTTTAAATGAATTAATTAATTCATTTTAATCGAATTTCTAATAAATGATGATTTTGATACAATTCATCTCAAAGTAGAAAAAGAACAAAAAAATGCTCTGGTAAGTTCAGCCGGAGTAAAGAACAGATTTGCTCCGTGAGGCATTTTCATATTTAAAATGCGCTGCTGTGCCATGGAATTGAACGACGCTGAAAAGTGTCAAGTAAAGTCCACCTTGTGTACGTGCGGCGGCATCTCATCCTCAGAGCTCTCCTCCGGGAGCGACTCATGGCGTCGTGGTGCAGACTGCTGCGATTCTTCTGCCCAGCCACCCATCGGAACACGGGCGGACCTCGTCACTTTCCCCCCTGCGCATAAAGTATCTGGGGGAAGCAGAGGGACTTCGTCATTAAAAATGGATTATTTCTTCAACCTATTTTTATGTAATTGTTTACTATTGATTTTAATTGGTTAAGACTTTACTTACTACTGCTTAAATTGTTATTAATGTATCAATTATGTTGCTGTAGAACGTCAATCAAGAAAAAAAAAAAGACCTTCAGTCCTATAGATAGATGATGCTGTGAATATTTACAGTTTAGTATTCGTGAAGTTGCAGATTTTTGGGGGATCTATTGCTCATAGTTATTTGCTAAAAACCTGTTTGTGGTTTTGTGGCATTTTGACGTCAAGAAACTGGTGAAATGAAGCAAGGGGCTTTTAGACAAAAGTAGCCATTTGTCACTATGTATGTTTTGGATCTATTACCAACAATTACATTACATTATTTGTCCCAAAAAAATAATCAATATAACGTGTCAGACTTGTTCTCAAAAAGAAATAATCATGAATAAATATTTGTCCATAAAAAAATATTCAACTTAAAATGTCCTCTTTTGGGATTACAGTAGAGATGTGTTCACAAAAATAAATAATTAATTTGACAGGTAACGAGAGGTGGCACATGACAAATTGGGTCAAACCATTCTAACATGTGAGAGAATCTGGCTTTTTACAGTAATGAATTTGAATAACCTACTGCACATATATATATTTTTTTGAAGTTCCTTCAGGTATCCCCAATTTGACAACCACTGATCTAGATGAGTCAAAAAACATCACAAGTGCTTCACAAAGCTTCATTATCTCCATCACTTTTGAGCACTTGCTCTTTGTGTCCCTCCTATGGTTTTTCACTGTATTGTGAACTAGATTTGCCTGTTGCTTCTGTTCATCTGACGTTTGTTTTTCCAATCGTACGACAAGCCGCCTCAAATGCCCACAGCCCACTTATTGCCCAACGCTGCCATCCAAGGTGTTTTGCGCGCTAATTACCGCTGTGCAGGTGCTGCTTGCTGCCGCCATGTTGCGACGACGCCCCCTCTGGGCCCGCGGCGGCGGCGCCTTCAGAAGCCGATGTCGGGATGGCAGTGGGACTGGGCACCGCGGTGGGGAAGGTGTGCGAACGAGGGAAGTATTTAAAGCGGGAGTTGGGCACGCCCTTTACTTCGTCGGGGATGCTGTCGCTGCTCTCGTCGCTCTCCTGCCTGTGCCACGCGTGGCGGAACACTGCGTCCCCGCGGGACTGCTGTTTGTGCAACTGAAAAAAAAAAAAAAAAAAAAGCACAAATGGGAACACTTAGTGAAAACGCACATTTTACAGAGGAGTGAGAAAAGACGGAAAAAAAGAGTCATGCGGTATTAGTTCATTTTTCACTGTATTTTCAATGAAATCTACCTTTTTGAAGCGTGACACACAGAATAATACTGAATACTATATTTGCTTTGGGATCTTCACAAAATTGGGGTTCCCGATTCAAAATTTTGTAGAAAAATACACAAAACAAGATTTCCACCTTGGATTTTCCGCACACTGTTCCTCGATGTACAACAAAGAAAGAAAGCATAAAAAAAAACCAATGTTACCATTCCATTGGCCTAGACCCAAATGTTAGCCATCTTCTCAAACGTACCAAGTCAGTCAAAAACATTTTATGTGAGGTAAACAAAAAAAGGACACTGCTATCATGCTACATATAGAAACCGTCTAATTGACATACGTTCTTTTTTGACGACAAAATGGATATAGCACACGATAGAGTTGATGCTAACTAACCATAACCTCTAGCCATTATCCTTTGCTACACTGAAATAAGAAAACACGAGCTCGATATTGAAGTAATCCACCATAACCAATATTCAGGCTTCATTAAAATGAAAAATGACACCATTTTAAATCGGTCGAAGCCTGAATATTAGCTGATACGGTTGACTTCAAATTTTTAAGCTCATTTTTTTCCCCTGTGTAAACAACCAAATATATTACATATGTACGCATATGAAAACGTGGACACATCCAATTACCTCATGCATGTAAAGTGCATGGATGCTCATCTCCGTGGAGGCGTATTCTGACAAGACCAAACTGGTGAGTTGAGCCTCCCACGCACTGCTCCCTGAGCTCATGGTTCGGGCATCCGTCCTTTTGGAAAAGAGAGAATATACAAGCTTTAAAAAGGCAACATTTGGTGACTGAGTACTCAAGGAGAAGTCAAGAAAAAAAACAAACAAAAAAAGTTCATTTTCAGTTGATATCAAATAGGAAAAAAGGATTTTGAAGTGTATCAATTGTATATGATAAATATTACTAGACAAAGAACTGTAATTCCCCGATTATAAGACGCACCTGCTTATAGGACGCACCCCTAGTTTTATGGTCAAATACTGGTACAGTATTTTCTATGCTACTGTGTATAGCAGTTTGGGGACAATGTAGAAACTATAGCTAAACAGAATAAATCTCATCTTTGTAAATTAGTCTTATTTTCTTGTGTTCTGTAAGTTATATATTTGTCGAGAGTTAAGTGTGTTTCAGATTTCTCACATTCTGATCAGTCATTGAAGGCTGCGCCAGCGTAACGTTGAATGCGCGCGAAGCACGATTTTGCCAAAAATATCCAAAGTTGTGCAGCATCCGTGTTATACCGAGTTTATGATTGTGTGTATATGCCAAAAGAACGCAATTCATGGAATACTTTTTCGTGTTCGCTAAATGGCGCACACAGTTCTATATCTTGCCACTTTTAATTGAACCAGCTGAAGACATCATAACCTTTACATGATCCTCTCCGTTTTTGTAATATTCCTGTGTGATAACGAGGAAGGATTCGGACGTTGGTTCAGTTTGCTCGCTTCTTTTATTGAAAATAATGCCGTAACAACCTCAGCTTACACGAACCACTGTTGCCTGCAACAGGCAATGACGTCCGCCCTCGACCTAATCATATTACGGTAATTATTGAATAGAGCGGATATAAAAATGCAAATCTGTGCATCAAAAATCAGCTTATGTGCTTGACATATCAATCTTCCTTGAGTAATGCCGAATTGAAAAAAAAAAGTTACGGTTTATAGGAAGTACCCCACTTTAGGGGGAAAAAAGTGTGTCTTATATTACAGGTATTACAGCATTTACCTTTTACTGCTGAAAATGGATTAAAAAAAAAAGTTTAGGTCCCCTTTAGGAACATTTTTAGACATTTAAAAACATTAGAGTGTTTCCAAACTTTTGACTATTAGTACTGTGTGAAATGCACTATAAATATATATTTTTTGGACATATTGCTGGTACCCAGAGCCTGCCATAGTCCTGCTCATGGCGGAGGCATGTCCGGCGGTCCTGTAAGCTGTACTGAAGCTACCCCTCAGGTGAAGACTGCTGCTGATTGGGGAAAGAGAGCGCAAGGCCGCCACCGCGTCATTGGCCGCCACCGCGTGACCGCTCAGTGAACCATCCCGGCCAAATTGAACCGAGGCCAGAGCCGACGGCGCCACCAAAAGATTGGCAATCAGGCTCCTCGGCTAAAGGTGATGAAAAAGAAAAAAAAATCAAATCATCGGTCGTTGTTTTGATGGCGACGCTCAAGTGCAGCGGGACGTACTTCGGATTCGGAACGCGAGAGCGGAGGAGCGTCGGAGGGAGCCCCGGTGGCCTCTCGCTGAACTCGTTCCTTCAGCTGGCTGATGAAGTGCGTGGTTTCGCGGGGTGGCTGCCACTGCGGATTGGTGATGGCAAAGTGCATCAGGGACAACTCCGTCTTGCCGTCCTCCGCCTGCTGGTAGATGGACGCCTCGGTCTTCCCCTCGGACATCCACTGTGGAGGCAGGGACGCACCTTTTTATTTACAGTCCAAACGGTAGAACGAGGCTACTTATTGATTGGGCCATGACCCAAAGGAAAAAGCTCTTACGGCAGGGTGCCCGTGTTGCCTGATGTCCATCTGGGCAAAGGAGCACGTGTCTCCCACGCCCACCACCTCCACGGTGAAATTTCGAAAAAAGTCGATGATCTCCAGCGACTTCCTCCTCAGGCAGAATATGAGGATGATGGGAGTAACCACGGGACTCAGGAGCTCCTCTAATATAAACACCTACAAGGAAAAATAAACGCTAGGCCAAAAATGTAGCAACAAATGAGAGGTGGGCAAAGGTTTGGTCTGTGGACCACATTTGACCAGATTTGTTCTTTAAACCTGGTCCAATGGGAATTTTTATTTATTTTTTTTTAAGTTAATTCAACCAATAGTTATCAAGTATTAACTCATTTTTAAAATGTTTATATTAAAAAATGATGCCAGTGCAGCGGATTCTCCCTTTTCTCTCAAAATTCAAACTTTTTTCTCAGAATTCTCAAGTCAAAATACGACTTAAAAGATAAATAACTTTAAAGTCAGAATTCCAACTTTATTCTCAGAATTTTCACTGTAAAACAGAATCCTGAGAATGTCAGAATTACGTTTGACCTTATTTTTAAAAATAAGTCAGAATTCTGTTTTTATTCTAAAAATTCTGAGAATAAACCAGACTTGAAAGCTCTTCACAGTTGCGATCTCTTCTCAAGGTTTCTTATTTTTCCCCAGATGGGTTTAGACTTTTTCCCTTGTCCTTCTGGGAACTTAGCTTAGGGGACGCCATTGTGAATTTGTGATGTTTTCTGTGATTCTTTCACTGATGAAACATTTTGAGACTCTGTTGTTGTTTACTTGGCTTATGAGATTTCTGTTCAAGTTCTTCTCGGCTCAGATTGGCTTTATTCTCAAATTCTGACTTTAAAATCTGAATTCTCATGCCGGAATCTTTACTATATATAAAATTCCGACTTCGATATTAGAATTTTCACTTTGATATGAGAATTTTTGTACTTACGGCTTTATACTGGAAAACCTGCGAGAACTGGTCCCGTGTCTCATATCTGTGTGCATTGCCCTGCCAGTGGTCAGGCATGTAATGAATATGAGCCAAGATCACTCGCAACAGCTGCTCGGGACAAAACACCATGTGCTTATCAGGTATAAATGACCTGAGGAAAAAGGAGAACCACATATAACTTCGATATTTACTATGAGGTGACATTAAAAAAACCAAGGCCCCACCTGCACACGGTGATGCACACTCCGAGCAGCGTGATTGATGACAGGACGTGCTCAACGGCGAGCACGTCCTCGTCGTAGATGGTCAACGTGATCAAGACGGCGAGGAGGGAGCCGGCGAAAAAGGCAACGTTCTTAGCCACCACCGTCAGGAGAGGTGAGAGGAAACAGTTCATGTACTTGGACGCCGCCTGCAACGAATCCATTCAAAATGTCACCATTTCTTCTTTGTATCACGGCAAAACAGTGAAAAAAGACCAACCAAGAAAGAAACAACGACATCATGTTACAGGCCAGTGGTGTGTTGCGAAGGCCAATCTCAAAATAATCACACAAAATATAACATGACATTGCAAAAGCCCTAGTATGCTTTTATTTTGAAGTTGGCCTTTTAAACTGTGTGTTTTAACAGTTTCTTATTGCCAACACATCACAAAAGTACCAACATCAACACACCACCATTAAAACAAAAAAAATAATCTAATTGGTGATTAATGAAGCCACTTGTCAATTATACTGTGATATGGAACAAGTTTCTAGCCTTGGAGTAGCCGCGTTCATATAGAATCATGAATACATAAATAAAATCAAATATACTGTGTACTGTATACAAAATTTACACATCTCAAATTTACCTCACATTTTCTACATCCTCTTATTAAATTTAGACATATATATTCTTTTAATAATATATCGTTTTAACTGATTTTGAGCACATTGATTCACATCTTTTCAGTTCTATTTGATAGTTTTTCCATAAATTGACACTTCGAACAGATACACACATTTGCTTGCTGGTGGCTAGCAAAAAACAACAACAGATAAACCGCAGGGATCAAAACATGAGAAAAAAAGGTCGCGGCTTATGGTCCGAAAAATACGGTCATTAAAGAATATAATTCACTCACTTTGTAGCCTTTGCTAAGCCTGGACATAAGCTCGTGGTCCAACTCATTGAAGTGGCGCAGGTAGCATCGGCCGTACAGAGACCAGCATCGCGCTCCGAGGGAACCGGGCTCTCGTTTGATCACCTTGACAGACACGCACACACGTCATCAAACTTGATTGAAATTTCCAGTTTGAACTTTGCGGTAAAAAGCCGTACCTCCGTGTAGCTGAAGAAAGCATAGAGAATCTGCCACACGAGGATGACAGGACACAAGAGGAGGTTGGCGATGCCGATCCACAGGATGCGCGACGCTAATCTGTCGGCAAGCTCCAGGCGGTTTCCTCCTCTCTTATACTCAGACTTCAGGCTCCACTCGTTCTCAAACAGAGAGCCTGGAGGAGGAAAACGCAACACGAACTCAGCACTTTATACTGTTTGGGATCGTTTTGAACATATGCTTTTAAATTCACTTTTTGTGCTGGAAAAATATTGTGTTTATTGTATTTACTATATAGGACATCTTTGTTTATATGTCAGCAAAATGTAATGACTGGTAGAAAGGGATACTAAAATTATTTAGCCATTTTCTGCAGTAAAAAGGTCATATTTTATCTATGGTTGATTTATTCATTATTTTTCATATGCAAATAATACCTTTAAAACCATATTTTGCCATTTGTTGACGACTGAAATTAGAAGTGTTCAATCATCTTTTTCACACTGCTTCTAGTCACACACCCCTATGCTAGTGATTGGCGAGTTCTGATACTGAGTATTGTAAAATATCAATTCTCATGATGGCAGCCTCTCGGAGCAATTTAATGATCAGGAACTAGAAATTACAAATTAAAAGGATAAAATATGCCATGAAATTTTTAAGCAAATTTGAAAGAAAACGTTATACTGGAATAGATAGAGCTTTCTTTAAATTACCTTTTTGGGGCTCATCAGTGGTATCAAAAATTGGTACAAAGTACAGATACTAGTCCTTTAGATACAAAAAACCCCCAACGCCCCAGAAAAAAAACCCATAAAAAACATTGACATATCCTTTTATAGAAAGATCTACCTGTTCCAAAATAGCATAATACAAGTAGTATCGGCCGCAAGTATCGATACCTTGAAATAAGGCCCGATACAGATCACTTGATATTAGCACTCAGGCAACCGTACTGAAGATCGCTAAATAAGTTAAGTATCCCTTTAAATCCACTGGCCGTCAAAAGATGTTTGCTTGCATTGTATTTAATGAAACACTTTGTGATGAGAACATCAAAAAACATATACTAGATGATTGATGAAGATACAAACCTGGCCCCCAAAAGAAGATGAGCTCAAAATTGTACTTGAGGCCCCGCGTGAAGAAAACAACATCACCAAGTAGTGGAAGTCGAAAGCGCACTGGAAGCAGAGATTTGTTCACCATGGCAACCTGCACAAGGCAAAAGAAGGGATGGCAAAGTGGTCCAAGGTCACATGAAGCTTTTAATAAAACAACAAACAGAAAAAAGGATTACCATGTAGTTTTTGAAACGGAGGATGCGGTGGTAAATGTCAAGCTCTGACAACTCTTTCTTGTGGATGCAGATCTGATGTTCCTTCTGGATCTCCACGATCCTGGCTTGAACCTCCTGCCAGGTTGCGTACGGAAGCTCCGACTGATAAAACGTACAACATAATTGAAATGAACAAGTTTTTGTTTTTAATATTGTGGCGTTAGTGTCAAGAGGTCTCACCATGGTCATCTTCAGGGCATTAATATAAAAGGATCGGATTTCCCAGTAGCAGCACACGTTGTAGATGAATTTCACCAGGCGGTGGAGCCAAAACACCCCGGAGATCATCAGCACAAAGATGACAAATGCGTTGTCTCGGATACTGAATTGATACGGAATTGATAGCGTTACTGTACGAAGCACATATATACATACATACATATACATACACATACATACATATACACACACATACATACAATGCGCCTTTTCCCGGAGATGATTTTATTCATGCAACTTATTTTGAGGGGTTACAACTTTTAAAAGTGGTTTGCTACATTATTAAATAACTGTATTCAGAAATATAATACTTGCGTAAACAGAAAACACACGTTTGCTTACCTTTTTTTACTCTCTTTCATTGCGGTTTGGAGAGTGAACATATCACTTTAAAAAGCCTTTTAAGAGTAAAACCGCTTAGAATTTAAGATTTTAAAGTTTTTACTTTTGAATTTAAATTTTTTAAGTCATTCACTGTCTGACAAAGAGGAAGGAAAGCAACAGTTGACTTTAAATAGCCATTGTGACTGACTGACTTGCAAATAAGCATCAAACCGAATCTGCTAAAGGTCTTAAAAAATACTTATCATTGACACACTAACTCCTCATGTTAGCGGCACGAGTACACAAGTTTACGTACAAAATTATGCAAGTTTAGTTTAATGGCGACGTAACACGAGTCAAACTTAGCAGTCTAAAAAAGAAATGTAGTTGCCAATCCGAACAGAAGCCAGAGAAAATAATGCTTCAAAAAGGTTCCTGTGTATTTTTCGGTCATGCTACAGCGACAAGTCATTGCAAAGGCCGAATTTACTTATCGGACGTTATTTCTGGTCTCCATCAACCACAAAAATGAGGGAACACCGTACACTTACATATTTGTCAAAATCGATTAAATGTGCCGTCCCTACCGTGCGCTGCAGACATCCACGGGCACAAAAGCGTCAGGCAGGGTGACCTTGGAGGTATCTGTGTGGTTGACAAACTTATTGGCGAAGAGGATGTCGTAATCCACGCAATTGGCGAGGAACACGGTGAAGCCAACCACGAACAGCAACTGGCTGTGAAGGTAGCATCAAAGCCATTGAAAGGCATTTGGATGGTATACATCTAATATGGCCCCAAAATAAAATCTCAAGTTTCTTCAATCATTCTGGATGATTATGGCTTAAAAAAAAACAAAAACTAACAAACATTTATTTAAAGGTTGATTTGAAGAAAAATCCTGTATTGAGGATATAACTTACACCAGCTCGAAGATCTCTCCCAGGATCATACACGTGAATCCATTCTTCTGATGCAAATTATAAACGTAAAATATGTTAAGGAAATGTTGAATAACCATTAATTTTATGTACTGACCAGATGCTGATGTTGGTACATTAATTCCGGGCTAATGGCACACCTCTAACTGGGGCTGTCAATCCGTCAAAAAAGACAAACAATTTCAAAAGGATATTCTCTGAAAGAACAGGTCCAGGTTTTCAATGTGGTGCCATTGTGCTGCAATAAAAAAAAAAAAGTCATTGTTATTTGAGTCCACAATTTGTCTTTTTTTTTTCCATGTGTCTCATACATTTTGCGCCCTCGGGGACATGCATCAGCAGGTTCTCCTCGCCCGGCGGGGAGTCGCTGTACGATGCCTCCAGACGCTGGTACTCCGTGTCGAAGTGCGCCATTGTAGTTGAGGAGCGTCAGTGATGAGTTGCCGCGGTTGCAGCTACTGCCTTCTGCCCAGATGACGTTCAGGGTCGGGGAGTACAGATAAATGAAAGTAAACATGACAAACAAACGTTGGTTCATTCTGTTGTATGTAGTACAGTAGAGTAAGATTAGCAGATGAAATATCTGAAGTCTTCCAAAAATCACATCCAAAAACCCTAGTGAAAGAGTTTACACCATAAAAACAGAATAACAGATAAATGATTTGAACTCTGAACTCCACAAATTGACCCCAGTCTGATTGTTGAACATCTGAAGTGAGTCTATCAGTTTTGGGTCATTGTTCCAATAGTTAATTGGTCCTAAACCAGGGAAATTGACCACCAACATGATCTATAACTTGTTAATAAAAGAAAACATCAGCGTGGGCTGGCTGAGTGTTTATTATTATCATAATTTGAATATAATTGGTTAATTCTAAACACACCCTGGATATTAGAAGGTATGTTTGTTTGACTTATCCTGCCGATGTAAACCTGTTCTGAAATACCTCACGTGGTTCTATTTCTTTATGTAATAAAAACCTGTGTTTTGGTCATTTCATTATCTATATCACCTGCACAAGCTTACCTCCATTCCAGCACAAGGCGTCCCCTCCAGCTGTGGACCTTCATCAATCCCATCTAAGCAAAAAGAAAAATCCAAACAGAGATGACATCAACCCACTGTACAGGAAACGTTCATGGAAAGAAAATGTCCCAAAAAATCCTACATTTGACGAGGCACTCTTGCGAAGAGAATGTAAACAAACGGCACATTGGCGAGCTCGAGCTGTGGAACTGCTTCAGGTGTTGTTGCTGTGGTTGACAGCGAAAAGGGCCCGCCTTACTTCCTAAAAATAAACCTTGTGTGAGGAGCCACGCTGTCGGCGTTTCTCACCCGCGGCGAATTTCTTATAAAAGAACGAACATTAGGAATTCAAGCGGTAGTGTTTAGCTTTCGTTTTGTGCTAGCCCTCTCTTCCGCGGTTAGCTTTCGTTTTTAGCAAGCGGCTCCCTAGCAAGCGCCTGTCAAAGGTATGATAGACAAGAAGCGGTGGCCAATCAGAAAACGCGTTGTAGGAAGTGGTCCCACGGCGACTAATCATAATTGAGTAGAGGCGGGCCTTGAAAGTGGGAGACTGTTGTCACCCTTTGTAAACAGTGCGCAATGAGGAACTACACTACCGCCATCGCCTGGTCGTGTATCATGATGAAAGGTAATTATTTTTAAACGAAAGGTTTGCATGATTTGTAGCTCAAGTTAAGTCGAAATGTGTATATAAAAATGTATTATAAAAACTTTCATTTAACATTATATTAAACAATTTATAATTTAGTTACCATTCTCTTGACAATTACCCACAAAAACAGATTTTGAAACGTCATCATGTTAAGTCATAGATGTCAAAGTCGAGTCCTCAAGGGCCGATATCCTGCACGTTCTCGATGCTTCCCCTCCAAACACAACTGGTTCAAATGATTAGGATAATTTCAAGCTCCTGCAGAGCTTGCTGAAAAACTAATCATATGATTCAGGTGTTCTGGGGAGAGGAACGTTGTTTTAATATTTACAGTATTACATTTCCCTTTTTCTTTACCCGGGGATACCGACATCTTCAATCTCGTGTTCTGTAGTTACTACAGAACACATCTTCAGGCACAAAAATGCCACAAAAAGACAGATGTTAAGTCAACCATTTATGTTTATTTTATTAAACAAAAACAAAACAGAACAAACACAAAATCCATAAAAAATTATAACGTTAACTGTCCTCTGTGCCAGCACTGAAAAGAATTCCCCAAGCAGATGACCAGAATACGGTTTTGATTTTAAAAAAAAAATTACCTCACCTCACATTGTTTTATTAAAAACACAAGAGCATAGTGACAACAAAAATAGAATTTGATAAACTAACATTCACTTTTCACACGCCACACGTACGTACGCATGCGCGCACACACACACACACATACACACACACACACAAGCACATCCCAGCTGACTTTGGGCACCACCCTGGACTGTTTGAAAGTTCACTGATGCGGACATGCATGCATTTTGGAGAAGCAGAAGTTTGCTGAACTGCATGGAAAGGTTTCATCCAGGCACTGCGGCAAACGGCGCACGGGAGGCCGAATTTTAGAACCTTGAACATGTGAGGCGGGTACGCTGGGAAACAAAACATGGACGTGAACTGTAGAGCACGCAGCAGCCATTTTGTGGACAGTCTGCCAGCTGGGCAGGAGGGAGACAAAACGGTGTGCCGCTGAAGCCGACTCTTGAAACAGAGCTAGCGTTGCCGTTTGGGTAAAATTGTGTCCTCACAGCTCTATGTGGATGTCTGAAAGGGACAAACTATGTTGAAGTCTGAGGATGAGTTTCATTTACACTGAGAGATGCATATGAGAGGGAAAAAAAATTCTGAAAATTCTCTATATCGTGTCATCTAATGTTGTACCTGTGTTGGATGACTCTGCTGCAGGGTTCTTCTGTGTAACTTCCTGTTGGACAAGCGTCTGCAGCCGTTTAACTTCCTGGTCGTAGTCGCTCCACTCAGCCACAATCCGCACGGCCGCCTGAAGCTTGGGCTCCTTCGTCATGGGGTTGTTACACTACAAACACAAGCCAACAGACATGATTAATGGAAGTTAATGTTACGTTAATTAGCGCGCCCTCCAGTGGTGGTCTGATATTATGACAGCCAAGTCTTTTTAGAAAAAAACAACAACAAGAATTTGTGTCTGTGTCTTTGTGTTGTGCTTTTTTGTGTTGTTTACCAGGTCTATTGTTTTGGCGTTTTTCTTGGAGGCGTTGTCACACCACGTTTCACACCACAACCACTCCTGAGGCAGAGACTTGATGGGTACTTGGTGGATCATGTTGTTGGGAAGATCCTTTCAGAGAGAACAAGAATATAATGTGAACTTGAGTTAATTATATCATTTTGAGGATGCATGGCAGTATAAACCTATAATTCTCCCAATAAAGTGTTTCTTGCTTCTTTTAACTCTACAAGGTTTTTAATGAACATCAGTCAAAAATATCCATTTTTATTTTGTTATATGGTGTCAGTACTACCTGTTCAAGAATATAAAAAAGATGACACTAAATCTTCCCCTTGTTCAAAAAATGGATGAATGTAAGTGTACTTACCTGGTCCAGGTTAGACAGACTGTTGGGGTCCTGGCTAAGACCTTGGTACTGACCACGCAGTCGATCCCCCGCTGCGATCTTTCTGAACTTCTTCAGGTCCACAACGTAGAGAGCGCTAGAGAGCACACGTCACATTTGCATGAGTGTGAGTTGCTTTTCTGTGTTTACTTTTATTGTATATTTTTTATACATTGCAAGCATTTTTTTTCCAATTTTTTTTCAACTGATTCACCATCAGTAGTTAAAATTGATTTTTGGTCTATATAGTTGTGAAGGTAATACCGTATCTTTCACCGGCATCGATAGGAAATGATGACCTTGTGTGTTTATGGAAGTTTCTTTTTGTCTGTATATATCTACGCCTTTGGACTTATCTTTGTTCTTATTTATGTATCTTTATATTGTTTTTTCTTTATTGGCTCTGTGCCTATTTCTTCATATATTCGTGCCTTTATCCTTGTGTGTTTTCATATCTCTATTTCCGTCTATATGTGTCTTTGTGTGGCGGACACTAGGACCATGTCTCTCACCCAGTAGGCATGTCGCTATGATCCTTTGATGCTTTGAACCTGTTGGCTTTGTCTTTGCTGTTTTGGACTTTGTTGTATCAGTTTTGTGATGGCATGCGAAGAGTAAAGATCTCCACTAGCACAGCAAAGTGTGGTTTCTTCGCCTCGCCACACTTTGTCCTTTTATATGTCTGACTTTTACCCTAGTGATGAGGAAATGAGGCTTCATGAAGGACGATGATTTGTACTCCACTCAACGGTGCTCTTAGTTTAACGATAAATGCGAGTGTGGTGGAAATATTGTAAATTTCCAGTGCCTCCTTGAACCAAGAGTGCCATCCAGAGGAGTATAAAAAATACCACAGCAGCTGGAATAGGCACCAACAAGCCTGCTACGATAAGCGGCTATAGAAAATGGACTTTGCCCATTTGAGCACGCCTCAGTATCTGACTATTTTTTTCTTGCTTGTCTGCCATTATGTTTGTATTTGCATTGCATATTTGTCCGTGCCATGTTTGTGTTCTCATGTACCTGATGTGATACTTGCGACCTGCCAGGTGACTGGCCCAGTAGCCAGACTTCCAGAATCGATATCCGTCCATCTCCCGTCTGCTCTCACAGAAAGGTGTGTAGCCGTACGGCGCCCCCTCCAGGTCAAAGTCCCGCAACTCCTTCAGGTCAGTACGCACAATCTGAACGTCCACAAGAACCACAAATACATCCATCTCATTTTTCAAATAGAATAATCCGTCATACCTTTTTGAAAACTACCTTGGAATTCTAACCCTAGTTTGAAAGTCTTTCCCTGGCACACATTGTTTACAAACTGCACCTGCTACGTTTTCATGGAACAAAGGAAAAGAGTGGACCTGGTCGGCATCCACAAATAGGATCTTGTCGACGGCGAGCGGGAACAGGACGTCCAGGAAGAGGATCTTGTAGCCCCAAATGATTCTCTGCTTCTCCGTCTGCTGGTGGAGCCAGCGGGGCCACTTGTACTGCACCAGCTCGTACTGGAAGCCGTACTTCTTGGCCATGTGAGGAATGAACTCCTATGGCACGACCAAGACAACAGCTATGAAGCTTAGCGTATGATTTTAAAGGCGGCCAGAGATAAAGAGGAACCCACCTTGAAGGTTGGCGACAGGTAGTTCTTGAGGAACCAGAACTTGACGGGCGTTTTGGTGTTCTTCAGGACCGACAGCATCATGATTCTTAGGAAGCGCTCATATAGATGACCTGAGGCAACCGAGAAGATGTTGATGACGTCGTCCTTATCCTGCCTGGCCTCCTCCGTCTTCCCACCGCCCGTGAAGCCTCTAAAACGGAGGAGAGGGAAAGGTTTCAAGGTCAGGGCGAAAGGGCATAAGTTCATCCTCCCTTGTGTGCTTACCTGGTCAGAGATTTCCAGAAGCCGGTGTCATTTTCCTCTGCGCTGCTGTCACTTAGCAGCTCCTCGTTGAACTTGTCGGCTTTTTTCTGGACCTGATGGACACACGTGTGTGCACGGATGGGAGAGATAAATGCAGGAACGCCTCACCGCAACAACAAACTCACCTTGACTTTAATAATTCGGCTCTTGAAGTTGTTCAGGACCACGATGATGTCGTCCGAGTCTGCCGGCGAGTCTGTGCCATCATGACTGCAACAAAAAAACACTTTTATTACCCCAAAAAAGACGCATCATCCTTATGCATAGTGTATCTAGCTAATTCTGTGTTCAGGTTGGCATCTTGCTGGATACTCGCATTGGATATACTGTATGGTATTCTTATTTGGTATCTTACCAAACTCCAGGGCAAAATGTGAACTGAATCTCGTAAAATCTGCTTTACAACTATTTCTCTACTGTTAGCCTTCTACTTTCTCTCAGGAAATGTTCGTACTATATAAAATGACCCAGGAGGCACAAGAGTTTCTGGAATTAACATCATGGGTCCTTGCAGGTTGAAAGCATGCATTGTTGGAATTTCCATTTTAGAAAAACAACAAATCTCAAATCACACTGTCATCACCTGTAAATCTTATAGATTTCATCGGATCTGCCTTTCCTCAGCTTCAGGTTCCAGGCACCAGGATTGGCCTTGAGTTGGAAATAACCCTGGAAAACACATTTAACAATGCTTACGACTTAGTCGCATTTCTGTGATTCATTGATTTGTCAGCGTACAAGGTTTGCCATGACAATGGTGTCCACGATGACAGGCTCGGAGGCGGTGCCCAGCGTAAACTGAAGGCCACGTGGCGGCTGGCCTGAGCTGACATCGAAACAGTGACCCTCCAGGAGAAGGTGTTCCAGCTCATATTGCGCCGCTACCACGTTCTCCACCTGCCAGGTCACCACAATAGATATTCACTGTCAAAAATATACATTTTATAAAAGTAATATCCTGAACATTACCTCCTCCAGGTAGATGTTGTCCAGGTCGTAGCGTGTGCGCACTGACTCCACCATCCAACTCTCCGGAGTGTTGAGGTTAAGCGTGAAGAGTGGCGTTTGGGGCATGTCCAGGAACTGCGCCATTGGGCCGGGAGAGAAGCTGCCATCCGGCTGGAACGCCAGCTCGGCCTCCAGCACGTAACGGTAAAAACTGAAGAACAAACATGGAAACAATTTGGCTCGAAATTGAACGGTGGTTTTGTTTTCTCAAAGATGAGAAATGTACTTGTGTGACCCATACCTCTTGAGAGGCATGTCGGACAGTTTGGACTGGCAGTTCATGAAGATGCGCAGATTGACGTTGACAAGTTGCTTGAGAACCTGAAGGGAAACAAGACAATGTCAGCGGCATTGACTGCAAGCGGGTGCAGGATCAAGTCAGCTCAGGTTTAGCGTGGATGGACCTACCATCAGAAAAGGAGCCAATTTCTGAGTATCTCGCGTGACAGGATCCACCACGGCTACCACGTCAAAGTACACATCTCCCTCCTTGGGACGGATCTTCACAGCACTGAGCATGAGGACAAAGTTAGACGCTCCGCAACATTAATCAAGAAAGGTATTGTTATGTTTGTATGAATTTTTGTCGACACCCCCACCTGTAGCGGTCATCAGCAAAGGCATAGTCTATGCGCGCCTCTCCTTTGGGCTGAGACGAGAGCAGGGCATCTACCTTCATCACCAGGTCGCTCGCCCTGAACAAAAGTCTGCATAAAATTCACTTGCATTTGACTCCAAATGACCAGGGCTACAATCATTAATGGGCCGGGAAACCTTTTTAAATTCTAAATTGTCTAAATTGTCACAATACTGGGAATCTCAGCTTTTCAACAATAAATTACATTTTAGCAGATTTCAGTCGCCCTCTTTGAAGGCAATCTGATTATCTTTATGTTGAATGAAAATGTTTTATTTTGTGAAACAACGATCTAGACCTTTGCCAAACCAAACCCTGAATCATAGAAAAAAAAAATACAGAATCTAAAACAATGTCCTATTTTTGAATAAAATGTTGGAAACCACGGTCAAATTACTAGTTTGTCACAGAGGATAAAGAATATATGCCTATGGGTGCTCTTATAATGACTGCGCAGCAGAGCGAAAAAAAAAAGCTATCAGGAAGGTTAAAACCCTAAAGATGTGAAATACCTGTCCTCCTCAATGCCAAACTGCTGCACTTTGCTCTTTATGCGTTCGCCCGATGTTTTAAGGATGATGCTCTCCAGCAGGAGGAAGTCATCCTGGTTGAACACCTCATCCTCTTCCAGAGGTCCGATGATCTGCGGCAATGAACCTTGTGTTAGGTGAGGAACAAATCCAGCCAAGAAAATAAGAACTCACTCGTCCGTTGCTGATGACGGCTCTTTGGCCCTTCTTCAGTTTGAGCACGTCTCGGCAGTAGGCGGCATGGGAAAGAAGGAAGTCAAATTTGTGGCTCTCATATGCACTCCTGAACAATGACAGATCCATCCCCTGGCGGAAACATTCACAAGTTATAAACTGACGACGCAAGCATTTTGAGTTCAGGTGAGGTGAACTCACCCCAACAGCAAACTCTGTGACATCAGTTCCTTTCTGTATTGCCGCAGCCGTTTCTTCTTTGGCCATTTTGGTGATAAAGTTCTTGGCGTTGTTGGCAGACTGTGTCTGCATGGCGGCCCAAATGGCACGCGTGATGGGTGTGGAGTCGCTGGACAACTCGGCCGACGGGTTGCTGATCATGCCTAGGCGCACGTTATTGCTAGTTTTCTGTCGGCGGCGAAAAACAACAACGTTAGCTGATCTCGGGAGACTTGTCCTAGAAAATGGCTTCCCCCTTTTTGGTTTATTACAGATTTCACTTCATTGAACAGGTGAAATAAAGGACAGGAGCCATCATACTGAAATGGATTAAAAAAAAAAAAAATCACCATGTGTCTGATTGCATCATAGAGGAGGCGGCGTCCTGAAGGCATTTCGAAGTCTCCCACCACCCAGAAGGTCACGGGCCGGATGTAGCCATCATCTGGCGAGCATAGGAAGAAAAAAAAATACAGTGTTTTAATGTGCCATTATGCACCTACATAAAAAGTTGTCACACTTGTGTGTTCAAGTGAAAGAGTAACTACATTTAGGAAAAGAATGGTAAAATGAATGCAGTCTCTTGACAATTCAAATGTAAAGTGGGATAGAGCGCAACAGGCTTTTTCTTGTCCTTGGGCCATAATTTACTCACCCTTCTTAACAAGTACTAAATTCATACTCCCTACACAAAGGTGGAGAAAAAGATAAGAAAAAGTTGATTAAATTTGCAGGTAGCCCTTTAATGGGCAGTCACATCTAATGATTCATTGCGTGTCATCCCTGAGCTATTGAAGTGGTGATGAAAATTACAGAGGACGGAGGAGGAGATAATGAGGAGGTGGTTACCACACCGATTGGTGGTGGTCAACCTTTTAAATAACGAAGAAGGAGCGAGAGAAAAGGAGAATACATGACTAGCATTCAGGCTTGAAGGTGACTGAATAGTCACCACTAAAAAAGTGCTGACCTTTTTTGGTCATGTAATTGATGCTGTTGGCCACAGCCGTGCTCTTCTCCCGCGTGTCCAGTGTGGAGAAGCGAGCGTAATCATCCACAAAATGGTTGTCTAGGGAGAAGTGATGCAGGGAAAAAAAAAAAAAAGTGAAAGGGGGCATTAGGTTGGTCGTTTTACAGAGGCTCCCTTATGAGACTCAAGGACGGTTATTGAGATGAACTCACTGGTGTCGGAGAGGTCCAGATAGGTTCTGGTGGTGGACAGAACTCGGGAGTTGATGCGAGGGACCACGTTGGGCTGGTTCATCATAAAGTCCACCACGTCGTGGTCGCTCGCCAGCTCGCCCTACCAGTCGCACAAATGAACATCACTTACAGTGAATTATAAAAAGGCGTAAATTGCCCGTCTCCCTCGGCACCAACATTCAATTAAACTTGCTTCCAAACTGGAAAACTAATTGTTTTATTCCTTTCAATCAGCAACGGGTGCACTCCCCTGATTGTTAGCTCAGCATTCAAACTCATTAGTTTACTGCAAGTCAGCACAGCGGAGATTAGAACAAGTAATTAGGAGACAACATTAGCAAACAGTTTCTCAATTACAAGCTTTCAACTGCCAACTCTCTTACGCAACAGACTCAATCACCAGGTTTGATATACCTGTATTCAAAATGTCAGTGTTCAAAGCAGGTATTTTCTAAAACCACATAACTGTTTTGTGGTTTCTGCTGTCACAATTGTGCAGTTACTACAAGAATTATTCACTTAAGTATTTACGTTTTTTTTTTTTTTTTTAAATGCTAATCATGAAATGCAGTCTTTGTCACGGCAGAAGTTATGACTGGGAAATATGACCAAAAACATAAAAACTCATTTTTATTTTTTTAAGTCATTCTGGACATTATCATTTTAATTGGTTTTAGTCTATTTTATTGGAAGGAATAAAAACAACATTTAAAGGTTTGATTTATTGCAAATGAATCCTGTGTAAATTCAAATTTGTTTTAACCTAAACTTAACATTCAGATACAAAAAGTTATTGCTATTCATAGCTCGGGCATAACTTGCATAAATACCATAATTAAAGGGACACTGTGTAAGATTTAGACCGTTTCTCAGTACGGACAGCAGGAGGTGCAGCATTTACCATTGTCTGTGGCTGTGACAAACATGGCAGCCTCCAGAGAAATGCCACCCCCCCATGTAATATAATTGAATGATAACTAGAACTACGATTGTATTTAAAACATACTATTGGTCGTTAGGAACACATTTATTTGCAAGTTTTTGAAATTTAGAATCATTCATTCTTTTTAATGAAAACGGTCTAAATCTTACACAGTCCCCTTTAACGGTTGTAAAGATGTCTGACCAACCAACCCTCCAGCGTTTTGCCATTTGCTCATTTTCAAATCATTGATATTTAAAATAAATAATTAGAATGAATTTGAATTACTACTCAGACTAAAGTGTGCAAAGTACGTTTCTAAGACGATCACCACTTGCATATGATATAACTACTGTATGTACTGCAGATCATATATTATAAAACACTGCTGTGCCTTTTATCACATTTTGAGGATCTGCAGTAACTTGTATTATAATACACAATGTACTTGTACAGTAACTCCAACTGACCAGGTATACGGCCCTCTGGTAGAAGGAGGTGGTCTCTAGGATCTTCTGCATAGTGATGGTCTCCAGTTCATCCGGCTCCAGGTGCTCACGCTGGTACGGTATTCCATTGTACATGACCACCGGCAAAGGGCCCACCCCTGTCTGCTCGTAGTACGCCCGTCCTTCCTGCAAACACGTACACGCATAGTAAATTCAACAAACTTGATTTGAACATGAAGGAAGACAGCTAATCTCACCTTCCTGTTGTTGTCATAGGTGGAGTCGGCTCCCAAGACGCTGCTGACCTCCACGTAGGGGAACCGCTTCTCCAGAACTTTAATCACATTGCTGACGGTCAGCCGGCCACCCGGAGGGACGTGATTGAACATCTGAAAAAGAAAAAAAAAAGATAAGGTGACAAAAACAACGACAATATCGTGTCTCACAGTCAGAGGTTTAGACTCACCGCAACCACCGCGTCGAAAGCACTGTGGCTATCCACCTCATCACTAATGTAATTGTAAGATCGTAGGAGGGCCACGCCCGCGTCCTGCATTCCATCTATGCTGTCTTCGTCTGACACCACAAATACAAGTCCAATCCTACAAAATGCATACACATAAAAGTTTCTAATTGCGATGTGGGGCATGTGCTTTCCACTTAATCAGCATTGACACAAGATAACGGAAGCAGACATTTTATCGGTGCTCCCCGACCATGTCTGACCAAATTCCCAAACTGATTTTCATACACTGATGCCAAAGGCCTGGTTAATGTTATGCTCATATCTCATATATCATATCAAATATTGCATAATTTGTGGACGTAATACATTCATTTTAATTTCCACAGATGGTGAAACACTAACTTATGCCCCCTCTAAAAAGGTTAATAATTTTCGAAATATTCCAATTTATAATTTTATAAAAATCTGTGATTTGGGGAATGGTATATAAAAAAATCCAAAGGAACACTATCATATGGCACTTTGTCAGGAAAAAGCAGTTCTCAAATGGGCTACAAGTACTGCTAGGGGTACATTAAGTTACCGCAGGTAATTTAATGTTTTCTAATAGTGTGACAGGAAAAGTACATTTAATTTCCTATTAAAGAGCAAATTAGTTGGAACATGAAGCAACTTACTGTTAAATTGCATTATGACTCCTTTGCAAAACATATGGCTTTATTTTCTACATTTTATGATTGTGTGGATTAAATGATGTAAAACACATAATACAGTATAGATTGGATGGAAAAAAAAAAACCTTATCAATATGGTTAATTAATTGTCATTTTGAAAGCAAATACCTGAGCGGGATGTTGTTTGAATAGAACATTTCTGCAACACTTAGCAACTCCACAGCGTTCTCCTGAGTTGGATCTAGAATGATCACCTACACAAAATAAAGGAAAGTGTTTAAATCTCATACGTGGATTCCGGCTTGGTGGCATCCTACCAGATTGTGGAAGTTCTTGCGGATCTGCCTAATTACGCCGGGGAAGGTGGGTCTGAGCAACTCCTGAACATTGTAGGGCCACGAGCTGTACCGATGGTCCGTCTCCAAGTTGTTAATCCACTAAAACACACAAACGCGATTTAGAAAATGAGCTTGCATTTTTTTGCGGAAGACTTGATGCTCCTCCTTACGCTGATGGCGGAGTTGCGGATGTCCACGGCATAGTCGGAGTCTGACGGCTGTACGTTAAGCTTGAGGATGTCGTGGATGTAGGGCGTGTCGATGAGCAGAGAGCGTAGACCGTCCATCACTTGCGCCTCGCTGCGCAGCACCTCAAACACGCTATCAAACACATGACAGTCTAGAGATTAATCAATACTATCAGCGGGAGGAAAGGGGAATGTAAAAGGTCTCTGCGTTACCACATATTGATACTCAAGTCAAGATAGTGTTTTCTTGTTTTTCAGGTATTTCATATTTGTATTGACATGGCAGAACTAAAGACATATTGGTGGCACCATTGATAATGACTGCCTTTGCATTTTAGTTACATATATGCGAAGATAACGAATCGATGACTAAATTAGTTGGTAATTGTTTGATCATTGATGAATCGATTAGAGACAAAATGGTCAGAATTCCAGCCCTTTGTGTGGAAATATTCTCAGGTTATCTTTTATCCTTGTACAAAAGCAGAGTGCTTTTCGTTATGTTTAATCAAAATAAGGTGTTTGCATGTATTATGTACAAAAGCAGAGTGCTTTTCGTTATGTTTAATCAAAATAAGGTGTTTGCATGTATTAATCTTTTGTCCTTGTACAAAAGCAGAGTGCTTTTGGTTATGTTGAATCAAAATAAGGTATTTGCATGTATCTGTTTTTGCTTTCAAAAATAATCAACATTTTTGTAGATTTTCTGACATGCTACTGACCAAAACAAGCAAACCTCCAATGTCAATTTGAAAAACAAAACGTCCTCTTTTGCAATCGAAAGAAATTATTTAAATCCAATTCAACAGATTAATAACAACAGATTAATTCCGTTTTGAAATAATTGTTAGTTGCAGCCTCAATTTTTTATTAAAAAAAAAAAAAAATCAGAACAAGACCAGATAAGCAATACAGTAATAAATTTGATGCGACATTGACTTAATCAAAAAGAGTAATTGGGCATATAAAGATAAAAAGAAATCAATTAGGAAAAAGGGCAAGGTTGAGTACATTACCTTGATGTCAATAAATGATCACAAATTATAATGGAATTTATTCAAGTTACTAGTTTTTTTATTTATTTATTTTTTCCTGAGAGAAAAGTATATATTTTTTCCTTTTTCAAATTAACCAAGAACACCATTTAACATTGTATAACTTATTAGAGATTCCATTTATTGGAATGTTCAATGTGATGAATTCAGACCATGGTCTGTTTTAAAGCAGTAACTAATTGTGCAGGTAGTGGCCAGCACGTCACCACAGGTGTAAACCTGTAGCTATACAAGCTAAAACCGCTGCTTTGTTTGGTTCACAACTACGTATGAGTACCTGAAGATGTCTTGTGAGTCCAGATCGATGTGCAGCCCATTGATGAAAAGGGCCGAGTCGCCCGGATGCAGCCCCAGCGTTCCTTTAAAGAACTGAAAAAAGTGATCACCTAATTAAATTACAGGTAACCTGCCTGAAAAAGAATGCCACTGTTAAATGCAGCTTTTGTTCATTTGTCAAAGGTTTTGCCACCTGGTAAAACCGAATACTCCCAAAAAGTCTTATTAATACATTTATACTGTTGTAAACCACTGTAATTGTGCATTCTGAAGATTAAATCGCTCTGGAGCTTGGATTAGTAAATTCCAACGCTTTTCACTCAAATAAAAATGGAATCCCAACGAATGTTTAAAAACAAAAGAGTCTGTGATTTATTGTACAACTAAAAGGAGCCCACAGTGCGTTTGTGGTAGCCATTACACACTTTGTGAACTGACTAAATGACTGACTTACACTCTTAGACAATCGAAACACACAAGCGCTGTCAGTTTTGCTCAGGCATCCGCTAGTTGAGCAATTCCAAAACTGAGCTAAACAAGTTAATTATTGCCTGCGTGACATTGCTGAAAATCAGTGCCTACTCCCAGTTAAATCTCATTAGGGA
Organism: Hippichthys cyanospilos; assembly: GCF_059441005.1. Classification (NCBI taxonomy): domain Eukaryota; kingdom Metazoa; phylum Chordata; class Actinopteri; order Syngnathiformes; family Syngnathidae; genus Hippichthys; species Hippichthys cyanospilos. The sequence goes on from NC_142382.1 coordinate 7,263,929, forward strand.
GAGACAAAGATGTCAGTTTAATCAAACTTTGGAGCGCCGCAATTACTACAGGACACGATGAGCACAAATATTGTGCATGCTGCTCAAACAGCATGTTGACAGATTGAAAATGTCACGTTTGCACGTGTCCAAACATATTCAACAAAAAATCCCATCATAAAAGTGGAAGCGGCCCTCATTTTTAAATATTTTCCCTCGAACCCTAAAGAGGTGGTGTTGTGGAAATTAAGATATTTTTTTAATCACTGGTTGTGATCAAATGCATCAAGCTAAACATAAGTCACAAGGTACATTACATTTGACATTATTTGTAAACAATAGGACTCAAAATGCTTCCAAGTAATGGTGGGCGTAATGCTGAAAACAATTGTCTAATATGAACCGTTTTATGAGGATTAAAAATATACCACAATATATTTGCATTTCTCTGCAGGTATTCTTTCCCAATTACTCTGCCTTGGACAAATGGACAGGGTAGGATTTCTATACAAGGGGCGTAATTGGACTTTGTGGTGAAACAATCCATCCATGAGCCGCACTTAATATTTTGACCTCTGCAAGCAGACTTTTTGAAACAGCTCTGAAAAGTGGACCGTGAAACAGATAAGAAGTAATACCTTCTGGTTTTCAGCGATCTCTTTGCGTATCTCAGCGCTGACCACCGTTTTGGTGATGGATCTGCGAGGATACAAATGATAAGACAATTACAACATTCTAACATTTTAATCAAAGTAACTTTATAATACGTTGGATCCATTGTGAGCTTGGATACCGGAACTAATGTTGGAATTTAGATCAGGGCTAAAAGAACAAAATTGTGTTCTTTGGTTTACAACAAGAGATTTGCTAACCCAAATTTCTTGGAACCCTTGACAGGAGTTTCTATATGTGTCTGTTTATTCTTCACCTGGCCTTGGTGGGGAAGTTCTGACTAAGGTCCTTCATTACATTCAGGGCTTCCGAGGTGGGAGCAGCCAGGATACGAGCAGCTGTCTGGAAACTCAAGTCTGTAAAAAAAAAAAAAAAAAAAAAAAGGATGCGCAGAAAATTGAGGTCACCCTATTTTACAGTTGCTCATTTATATTCCTCAAATTGTGTCAGTCCGTCTAACTAACCCATTGAGGTATGCGTCTAGGCCTGTCATTTATTTACAAACAAAGGCCTCCATTTTCTCAAGAACATATACACCACACAGCCCGGAGTTTAGATTCTAACGTCAAAGATCAAAAGTGTGCTGCCCTGCTGCATCACAGACCCAGTAACAGTGAGGCACATCGGCCCGTTTCATTTTCCCCCTCTTTCATCTCGCCTCAAAACTCCAACAAGAACCCCGGCTTAACACGAAGAGGAGGAGAAGCAGATGAGTGCGGATTATACTCGGTTGCAGTAGTCTTGTATCCAGTGTGATTACGGCCCCCCCAGAGGCCCGCCTCCCTTTGTAAACAGGCAGCGCTAACCGGCCCCAGCAGGGTTGCAGATAAACCCGACGCCCACATGACACTTTGAACGCGCAGCTCAGCCTGCTTCCCTCAACCCCCGCGGACACTTCACTCAAGGCAAACAACCCGAGCGGCCTTGTGTCCAAGCATCCTGAATGCATACCAATCGGGGAAAGTTGAAAGAAAGTGTGGAAGTAGATTATTTAAAGGATGCTGTAAAATGCCAATCGATGCGGATTTAATGTAGCGGCACACTCGTATCTCCCCAAAGATATGACATCTTGACTATCGACCTCGCTTATTGATTGGAGAGTCTGGAGACGTGTTGTGACTTTGGCTGCATGAGCTCATGGCCAAAGAAACACTACGCAATATGAACTTCATTTTGTGTTTATTACGTAGAGCAGTGAACTCATATTCATGATGATCAATATTCTATTTTGGGGAAAACTAACTTCTGTTATCAGCTGAAAGACAACTATTTCTCTTTAGGAGATCAAGCCAATGCAATAAGAGCTTTACTTTGGCTCAATCCTGGGGCCAAGGAACTATGTTCAAGTGAGTTGAACAGCTCCATGTAGAGCTTCGACACCATCTTGTAGTCAAAGATAGAGGCTGAGGTGAATTGAGGAGCTTCAAATACTGCTTTGCCACCATCTACAGGCAACAGTTTTAGGGAGCACCGTTTAGTCACACACCAGCATTATAAATAGATTTTATTTGGTTTAGCAAGTTTTCTGTGGGAAGCTGTTTTTTTTTTTTTTAATATTAATGCTTCTTTTTAAAATTGTTTGAGAGAGGATTGGATAGTTAGAGTATTTGTGGAGTGAAAGATAAAACAAGATCAAAGTAATATGTAATTAAGTACAATTATGAAATGACTGACCTTTTTTTTCTGTGCAAATAGTGTCAACTTGTTTCACAAAGACAAAAACAAGGGACATTTTTGCAATAGTTTGTATTATTTTTATTTGACGCAGTAAATGAAAATTACTTTTCAATTTTCGGTATTTGGTTACTTTTCATTAACTGTAATAACCTTGGTTCACCAGGTTCATATCGACATGTACAATGAAGCTCTGCGGCCATTTACTTCTACTAATTAGCACATTCTCATTGCAACTGTCTAAAAAGACAGAATATAGAGGTGTACTTTATACGAGAGAGGTAGAAAAGCATCTTACCAGTGAGGTGAATGAACGACTGAGTATTTTATGATGTGACAGCGAACCGGGACTTCTCTGCAGCCAGAGCAAAGTCATCATTTGTCAACTTTGTCGACAAACTAATGGACGCAGAGCAGACGCGCTTCCTCAGGGGGTATTTACAACGTCGTAAAATTGATTCCCTCAAAATGAAAGTGGCAGATATAATGCTAGAAGGTGTTAAACTGGAAGCTGAGGATGTGTTTCATTCCTGCCACTTGCTTGGTGTATGTTTTTTTGTTTGATGGACAGGAAAACCTCAAGAAAAAAGTTAGGCAAACTTCGATTGTTAATCTGCTGTTGAGGCTCATTTTTTTGGAATGAGGGGTACAAAAAAAGGCAAAGGTCCAAAAACAGGCAATAATTCATGTTTGTGGTCGGCATGGATTTTCACGAGGCAAACGAGACCCACCTTGCATTTCCCAGACTTTGAGCGGCGCCATTTCATTGGTGCTTTCCACTAAATGTTTCCTCAGCTCCTTCAGCTGTTCTTTCAGTTCTGGGTAGAGTGTCCTGGATATACACAATGCCTCTGATAACATGTTCTTATTCTGTGTTGAGGAACTGTGCAGGGAAGAACGTTTGGCTCACTTGAGTCGGCCAAAAAGGAATCCCTGGACCTCGTCCACTGGATCGTTCTCTCTGATCATTGTGGCGTTGATCTCTGCCCCTAAAATCAAAATTGATTAACTAACTGTTCTGGGTATAAATATTGTGTGGTGTTGTGTCTACCTTGTACTTGTGTGTCATCCTTTGCCTTGTACTCTTGGTTTTTGATGGCCAACTCCACTCCAAAGCCAGAGAGCGAGACCCTCTTTGAGCTTGGATTCTACCGGAAAGATTCAGATTTTGCAAATCGGTGATGACTATCCCAAAAAAAAAAAGCAATGTAATTTTTGACCTGATATGCATTTAAAGGGGTAGTTGTGATAGTTTTATAAAAATCTCTTCTTATCATACTTGTTAAAACAACAAATTGATTAATCAACAAATAATCAAATATTATTTTTGACAATCGATTTTTTAAAATTTCCTTTACTTCCACTAAGGTTGATGGCAATTTGAAGTAACGAAATGAATATCATAGGATTATATGGAAACAAAAACGCAGCCCAAATTCAGCAGTGATATAGATGGGAAACGTACAGCAACATAATGCCGGAGCACATAAGTGGCCAGGCCTTCGCCAACTTTGTCCGTGATGGCCAGGTGAAGCTCCCGAAAACCTGCCTTCCCCATTTCAGCATACAGGATGACAACGGGGGCATCCGACTTTGATCCAGGATACTTATGGTCACCTTTGAAAAGATAAGGCTTCGGTCTGTGAAGGAAACACAGATGTCAATTATTATTCGAACCGCTACGCTTCAAACTGTTTAGGTGTGTTGTTACCTTTCCGAAGCAGTTTTCAAGAGTGCTTCCAACTTGTCGGGATCGCACGTCTTTTCCCCATGAACACTGAAAAAGGCCGAACATCTTGCAGGAGGAGGCTCATTGGACGCAATCTAGATGCATAAACAGGATCATTAAAGGCTGGCTCAAATGCAATCAAAAGAACAACGGTGGGAAAAAGCAGTTAAATTTCTGATACCTGCTGGAAGGAGTGCACTGTTGCCGAGTAAGCTCTGAGGGACAGGGCAAACTTGAGCATGTTCACTTGGACACCACTAAGCAAGGTGCTCGCTTTCTGCACAATCAGCTCATAATAGGCCTGATCTGTGTCAGCTGGAAACCCACAAAAAAAGACATTCACCAAAACTTCACATCACAAGTCAATTTTTTCCTTCACAATATTATGTTCTATGTACACCATACTAAATCAGCGGAATAAGAATTACTCAAATTAATCAAAACATTTTAATCAAGGAGCCCTTGACTCATATGCTTTCTGGGTTTGCTCACATTCCAATAAAATAGGAAAGCCTCTTCAAGTGAATGGCGTTAACTTACCATCATGCTCTTCTATGTTTTGACTGGCTTCGACAAAGTCCCAGAACTTCTCTTGGCTCTCCTCTGCTAGGAATTCACTGAAGACAATGACACAATACAGATATGCCATGAGTTTAGTGAACGTTTAAATGAACAGTTTGCATGAATAGTTTGCATGTGTGTGTGTTGTTTAATACCTGGCCTCCAGAAGTAGAGGCGTGTCAGCCCACTTGGCCGTAAGGGTGGTGGTGACGGCTTTGGAGTCAGCCCCGCTGCTGGAAACGATGGCGAGGGGCGACAATAGTGAGATCCACAGAAGCCACATCATCCAGCCTGCACCTGGCAGCAGATATTCGAGGAAACATTAAGGAATTACACAGGAGATAGCAAAATCTTAAACATACCTAGAAATTTGGCAGAACAATGATTCAAATTAAAACCCCATTGCATTACTATAATAAATGTGAAATTGTAATTCACAGTTTAATTATCTTGAAATATTTTCAACGAATAAGACTACATAGAAAGTAAACCATTAAATAAACCACTTAATCGCATGTGATAATAGTTAAGTATTAAATGATGGTTACAGTTGTTAAGTCCATCTCTTCTGTCTTATCTGTAACCCACAAATGTAAACCACCTTCCAAACATACGTATGTTAGGATAGTTGAAGACTGACATCATTCCGTGTGATTACATTTATTGTAACAGGAAGTTGTGTGGCGTCGCTTGTAAACAGAAAGACGCTACAGCTTCTGACCAATAGGAGCTATCAGCGTGGCCGCTTCGTCCAATGACTGCAGTTTCTACGTTCTGTCAGTCAGTGCTTTAATTAGCAAGCGCTGTCACTTTATAAACGCCAATAAATTGACAAACGCCAACATCTAACACTTCACAAATACAGATTACAGGTGTCTACATTGTTATTAATGACAAATTAATGGCAGCGACTTCAGAACAGCTTGGACCGTGATGCTAGCCGCAGGAGCTAGCTTGATCAGCTAACAGTAAACCATCTTTTCAAGCGGTTTTCGTCGCAACGCAGCGTAATTAAGACAAAATTGACATTTTACTTCATAACCACAAGGCTGGTAGCGGTTCGCATGCAAAATAAAGGCTTAATTCTCCTCACCGAAGCCGGCTTCGAAGCTTCCCGGAATCATGATTTGCCGGAGACTAGAAGGGGTCCTTGGTAGGGGAAAGTTTGGGTAGCCAATACATTTGCCTGCTCAAAAATTTGCGGTGGAAAATAAACTGCCGTCAAAACTAAGAGACTTTCTCAAACTAGCGAAGATTTAAAATTAAAATGGCAACACAAAAATAAAGAAGTGTCTCTCATACCTACCTCACAAAAATTAAAAATAATAATTTTACTTTGAATTCATGTATTTTATTAAGGCTTATGGTACGTCCACCAAGTGAATGAATTCATATTGTATTAATACAAATATATATATATATATATATATATATATATATATATATATATATATATATATATATATATATATATATATATATATATATATATACATATATATATATATATATATATATATATATATATATATATATATATATATATATATATATATATATATATATATATATATATATATATATATATATATATATATATATATATATATATATATATATATATATATATATATATATATATATATATATATATATATATATATATATATATATGTTGATGTTTGGTGCGGCAACAGTAAAGAACAATCAAAAGTGAAATGACATCACGGCTATGCGTTTTTCTTTACCATTTCCTCGCTCTGCAGCCTAAATTAAATTGGACAAGAGATCTTCCGGAGGGAGCGGTTACAGCCTGTGATTCAACATTTTGTGAAAAGCAGGCGACATTAATTATCCTGTCGGGGTTGACCTTCACTTTTAAAGTGCATGTGCAGCCACCTTCTTTACACTCAAAACAATCGGATAGATCCGCATTTAAGGACTGGCTGCAGTGTCCTCACAAGTCATTTAGCACAAGTGTAATTAAGCATGATGTCGAAAACACGCACACGCCCTGCAGGGGCCTGTCAACGAGGTGACATCCTCACATGAATTACAGGAGATGGCTGTCATCTTTCAAATGGCGCACCCTGGGTGTCGGTGGGATGTTGGGGGTCTTCTCCTGCTCTTGCCACCCTTGCGGGCACGTCAGCCATTTTAGAGGTTGAAAGCCTCAACGGGGGACTCGCCAATGACCTCAATTAAACTTCCATTAATATGAAGGCGTCATGTCGTTTCGCGCTGGTTACCGCTAATTAAAAAAGCGTGCCGGACGATTTAATGGGGGTCATCTTGGGTGAAGTGGCAAAACACCTGACCAACCACAAGAAAAGCTGCTGGGCATTTGTTTCAGCGAAAACACACAAATTGCACTAAAATGCACCATTTTTGATCAAATATCTGTTGTTGTAACACAGCTTTTTAGATGCTAACCGTTAGCATATCTACTGTGTTAGCCATTTTGTGTTAAAGCTGAGCTTATGTGGTTGTTTTGAATACGATTGTAATTGTAATTCTAAGATGTTTGGTTGACTGTTTTGTATGAGTGTGTAGTATGAGCATAATTTTCATGGTCAATATTATTGCCAACAATAGAGGTCCTCAAACTCAAATTTTGCTCGGGGCCCTACGTAGATGTACATCGGCCTGATATGATACAAGTTGTCTTTAATCTGTCCTTCATCAGCAAAACAGATGACATCGTCACACTGAAGCGCTTTCGAGAACTTGAAACTAATCACATTTTTTTTTTACAGGGGAACATAAATCTCAGCGCTCTCGGGCCCATTTCCGCGCTCTATAAATAAGCAGCACAGTGAGTTAGCGATAGAGAGCGAGACTACGTGAGACCCCAGAGCGCCGTTAGCATGTGTCCTACTGCATCAATTCCCTGACATCATTGACAGCCATTACTCCATAATTAGTCTGCGGAGACAAAGACGACCTGACGGCGATGAACCACTTCTGTCACTTGCGACACAGTCGGTGACGGCGGCGGCGCCATGCTCCCGGCTAAAAATGGCTGCCGTCAAGGAGGGAATTGTTTGTTTGGGAAATGCCAGCATCAACAAAGCAAATACAGAGGAAAAAAAAAACAAAAACAGGTATTTTTAATTTGCTCTGTGATCATTCCCGTATCGCAGAGTCTTTATTCAACCACCAAAACTCAACAGTAAATAGCTTGCTGGTGTTACTACAGTCATCGTATATGTGTGATTATTTGTTCTTTGAAGGAATAGGATTCAAATGTTCTATTATCCTGTTAATAGGATTTCTCATTGACTGCTAGCATTAGCACTGGTGATGTTTCTAAAACAAAGTATTGGTATTTAAATATACAATGAGAGTAATGTTTGTTATTGCATGTTTTGAACTGAATGATTCAATATGAATCCATTGAAAAAATATCACTTTCAGATGTGGATGCTAATGTTCTGCCATTGACCATTAGCATCAGCATCGTCTAATTTTCCAATTAGAAACAATCTGCAGTTCACAAACGGGGCTGGGGTGAGAGGTTGTATATATTTTTACACCCGGTGTATTTCCGTGAGGTTCTGGAAATGCGTGCGGACACTTGCATTACGGTTCCATGCCTGCGCTGTCTTTGGCACTTACGGGGTGAGAACATCCTCCTGCCTTAAGGTGACAACAAGCGTAGCGATCAATGGTTTGTAATAATGATGATCTCAGACATTTGAAGACAGATTCAATATTGCCCGCTCTGGCACTTTTATACGCCTGGCAGCGGCATTCCCCCTGCTCATCATTTTGTCCATCCATCCATTTTCATAGCCGCTTATTCTCACTAGGGTCGCAGGCATGCTGGAGCCTATCCCAGTTGGTTTCCAGCCAATTGGAGGGCACACAGAGACAAACAATGATTCACACTCACAAAAAAACTAAAGGCAATTTGGAGTGTCCAATATACTTACCATGCATGTTTTTTGGAAATTGGGAGGAAAATAGTACCAAGAGAAAACCCACACAGGCATGAGGAGAACATGCAAACTTCACACAGGAAGCCTGGAGCAAGAACCGAACCTACAGCTTTCTTGTGATAAACCCGATGTGAAATTAGGTTGACCACTCGTCACAAATGTGTCAATAACTTAATTAACACAAATTAATTTAATGTAGATTCATTCATCATATATTGCTGGCAACCACTCCAGCCGCCTACTGCCCAGAAACAGCTGAGATAGGCTCCATCAGGCCCATGACCTGGGTGAAGATAAATGGCTAAGAAAATGGATGAATGGATAATTCATTTTATTGTTTTCATTTAATTCATGTCCATTTTGGAAGAATTATTCAACATGTTACATTGTAGACCACCCCAGCAAGCTTTATGCATAATACTGACAAAATATGCATGTGAGATGCGGGTATTATTTTTGTCCATCTTCTATTTGCTCTGTAACGGTTTATTCTCATTCATTTTATTCCCGATTGGGGAAAACAACAAAAATCTCCCAAAAAGCAGCCGACAAGCAGAACACTGAGCAAATGCTGTTTGCATGACTCCTCGTTTATCATAAAAACGAATATCCATCTGCACTCGTAGATGAAACTTTCCAACAATATGAATAAAAAACACAATCTTCCACATGTTTTTTTTTTTTACACCCCCTCAAGGGTTTACGATATCTATATTTGTTCCTGTAATTTTCAGCCCATTGCCCACATTGACTGGGTTGTTACACATACACACTCAAACACAGCTGTTTTAAGATGCCGGATGAGAAATCCATACGGTAAGAGGTGGACGCCTTTAACAGCGCCGCCCGCCCGCCCTTGCCATCTCCATCCAGGCGGTCGGATACACCCAGAGGGATGATGATTATTATTATTACCCTTCTCCTTGCCGTGGTTTGGGGTCACCTTCTTTGTGCTGGACCAGTGCTGGGACTGCTGGTTTGAACTTGCCAGGGGGCACCCAGGGGCCCGTGAGCCCATCCGATGATGGATGGAGCTGACTGCCTGCTGCGTTTGCGTTATGGTGTCTCCACTTAATTCACATTATCTTACTGCTTTTAAGCAAAAAAAAATGCAACTTTTTACTGTGAAAATATTAGATTTTTTAAAAACAGAATAGATGTGATTTTTGCTCGAAACGAGTCTAATTTTCTTGACAATTTATTTTATGTAAATAAGCAACGTTTTATGGGAAATGCCAGATGCCTTTTCTTACTAAAATTGGACTTTTCCTTGAAAATAACCCTTTATCTGGAAAATACGCGCAATTATTCACATAGGATTGCAACTTTTTAATGAACATCTAGAACAATATCCTGGATAATCTAGACCAATGGTTCTCAACCTTTTTTCATTGATGTATCCCCTGTGAAATCCAATTTATTTTCAGCCAAGTACATCTTAATCAGTGCAAAAGATTTTTGGATTAAAAAAACAAAAAAACAAAACTCAAAACATGCCAAAATAATTAAATTGAATAACCTACTGAACATTAAAAAAACAAAAAAACTATGAACTTATATTTTCTTGCAACATGTAATTAATGCAATAATTTATTTTTAAAGGATATTGCATGTTTGTTTGTTTTATTTCAAATCTGGAGTACCCCCTGGAGTTCCTTCAAGTACCCCCAGGGATACCGTACCCTCATTTGGGAACCACTGATCACACCAAACGAAAATATTCACACTCTGCAAAATACCCCACTCCTCATATTGAGTTTTAAAAAATAGAATTGTAGAATATGATTTTTCTTGAAAATATAGAGCTTTTACAGTAGAATACCCAGACTTATTTTCTCCGAGACAAATTCCCTCAGAGGTAGAAAAAAAAAGAGATGTGCTCTAACCTTAAGCTTTCTTATGGTGTGTGTGTGTGTGTGTGTGTGTGTGTGTGTGTGTGTGTGTGCATGCGCGTACGTGCATAAAGGCCAGAGGATAGTCTAACCTTGGCAAAGAATAGTTTGGACAGGGGCCAGCTTGGAATTCACCTTAATCCCCCCAGCCTCGTCTATCCTTCAGCAGATCCTGTAAAAGCGGCGGAACATTTCATTTTTACGAGACGATCATACTTTCTGATAAATCTTCACCATTACGCCTCAAAAGAAAGGACTTGCAGAAGGACTAGATAAAGGAGTGGCGGTTACGCCCTCCCTCCTGTCGGGGGCACTGTTGAGCTTCTTTTGCAGTGCCGTACTGCGAGAAGACTGCCCCTGTCTGTTTGCATCTTACTCATCAATAATTGCCTTGACAATAATCATGAAACTTCTCACTCAGTGACTGAGATGGCTTCACAAGTCTGGGAGGGCAGCCTGCTCACAAAAACATGCAATTTTCTTAAATTCTGTCTTTTTTTTAAAATAAAGAGCTGTGAGAAAAATAACTTCATTATCATTCTAAGGTCATTCTCATCTTCAAAAGTTTCCAAAAGTTTTACAATGCAATAGAAAATTGTAAGTAATTACTGTGCCTTTGGAAATTGCGGGAATTTATACGTTTATGAAATTATCCATCTATTTTTTTAACTTCTTATCCTCAGAGGGGTCGTGGGCTTACTGGTGCCTATCCCAGCTGTCTTTGGGCAGCAGGGTACACCCTAAATTGTTTGCCAGCCAATCGCAGGGCACACAGAGACAAATGAACGTTCACAATCCGCAAACACACCTCAGGGCAATTTGGGGCATCCAGTACACCTACCCCGCATGTTTTGGGATATGTGTAGGTCGTAGGTGCAATTCCGACTCCGGACTTGTGTGGAGTTTGCATGTTCTACCCTGTGACAAAAATGTATAAAAAATACAAGCTTGAACTCATAACTTTGTTGAAATGCCAATTAAGAATATGTTTAATGAAAAACGTTCATATTTATCCAAAACAACTATTGATTTCAGGCAAGACTGTCTTCTTTGTTTTAAAATAATGAACAAAAAGATAAAAGTGTTCCCATTCTCATGGTTGTTAACGTGTCTTAAAAAGTTCAAGGAAAATTTAAACAATCTCTTAGCAGAATCTCTTTTAAATTTAACTGAACATACTCATAAAACGTTTATTGAAGTTCAAACAGATTTGACCATTTTGCAGTATTTTGTCCAATCATTCACACCAAAAGCAAAGCAATGAAAGAAGACACTAGGGAGCTGAAATCTCATCCAGATGGTGACAATATGTCAAAGTTCAACATGGCACAACCCCTTATTTATCACATTACCAGGAGTGTGCCATCCCTCGGCTAAAATACTGCCAGAACGATGCGGAAGAAAATAATGTTTCATCAGCCATCAGATTTAAGAACATACAAAAGGTAAAAATTAAAATTAAATAACTATTTACCCCAGTCACCAGGGGCAACGGCAGACGAATGAAAGAGCCCCATGCGGCACCAGAGCCACAGGTTGCAGACCTCCCTTTTTGCCTCATCCATCCTGAAGACTTATCTGTAAAAACGTTGCTGCAATCAGCTGCGATTATAGACCATCAGGATCTGACAAATGTCTTTCACTGTAAATGCGGGGAAACGGAGAAAAAAAAGATATAGGCAGAGGGAGGCTTTCTTTCCAAACAGGCAATTTTCTTTTTGCCTTCACCCTTTCCCTGACCTCTTCCTCTAACCTCCACCCATACAACAGCATCCACAAAGAGCCCATACATCATACATTCAATCATCGCCGCTGACGCGATGGCCATCGGGACCGCCGTCAGCCGTGACCGCGCGGCCGGCCAACTCGGGGAGATGGAAGCGCGGCAGCCACCCAGGTTGTGATCATTCCCAAAAGCCATCGCCGCTAACAGCTTGGTGGCCTTTTATGGGCTGGCTTGCCGTCCATGATTCACACGCGGCGTACAGCCGTGGCGACGGCAGCAGTCGAGGGACAGATTCACAGCCTCGCGCGCGCAAACACATAAGTGTGATGACAAAGGAGGCGCATTCCCACCCGCACACACAATCCAATACCCAGAGATGGCATATGTACTCACAGTCAAAGTACAGTACGACCATTAACTGGCCAAGCGATTCAATCTGTTGATATTTGCTCTTTCTAGCCATTATTTAGGTCACGGATGCAGGGATGAAAAAATGCTCAAACGTGGAGAAAAGGTAAATGACAAAGTGCAAACCAAAATTCACTTGAAAGAAATCAACTCGGGATTAGACAGCTGGGAATTTCGCAGAGGCTTAGGCGAAGGAATAACCCGGCGTCATTCTCCTGCTCCGACCGCACACACAACTTGTCCAATCTTTTGATCTTTACATCAAAGGCATTTCACATCAAAGGGAAAGCATGAAAAAAAACACTAGGGAGCTGAAAATTCACCCAGATGGTGACAACACACTAAAATTCAAGTAGAACTTAGTTATCACCAGGAGTGTGACATCCTTTTGGAAAAATATTTGGACCCTTGTGCAGTATTCTGTCCAATCGTTTGATTTTACATCAAACACTTTTACGATCAAAGGAAAAGCATTGAAAGAAGACACTAGGCTAGACTATACTTTAATGATGTTAAATTTCAAGTGGAACGACCGCTTAGTTATTAAACTACGAGGAGTGTGACATCCTTTGGTAAAAATGTGAGAATGATGTGGAAGAAAATGACCCAAGATGGTCAAAATACTGCACAAGGACAGAAAGAAAAATTCCAGTTTTATTTCTTGATTTAAAAACAAGGATATCTTTCCACGTTGACTTTTCAGAAAACATTTTTATCTATGATTTCATTGCTAGCACTCCCCAGTTGTCACAGTGGGATAATTGTGCCTGGATAACAACGTCCTGCCACGAATCCAGCAACACATTTCAGTTGCCAGGGTAACCTCACGGCAACTCTAAGTCCCCATTAAAGTGAGTCGGGAAAAAAGAAAACATCTAAAATAATGTTAGACAGCGAAAGAGTAGTTAGCACGTCTGCTTCACATTCCAGAATCCTGAGTTCAATTCTAGCTCACTTGGGCATTCCTGTATGTAGTTTGCATGTTCTCCCCGTGCCTGCGGCACTAGTGAGTATGAGCGACTTTAGAAAACGGAAGGATGAATGGATGACTTTAACGTAATCACTCTTAACCTTTCTCGGTACAGCCTCCTAATTTCGCTTCCTTCCCACCTGGTTTCGAAATCTTCCTGAATCTCTTACTCTAACTTTCACCACATATTCTCTCCATCTCCTCTGTTCCGTTACAACTCCAGCCGCTCCTTTTTTCCGCCTTTCCTCTCGTAATCCCTCGCCTCTCTCCAGGCGACATTTTTCCTCATCTCCTTCATCTAAACGCCTCGCCAGCGGATGGACCTTTGCCTTCCATCAACGGTGACATTTTATCCGGCGCTCTTCATCCTCGTCATTTCCTTCTCTTCACAGGGCCATCGCCCTCGACTGAATGCAGATGTGAGGACCAGCATGTTGGACATTCTAACTGTCTTCAGCGTATTTTTGCTTGAGTGAAAGATTCAAGAGTCAAAATTTAAGAGATTTATTGTCATATGCGTAGTTGTACCACACAATGAAATTCTTATTCTGTTTCACTTGCAGCCTACATTCATAATCAAGCAATAAATGAATAGCAATAAAACAAACAGAGACAATGATGCTAATGATGTAGTGCAGAATATCATGTAGTTTGGAGCAAGATATTGTTTACGCATGCAGTAGGAGGCAAATTAGTTTGTGAGGGATTTGTTGAGAATCCGGATGGCCATTGGATAGAAGCTGTTTGCCAGTCTGGCAGTCCCGGGCCTTTTATTGCCTACTTTATTATTTGCTCGGTTATGGAATGTAGTCTGCTCGGGGAATTGAACAAAATAAGAATTTTATTGTGTAGTATTACAGTGCATTTGACAAAAAAACTCTTCAACTTTTGGCGATGACGATACTCCCCCAGAATCAGCATACTCCCGATTTTTTTCCTAAAGTACACACAAATATGACTCCTACATGAGGGAGTGACCATTGTGCTCCCCTCACTCATTTCGTGTCTCACATGAGCGAGTTGTTTTGTTTTATTTATTCACCCATTTGCCTTGTCACCACCGTCCTGGGGGAAGTGCACTTCGGTGTCGCCGGTTGTTGTTTGCCGCCGACCACTTGTCTCATCCGATGCACAGCCGCAAATTACGGCGATAACGGCCCCTGACGGCACTACTGTTACCCAGTCACTCCCATGCACTTAATGCAGAGTGGGAGACAAAACAAAGAGAGTGCTTTGTTCGAAGTTACAGTTGGGTTGTCGCCGTCCCACTGGGAGGCCCCCGCAAGGTGGATGGGGATGTGGCGACAACAGTCAAAGTGCAGGTACGCACCGCGCCGACATGATAGGATGCCTCCACCGCTGAACTTACCGCAAGGTGTTCGACGCAGACGATGTTTTGTCAGATGTCGGCGCCGTGACAGCAAAGAGCGCTTTGAGTAGCGACGGAGGAGGGAATGACGACGCAAGGCAGGAGTTGCGGCAAGATGACAGGAAGTGGAGGAGGAGGAAGGGAAAAGTGGGGGGGAAGAAAAACAGGAAAACTTTGTGACAATCAACCCAGATGTCTTTTGGTGTTATTAAGTGCCGGCAGGTGTTGGCGGTGCTATTGTTATCTTTTGTTTTTGTTGACCATTTTGTCTGACACGCACTAGCAGGTGATATTTCAGTTGTCTTCTATTGTGTTTCTGGAGTAGATCATGCAAACAGTGTGAAGATATTAACATATTCAGAATAAGTCCAAGTGTAAATTTGACTGTTTAGCTCTGGAGTCAGCAACCTGAACATTAAAAACTAAAGTTCTTGAAGAATTCTTGACACAAAATAAATGTCATCTGTGCGCAAGGATGGAATCAAACATTGGATCAGTGTGCTATTTCTTTTCTTAAACTAAAAAGGTAAAAACCGAAAAAGGTAACAACAAACACCGCTAAGAGCTAAATGACAAACGGAGAACGTAATACAGCGCAGACTTACAGATTAAAAGCTGATATTTCAAAACAAAGTAACATAGGAAAGTAAACAATACAAACTGGAACGCTTGAAGAATTCTTATAAAAATAAATCTCATTTAAATGCCTGATTGAACACAAATGGATTCAGACATTGGTTCGGTCTGCTTGTTTCTTTTCATGGTACAACCTTGCCTAAACAAAGCTGTTGTAAGGAACCCCTCTGGCTGCCAACACCCAACTGATACCGTCGGCTTTTTGCCCCAATTTATATATATATATATATATATATATATATATATATATATATATATATATATATATATATATATATACACATATACATATACTGTATGAATGTTAAATGTTGCCGACAGCTGAATTAGTATACCATTAATCTTTTTAAAATAAAGTGTACTCTAGAAATGTATTGTGTACCAGTAAATTACTTCATACAGTACAAACTACTTTTTTCTTTAAATTATAAGATTTTTAACAACATTACCTGTAATAAAACTGTCAAGAGTTTGACATTTTGAGGAAATGGACCAACTTTTAAGTGATTAATCCAAAATTGTTCGCACTTATTTGATTGCATCCGTTGTTGCGCTCCTAACTGTAAGAACAAAACGGTGTTGAATGTTCAACTTTCAATTTTTGTAAACCACAATAAGTTGGGTAAAAAAAAAATAAAAAAATAAAGATAACAAGCAAAAACAGTCACGCTTGAGTTGAAACTATCGGACCTCGAATGAACCGCTAATGAAGACAAATACAATTACCACATGCTTTTCGCTTCTTGCGGAGCTTCAACACCTGTGCTCCGCTGGATGCACACGAACCAAAGGCACAACGGGAAGGCCGCTCAAAGCACGAGCTGGAGAGGTCAGGCGCCAGACGGCTCACGCCGAGTAAGTCGGCCGCCGTCGGGGAGCCGAGCTCACCTCCGACGCCAAGATTTTATTAAAGACGCGACAGGTGTCGGAGTCGCCGTGGAGTGCCGGGCTCCCGGACTATAATAAACGTTCCTACGATCCCCCGTTGACGTCTCGTTGTCCTTCTCTTCTCACCTATTGATTGCTTTGGTCTGAGAACAACCTCTCGGCCCCTGTCACTTCCATGACAGTCAATGTCTCTGTTTTTCCGTTTTCACCATAATTCTCTTCTCACTTCACGCCCAGCCAGCTCCATCTTGTCGCCCTCCACATCCCCCTCCTCTTCCATCGCCACTTCCTCGTCTTCATTCTCATCATCTCGCCCATCTGCTCCCTTGAAGCCCATCACGGGCGACCGCTCTAATATTCTTTGGTTTTTCATCTCTCGCCTTTTCGCTCCCTGTCTTCTCTTGCCGTGCGGCCTTGTGTTCCGGCTCTGGCGGTAAAGGTCAGGTTGGCTCTATGAATAAGCTGTAGATTTATGATGCTGCCATATTCCAGGAATCACTACTGCCACCAAGCTACTGTCACTTTGCGGCATCGTTTTCAAGGCGCATTACTGCCTTGATTACTCAATGATTAAAATAGTGGTCGATTAATTGATGAATTTTCACAGGTCTCATACCTGTGAAGATTCGTCGATTAATCGACGACTATTTTAATCGTCGAGTAATCAATAAGAGCCATTGTTTAATTTAAAATTGTTAAAAAATTAGAGCCTCTCAACAGTAATTATTCACGTTTTTGTTGTCCTTCCTAAAAGTAGGATGAGTTTCTTTTGAGTTTCATAAAAAAAAGTGACAGTTGAACAATTTGCTTTTAATTTTGGAAAATAATGACTAATCGTTTTTAACACAATTGCTGAGTACAGAGTCAGTCTCTCTCATTTGATATTTCTTAATTTTTGTTTATTCTTTTTAGCTCATTTTCGGCCATTCAACAGCAGCAGATTTCAAAGATTATTTTTTACTGGGTGAAAAGTGCATAATTCAAAAATCCGTTTTCAATATAAAATGGTGGTGAATGAACTAAACAATGCTAAATAAGCAACAATGCCACAATTAAACAGTGATTAATTTACTAAATAATCCTAATGCAAATTAAAATGTTATTATTTGAGTAAGTGATGGAATCCTTGACAGAATACTCGATTCTAAAAATATTCAAAAGTTACAGTGATCCAAACAATTAACAGGCAATAGAAACAGCTTTACACCTTATTGTAATTTTATGTATATAGAGGAAGAGAGAGAGTGTGTGTGTGTTTATAATTGTTAATAATTTTTCACCACGCAACAAAGTGTTAGATTAAGCCAAGCAATTGATATTTGATTTACATTTTCTGTAGGATATCCCAATACCAAAATAACTCTACTTTCAATATCGGTGTGTGACAGTAGTTTGAACAAGTTTACTTGTGGATAGCACCGAACAGCTGGATTACAATAAAAAAAACGAGTTAACGCGTGAATGGCATCGAAGGAGTTAATGAGGAGAGGGAAAAAAAATTGCAGGGAAAAATTCAGTCATGTAAAACGACTGCTGTCAGGAGAAAATTAGATATGAGAGGAGACGCTCTGATAAGATGACACGTGTCCACCTGCAGCCGGCCTCATTACATCCTGTCCTCCTCACCATTTCACCACTTGGCCGCCCTCACCTCGCCTTGTCCCCAAACCGCCACCGCCGCCCCCATGGCACATATTTTCCCTCCTGGAAGTGTTGGGTCACGAGGGGGTCAACCTCCAGTCAACAGTGCGGATTAAAATTTCACAAGAGCCCCCCTGATGCATATTTCATTGGTCTCCCCGCCTTTTATCCATCATGCAATCTATCTCCTTCTGGCTGCTGACAGTCTGCCCTCACCTCCTTCTCTCTCTCCTCTTATTTTCTCTCGCTCTCTGCCCATCCTTGTACTCCACTCGCAGAAGCTATTTGCATTCATGTCTCGCTAAATAATGTTACACTAACTCAACAGTGACTTGAATGATGGCGGAATGGAGGGATGAGACGTGATGGCTGAATGGACTGATTGATGAAAGGATGGATAGATGATAGACAGATGGCCGACTGGAGTTTCAAAAGAATCATCGGTTGGATGATGGAGTGACAGATGGATGATAGTTGGATAGATGGAAAAATGGGCAACAGGCTAAAGCTGTGATTTTGACAGCCATCTTTGTTTTTTGTAAGTGAAAAAATATTTTCATTATCAAATTAATTACAGCGAGAATCTTGACATTTGTTTTGGAATAAACGTACATAGGTGATCTCATGTTTACTCTTATTGTATTGCAAAGCATTTATTCAGCAGTATGACCTTGTTGGAATCATGAAAAAGAAAGCTTTCTTTGGAAGCAGCTAGTACAAGAAGAAAGACACCGCGACCTCACCACAGGGGAGAATTGGCTGTGGATGGCCGTTATGTTCTTGGAGAAGAAGATGGTAGCACACCACTATTGCATGTCAGTTGTGTTGTTGCCCCAAAACCTTTAGGGAGGCGACACCTTGTAACAAGGGCAACTCTATTGAATAAAAGAGGACTCAACAAGATATGCGGTCAGAGTAGTGTACACTGTACACACCTCTGTCCGTTCTCCTCGGGAGTAAAATAATCTATCGCCTCTTGTCTTCTTTCTTCGTGTCGTTTATTAAACGTTTTTAGTTAACTGAACATGACGATTTGTTTTGCTAAAATTCAACTCTATTGAATAAAAGAGGAGTCATCAAGGTATGTGGTCAGAGTAGTGTACACTGTTCACATCTCTGTCTGTTCTCCTCGGGAGTAAAAGAATCTATAGCCTCTTGTCTTCTTTCCTCGTGTCGTTTATTAACCCTTCTTAGTTAACTGAACATGACAATTTGTTTTGCTAAAATGTCTAAATAAGTATCTCTTGAATTTAGGTCACATCATTTTTGTTTAGCAATGAAAATAACTTTATCAGTCATAAGAGCAAAAACAACATTCAGCTATTTCCAAAAGTACAAAGTATATATTTTGTTTATAACTAATTTTAAATGGATTATTTTTCAATAAATACCTTCAAAAAAGCCACTTGCTCCCGCAGCTTTCACAGCTCACGTTGCGCGTGTCACATGATCAAATCCATGAAACAGGTGCGGAGTGATCGGCAGGTAGAGCTCTGACCATCTTTGATGTCATAATCAGTCTAGAGCACATGTGTCAAGCTCTGGTCCTTCGGGTTTTCCAGGTTCCTCTAACCAAATAATCAGATTCAAATGATGAGCTCAATCAGCAAGCTCAGCAGGTGCTTGAAAATGATCCTAATAATTTGAACCAGGTGTGTATCGAAGGGATACATAGAAAACATGGAAGATACTGGCCCTCGAGGACTGGACTTAAGCAAATGGTAAAATTTCTTTTTAAAGATATTAAATGTGCGTCAAAATAATTTCGTTCTCAAATCAATTTTGGACAAAATTGTAACTTTTTTACTGCTGAAAAGACAAAATATGGAAAGTATCCCTTTAATTTAGGTCTCACACACACACGTACACCTTCAACTCTCTAGTTAGCATGTTGCAAATGTGCAACGGTGGGTCTAAAAATGCTACATTTCATTCCATGAGATCAATATGAAAACACTTGCTGCTTGGCCAAAAGTTCCCATATGATCTACAAATACAGTAATACACACAGACTAATAAATTGACGTTAGCTAACTTTATCTTAAAGCTAGCTTGCAGCCCATTTTTTTCAGCTTGAAATTAGCTGAACCTTGAGTGATGTGTACTAAATATTATGAGGACTTGATGGAACCTCACTCCAAATAAAAATCGGCATTAGATTTTGTCAGACAATAGGCAGGAATGTCATCCATTCCGAATCCATGGCCGCCCACTGAATATTTCGTCAACAAAGTCATTTTTTTCATCTTTGATGAAAACCAACACACCTGAATAAACTACATGTAAATAATGGATAGATATGCATACGAAAGTGGGGGAAGACAACAAAGATTGTTCTGATTTAAAAACATATCAGGAACAAAGATAAACACACGCTTGAACAAATACACACATATACGGTGTTGTATGATAACCTCAGTGTGAGCCCGCGAAGTCGGTGTTTACGCGTGTTTACTGATGCAAGAAAAAAGATTTTCGAGGCAAAAAAGGTGGACGGTCAAAGTTGTCTAAAAGCCCAGCTGGGATTCATCGGAGCGTTCAGCCATGAGATGCTTTTAGGTTCAACACACACACACACACAAAAAATACTATCACACAAACAAGCACACATGCTATTACCGCTTGTCCGCCTTGAATGTTAGCGTATAGACACCATGAACACCCTGAAAATTGTGCCCCTGAAGCCAGTTTCTCCCAAATGGAATTTGTTGTGTCTATCGTATAGACCAGGGATCTAAACCATACGGTGTGTGGGCCGGTTCTGGCCCACAAACGGGTTAAATCCGGCCCGTGAGATGATTTTGTAACGTATGAAAATGAGTTGAATTTTTTTCAACAAATAAAAAGCTTGAAACGTTTTCTGATTAATACTAATGTTCATTTCTTATGATAGCGAATTTGTACATGTACTATTTGACCAGTATTAAAAAAGAATAACAAAATGAAGTTGTAATTTTAAAGTTATATAAATATATACGATAATCTTATTGGTCCAGCCCACTTGGGAAACGATTTTCCATGTGGCCCGCAAGCTTCAATGAGTTTGACACTCTTTTGAATACTTTTTTACTTAGTTAACTGAAGTAATTTATTACATTAGTACTTTAGCACCTTAAGTAATCACATTTTTTGGGCTATATCACTCAAAGAAATTGATTGCTGAAAGTGAATGTGCTTCAATGTAATGGATTACAACCTCCAGTACTTGATTAATTTAGTACTTAAATGCATTAAGTACTCCATTACTGACCTATAGTAGTTACTTTAGTTAGGTAACTTCCTTAAAGTAATGAATGGGAGGGGGGGGGGGGGGGGTATGACCCCAAGGAAAAGGCTTTGGTTTTGTCATGTAATGTGTAGTTTCAATAAAATAAGAATTTGAATTTTCATCATTTGATTTTCTTTTTTTTTGTTTCAGGCACTTTGATGCAATTGGTTATTTTTTTTTTTCAGTTTTAGACTAAGCTGTAACCTGTATAAACGCTGTAAAAATAATAAACAGTCGTTGAAAGTTGTTTTGTTTTGCATTTTTCTTTTGACAATGTTAAATATGATACAGGTTTAGGTATAATTATACAATTTTTGCGGATAATAATCTTATTTATAATCAGCAGATTTGAATTCATGAACAACACTCCATTGACCAGCGGCCCTCCCTGCAGCAAACTGCATGTGTGGCAGGTTTGAAGCCGCAGTCACTTCTCACTCATACGAGGCCTTCGCGAGCAGTCGCACTTTTATGTTTGTTTGCGAGCGTGCTCTGTATTCTCAAGCTTGCATATATCCTGACATTTATTTCTTCATATCCCTCCCCCAACTACTTTCCGACCGCTATTAAAAATGGATGAGAAGTTTGTACGGCGCGAGGCAATTCACTCTACCAGTCGAGCAATGAATGAGCTTGGATTTTTTTTTTTTTTTTTTTTTTTTTCCTGTGCGTGTAAAGTGAAGATGCCGGGACGAAGTGGAGGGGGGAGGAGTCGGGAGGGGGATGCGGGGTTAACGCCGGGTTGAAGCTGACTGTTGTTGGGCCAAGCAGAGTTCAGTGGCACAGAGGTTGGGAGGAGTCTGAAGTAGATGACAAGTGGAATGAAGTGTCATCATCACCTCCTTTATGGTGACAACTTATGGGACACCGGCTTCCACTTAGCTGTCTGCGGTAGAGTCTTTGGAATGAGGGGATACGCACTGAAGGAAGGGCTGCCTCCTAAACATTGTGACAGGCAGTCACTTGTTTTGTTTATCTGGGAGTACAATTCACAGAACAGAACATAAATGAAAGCTCAATTTTCCCTGTTTGACCCAAATGCATCAAAGCATCTAGTCTTCCAGTGGATGTGTTTTTGCAGGTTTTAGCCAGAAAATGAGCTTTATATTGAAACGTTATGAAATCGGTCAGTGTATCAAGACCTTGGTGTTTAGTCTTTACATTATTTTTGGCCTCATACCCTGCACTAGTGTGAAGAAAGTTTGCAAACTTGGACGCTTGTGAGTTAGCTAGCCACCATGATACGTAAAACCATCTTGGGTGCTGCCATTGGCCAGTGAATGGCGAGGACTACTGGAGATGGATTTTATACTTAATAATAACTGTTCCAAACGTTGACATGGCTTCGTTTGCCATTGGTCGCTGTTTTTGCTATTTTTTTTCATGAAACGACAGCTTGGTAAAGAAACCTAACCTTTCCAAGAGGCCATAACAGTCAACTTTTTGGAGGATTTAACCATGTTCCGATGTTGATTCCTCACCCTAAACACTCCCGAAATACTATTTCCCTTCAAATATAGATTTCTAAGCATTACCAACAGTGAAAGATGAAACAGATGGTAACGATGACAATAACGGATTAAAATAATTGACAAAATCTATTGTTCTGTCAGTCTTAGACCATCGTTTTTAAAGTGTTTTCGTCACTCGGCGCTCCGTCGCCAAATTGTCCATGCACAATCCGTCAGTACTGAAAAAGTGCCCATCTATGGAAACAAGCGAGCGGAAAGTGTCACTCGGGACATACAGCATCAAAAGAGCGAGAAAAACAACAGCAATTGTTGGAAACCACAATAAAAGTGAAAGAATTTACTGTAAGTTAGGTTCCTGTCACTTTATCTCCAGTCAGACGTTTATTTGAACACCTCAAAAGACTCACGTCGGCATTCGGCGAGGCCATCAATAATTGATACTTGCAATATGTGCTTGCCGTCTTTTCATATCGAGTAAACAATCGGGGAAAGTTTAGAGCCTTTTGTGCAATGGAACTTTTCTCCAATGTCTGCGCTGCGGGCCACAAATCAATCGGAGGCGAAAAAAAACCCAAAGCGGGCTCATGAATGAAACAACAAGTGCGATTGATATTTCATTAATGCTGCTGAAAGAAGCAAAAATAAAGCACAAAAAGGATCATTAGATGATGGCTCCATGCTTGTGCTATGAATGCATTCATGTCAGCCATCTCGATTGGTGCCAGATCAAACGGCGGCATTGTGTCACATTCGCAAGGCAAATGCTGGCAACCAATCAAAAGGAATAGGCGAGAAGCGCACACCCACACGCACAAACATACACACTATCAATTGAACTTTTTTGTTGCTGCTATCGCTAGTCCAACTCACAATTCATTTCATAATCCACCAGTCTATGAATTTTGTCGATTAATCGGAACATTTCAACGCGCTATTTTTTTTTTAAATCATTTGGTAGCTAGTTTGGTTTTGTGGCTTGTCATAAAATGGGAAAATAATGTTTATTATAATCTACCACAGTAAAAGCAGATGTTTGCAAATGTCCTTGTTTTGCTTCAATATGATCAGTTATCAGTTAATAATCAGTTTGCTTTCAAACAGGCCAAAACAAATCTGAAAATATCTTCGTTGAGGCTGAAATTCTGAGTGGACAATTTGGGATCATTGCGCCATTAATTGGTTCATAATCAAATTAATCTCGTCAAGTTTATTCATGAAGCAGAATAAAGCAACCATGGCTGCATACAAAGTAATGTACATATCATCAAACTGAGACACATCCTCCTGAGACTCAATCTTTTCATTTGTGTCCACTATTGTGGACATGTGTTTTCCAGCTCCATCTTTGGACTCATTTGAGCTACCCTACCCTACTAAGTCCTGGTGTGCTCATTAGAGGACACTCTGGTCTTTCCGATGATGTCTCAGTTAATTGGGTAGGATGAAATTCTCTTTGCTATCTTGCTGAGACAAAATGGACACTACAGGGGAGACAAATGACTAAGCTGGACCTCAGGTTCTCAAGTTATAAAAACAGAAATGGTTAAAACAATAATTAATAAAATAAATGCAGTGAACAAACATTAAACCAGTATACATAGTTTTCAATATGGGTGGTATACAGGTCGAAATTTATGATGTGGTATATGCTTTAGCTAGTTGAAAAAGACAAGAAATGTTTGATGGCCGCTGTTGTACAAAGTAAAGTGCATGTGTGTGTGTATATATACACACATATGTGCACAAAAGTGAATGAGTGCTTACATCAGCATTTCAAAGCCTCCTTTTCACCGCCTCAGCGCCTCCTACCATTGTGCCCCATATCGTTAGCCGCCAGCAATCAGTTACGGTATATATATATATATATATATATATATATATATATATATATATATATATATATATATATATACGTATATATATATATATATACGTATATATATATATATATATATATATATATACGTATATATATATATATATATATATATATATATATATATATATATATATATATATATATATATATATATATATATATATATATATATATACAGTGGTACCTCGGTACTCGACCATAATCCGTTCTGAGGTGGTGGTCGAGCACCGATTTGTTCGAACACCGAAAGCAATTTTCCCATAAGAAATAATGGAAAGTATGTGTGCACAAGTAAATGTGCACAAGCAGTACACGATAAAGATAAAGATAAATAAAGCATTATAAACCATTTTGTATAATTTACTTACGTTTTGGAGAGTGGTTGATGGCATACAGGAATGGATGTGGAGAGGACGGGAGGGAGTTACTCCTTCCATGATGACGCTAGCTAACTGCGACGCGAGGTACACCGCGTTCATATTTTGCTATAATTTCCTTCTTCGGTTCAATAGTGGTCCTCATTGTTTTCCTCTTTGCCTTCCCCTTATCACTGTCTTTCTTTGGACCCATTATTAAGGGCTAGAGCAACACGAAAAAGTTTAAATCCGGGAAGAAATACTCGAACAAACGTCTTACTCCGCTGGCGGTCTGAGTTGAACTGGCGCTTACCCGCTGGCCGAGAAGGGCCGAGGAGCGCGTTCGGGTCGGCTCGGCTCGGCTCGGCTCGGCTCGGCTCGGCTAGTCGAGCACCGAAAATCTGTTTGAGGTCCGATGCATTATCTACTTGAATTTTTTGGTCGAGCACCGATTTGGTCGAGTATAGAGGCGGTCGAGTACCGAGGTACCACTGTATATATATATATATATATATATATATATATATATATATATATATATATATATATATATATACACACACACACACACACACACACACACACACACCCGCACACACACACTAATTTTCCGCACGATAAGCTGCACCAAAAAGCCTTAATTTTTTTTTAAAAAGCTGATGGTGCGCCTTATAATCAGGTGCGCCTTATATATGGATCAATATTGAGATTGGAATTCGTAAATAGGGAATGAAGTGATATAGTAACCTTTACCAGTTTCTTTTGTGTGTTTACAGTTGAACAAGTTATTATTGTTATTACTTTGACTATTACTATGTTGTGATTGAAAAAGTTTTAAAATATGTCATTAATTGAGGCTGCGCCTTATAATTCGGTGCACCTTATATATGGAAACGGTTTTAAAATGTCATTAATTGAGGGTGCGCCTTATATATGGAAAAGGTTTTAAAATACGTCATTAATTGAGGGTGCGCCTTATAATCCAGTGCGCCTTATAGTGCGGAAAATACGGTGTGTGTGTGTGTGTGTGTGTGTGTGTGTGTATTTCCTCCTACAAAAACAACCTCATTAAGGTCTCAATTTGTATTTCTTTTCTTTCATTAGCAGCTAAGCACCAAAGTAGTCACAAAATCACATTTTATGTTTGTGTAATTTTCAGTCATTATGAAAAAACAAATTTCGTTTTTGAATGAAGGGATGCTAATCAAAACATTATTTTTCATTTGATTTAATAACGAATCAACAAAATGACCCATGAATTAACCAATTATTAAAATAGCTTTTAGCAATCGGATGTGTCTGCGCTCGACTTCCTGCTCTTTGAACTACTGAGTTTACCAGCTGTGCTTATTGTACACTAACTGCTTCATACGAACGCCATTAATTACCACCCATGCAACATATGGTCCCCGTATATCTTTATCCAACCCCTAACTACTTCACATGTATGTATTTATGTGTAGCATAAACACATTAAAAGAGCCACAGGTTCGCACCTCATGCGTCTTGATTTGGTGCTCGTATTTAAGAACGCGGGCTACCCCGGTGACAAATGAGGTGTGCGTCGTGCATGACCTCGCTGAGGTGCCGCCACTGTCTGGTTTAATGCTCCCGAGAGCCACTTTGAGAAATAGCTCAGGCGGTGACCTGTGCGTGTTATTAGGAATGAGGATGTTATTGTTCCAAAAAAAAAAAAAAGGAAAAAGAAAAGACTTGGCGGCAGTCCAGAGGACATGCTTTAACCCATACATACTCCTTATTTCTAAGTATATATGAGCTGGGCAAGATTATACTCATAATTTGGTATAGGCCAATGGAATGGGCTTTTTTTGTGTGTTTTTTGTTTGCTATAAATAGAGAAACAAAGACCTGAAAACCCGAGGTCGAAATCTTGTTTCGTGTAATATTTATATATATATATTTTAATTCCATATCTCTGGGAACTTCCATTTTAAGAAAAATGCAAAACCAACGTTCTATTCTGTATATCGTACTTTGAAACTGAAATATCGTCAAAAGTGCCTCTTGTTTTTCCATTCTTTTTCGCTCCCCTGTAAAATTCGCATTTTCATCAAAGGGATCTATTGGACTGTGTAGAATATCAAATTATGAGCAAAATATTTTGGTAATATGTACTAACAGAAAACGTTTCACCACCCTTCTTCTTTTTTGAAAACATGTTCCTTTCCTTCCCCTAGGTGGCACTTCAGAATTACAATTTGCTCAAAGCTGTCATGGACCCTGAAATATGCTAGCCTATTTAGTAATTACAAAAAAATGTTTGTTTATTATAAAGGAATATCATTTCAGGTATTTTTTTTTGCTGTCAAACTATAAAAGATGGACACATTTTCCATCAAAACTGTACATCAGCGTTAGTGGATGATAATACGAAGCCACTAAACGAATGCGCGCTCCTATCGTCTCTGGGCTGTAATTTAAAGCAACAATATGTAGTAATTCTGCCTTGAAATGACAGCTCGCGAAATCATCGGGCCAGCGCCACGGCTTGTAATAAGAGGAACAGAACATCTTTGTCATTGCCATGGCGAACCCGCAGCGCCTGCTTTATGGCCACGTCGATAATATTGTATCGCCGGACCGACCGGGATGCCTCACAAGGTGGGCCTTGTGTATAAAAGTTGTATTTCAAATCTTATTAAAGTGGTATCTTGATTTATCAATTTAATTTGTTCTTTAACAAAGCACAACACCTCATTTATTTATACATACATACAGTGTATTTATACATACATACAGTGTATATATATATATATATATATATATATATATATATATATATATATATATATATATATATATATACATAT
This sequence comes from Hippichthys cyanospilos, assembly GCF_059441005.1. Lineage (NCBI taxonomy): Eukaryota > Metazoa > Chordata > Actinopteri > Syngnathiformes > Syngnathidae > Hippichthys > Hippichthys cyanospilos. Next base: position 7,291,821 of record NC_142382.1, read on the forward strand.
ATACACACACACACACGCACACGCACACACACACTTTTGATAATCGATTATTCTATTTGTCAATTATTGTTTGTCGATCAGAGCTTTAAAAATTTATTAATTTGCAACCGTTTATTAATCACTTTTTTTTCAAACTGACATGTTTTCCCCCCTTTTTACTCTTATTATCTTATTTGGTATGTAACAAGTCAGAAAACCAGCAAAAATGTTGATTGTTTTTCTTGGTGCTTTCATGTGATTCATTAGTTTTTTTAAATGAATAAAATGCAAACATTGTTCAGGGCTAATTGCGATTAATCACTCATTGCAACAATGATTTTGTACAAAGCGTGGAATAAATATTTACTTGAGAAAAATAGTTTTTCCAATTCTTTGGCAAGTGATTTATTTTAATTGATCGGAATTTTTTTTTCTTTTAATGGACATTTACAAGCAAATCTTTTTTTTTTGTTTGTTTATTTTTCTAATGAGTCATCAAGTAGCTGTTTGACCCTTGTGCAGTATTTTGTCCATTACTTTGCTCTTTAGATCAAAGGCATTTCACATTGAAGGGAATGCATTGAAAGAAGACACCAGGGAGCTGAAATTTCACCCAGATGGTGACATGATGTCAAAGTTCAACAAGGCACAACCACTTATTACCACACTACCAGGAGTGTGTCATCCCTGAATTAAATGTTTTTTTAAAGCGTTACAACATTTACATTATTCTCCGACGTTAACGCTCTAAGTTTAACAGCTGTGATTTTTTTTTCCAAACAGCAGATGTTTGCAAACCTCATATTTCGGCACAACATAATGATGTCTGCTTTCATTCGCGATTAACGAACTCCGTCATTAGCTTGTCATTGTATCCGGTGGTAGTCCACAGAAAAGTATTTTTTCTCTTGCAAAACATATCTCAATTTTGATGTTACCATTTATATGCGATCACGCCGCTTCATGAAACGTAGATTAAACGGTTGCACAACTTTTGCATGAGGAATTGATGGAGAAAGAGGAGATGAATCAGTGCCACATGTAATTGCCAGAGTGTTCCATCAGTGCTGCGGCTAAAAATAGATGTGATGAAAGAAAACGCTGTGGATAATTTTTTTGACAGCCCCCCCCCCAAAAAAAAAAAATGGGGGGGTGGCCTGATGAGGGAGCGGACATCGCTGAGCTGCTCGCCCGCCGCCGACTCGCAGCGGTCACTACATCAGGCACGTCAGCGTCAATTATATGAAAACGTCAGGCATCAGCAGGCGGACTGTAATTGTCTTTACAAGGTCAGATCGGGACCCTTTTTTTGTCTTTTTTGAATTTCAACTAATACATTCGCTCATTTTCCTCGCTAAAATGATTGTACAAAGGCGGGCTGGCCCTCAGGGGGGCCGCACTCCTTTCATGTACTTAAGTAAGACTAAAGGGGGGCAGGAAAGGAGTATAATTTAATGCAGTGAGAAGGCTCTACATCACACAGCTGCCAGTGATGAAGAGTGAGACGACGACCAATGACTGCATGAATGGCTAAAAACAACCTGACATGAGATATCAACCTACGACTAAATGAACTAGCTGGTAAGAAGATGACCATTGACTCTATCAGGGGTGTCCAGCCTATGGTCCGAAGGCCATTTGCGGTACTCCGTCAGTTTTTAAGCGGCGAGCGACAGATCGAAAAATTAAAATGATCAGCTTGTAAATTTGTTTCATATACTGTAGAGTTTTGCTAAAAATACAAAAATGCAAACTAACTTTTTACATTCGATACATTATTTCTCTTCGTAGCAGTGTAGTGACTGAAGATAATTAAGCAAAATGGTTTTCATCAATTAGCAGTCAAAATGTCATTTGTGGTCATTTCAAACAATTGATTTCATTTTTTTGCCAATTTTTCAAAACGGGCTTCAATTAACAGCTAGCAAAGTATATATCAGGAATCAGGTGAGAAACTCAATGCCATTTCACACTGGTAAATAATATACTAAGGTGAGAAGGGCATAAGCTTTTGCCATGCAAACATGTGGGAAACATTGCCCCCTGGTGGTAAGATGACAAAGTGCTTGATTTGACATGAAAAGTTGGTGACTTTTTAAATATTAATATCGCAAAGTATCATCTTAATTAATCATGGCAGCCAATATCGTGATCGTGATTAAAATACGATTAATTGTGCAGATTTCTCTAGGGTGATGTTTTGGTTTTCCAGTTGTAGAAAAGGATGGTAAAATGTTGGCAGATATGACAAAGATTATTTGTTTGGTAAAAACAACCGCCACAAACATTTTGTTACACTATTCAGTATAAGGAAAGCCTCAGCTGTACTGAAAAATGAGTTTAGAGCTTCTTTTATATTTACATTCGTCCACTAGATCGTTAATTAAATCTTGCCTCGTTCTCTTGGACTCAGTCTCGTGAGACATCTCGTCGCGTGAGATTTGTGTCTCGTTCCGTTTTTAACGACTAAATGATTGAATGAACGTAATAAGAGTTCGGCCTATGACTGCATGAAGATCGAATGAAACCCCGACTGGCGGAGAAAGCGGAGGACCCCCGATGAGGAAGGATAGGGTCGGTCCCCGCTGTGTGATGAAAAACCAGACTAACAAGACCAACAATTCTAACCGCTAGCATCCCACCGTTGCCACAGTGAAACTTATTTTCATTCCGGCGGCGACGGGCCTAACGTGCACCCGGCAAACACGACGAGACGCGCCCGCACGTGCGCATGAATCCTTCAACGGGCAGATTTGCAAAGGCCCCCCCCGCGAGTTAACACAAAAACGCACACAAATGCGGTGTTTGCCGTGCGCAAGCATCGGGGAGCCTTTCAGCCGGGTTGGACGTCTGCTGACTTGAATGCAGATTGCTGCATCAACCATCTGCCGGCTGACTCATTTGCGGTACCGCCGTGTGGAAGAAAAAGTCCACCCATGATGGCGGGAGGGGGGGGGGACAAACTTTAAATGTCACGAGAAGCGTCCCCCATCCAGAGAAGGGGTCGGGAGACATCTGCCCCCGAGGCCTCGAGCGTAGCATGGACTTTTATGAGGGACGGATGAAGAGGCTTCTCTGTTTTACAGCACATGATTTACAGGGAACATCTTCTTCGGTTATTTTTTATTTTGGCCCTTCATGCAGTCACTAGCCAATATCGCACTTCCTGTCCATGCGGTCATTGACAAAACTCTTATTGACAGGTCATCCATGTAATTTCCACTTTCATTTTGTCCTTCACACACACACACACACAAAAAAAAAAAAACACATCTATTCGTACAGTTATTTGCATCCAAGGGCTGCTCCTCGACTAATGTTTGCTAATAAATAGCTAATGCACCTCCATGCCGGTTTGTTGTTTGCCTGCTGAAATGAATATTGTTTAAACCAATAAACCGACCGGACGCGTGTGTTTGACAGATCGACGCGCACCACGGGGAAGCAGTTAGCCAAAATTGGCTGCTGTGTAAATGACGGCTCAACAGCAAACATTGCCTCCCCCGCCACGATGTTTTCTAAATAATTCCTGTTGACCTCCAGACGTTGACAGCTTCCCCCACACACGTGCCTCATTATGCCTTGGTCAATACATCGATTAACTAAGGGAAGAAAACACACACACTCGCAGGTGGCAATATTATAGTGCTAATCGCCGCTAAGCTGCTATTGGTGTGTAACCATTTGTAGTATGAGAGAGTATCGCACTGAAGAAACTAAATATCACCGAGTTGTTTTAAAATGCTGGCGTGCCACCAAAGTCTTGTCAAAATTGGTAAATATTCAGGTTGAAATGAGTCCTGGAGTAATTAGAGCACCTAAAATGCTCGAGGCATATTTTTCTGCCTCAGGTACCCATGTATTTAGTGTATATTGTCAAGAAGTCTAGGTAACCATAGCAACAAGTGTTCATGCTATGCATGACAGTTGAGTAACATGCCACAAATTGCGAAATAAACCATCAATCAAATCAATGCCCTAGTACACTTTATTTTGAAGTAGACCTCAGCAGCATATCGCAGGCTAGCAGCTAGCTTACGAATGTCAACAATGCTACGCTGTCTTGAAATTGATTTCAATTGCTAATTATGCTAATGAATGACGCTTAAAAAAGACTCAATTACGCTGACATTGTTTTGACAGCACCTGTTGCCAGCAATTAGCGAGAGCTCCAAAGTTAGTGGCTAGCAGTGCTAGCAACAACTAGCAGCACTAGATGCTAGCAGCGCAGTGGCTAGAAGCAGTAAACTGCCCAAGATAGGCTGCAAGCGTTGTGGAATTACTTTTCAAATGCAGTTTAACAGATGTAAATGACTCATCGAACACAGTTGCCGTTCCTACCGATCACTTTTTAACTAGCTAGCCTTACAACAATATGCTGTCTCATCCAGCAAAAATCAATACTGTGTTTTGATGTACTTTCACTTTATTACACAAAAATGTTTGGAGATATTTGTTAAAATCTCAGTAATGTTTCTAGGAAATAAAATATGTTTTATTTCATATCTGCCCTAGTATAATAATGTGTTAATTACGTTCATGTTACAATGGTATCTTAGCATTGGCTGTTAGCAGCTAAGATTAGCCTGCGTTGTCAATGGGGGCTTTTGGCTGCATTCTTGGAGCAGTCAAAGTTCAGTGCAAAAATGTCCTTTGATGATCACAGCAGCTGCTGCTATACTTTCAGAATGTAGTACTTGTGATTTTTTTTCACTGTCTTGGGTGTAAAATGTTTAGAATTCAATTTTACAGTATGCTTGTAACGTGACAGAATCTGGAAATAGTTGCTGTAAATACAGTAGGCGCGAACACATTTGTGAATTGGAACGACCGATGTGGAAAAAGCGAAGACTACCATATGAATTGTGTTCTTGAGTTGCTTCATGATCAAAAACATCCAATTGTGAGCCATTACATGAAGGTAACCTCGAGTAATGATCCACATACTGCTCCATGCACATCACAGGGTATAAAAGAGAGGAAAAGAAGCCCCATTATGGCCCATTGTGATCTACTGTTAAACAGGAAGCCATATAATCAGTTTGGGAATCTGAACCTGCACACACACACACACACGCACACACACACACACACACACACACACACACAGGAAGCAGAGCTGAATGGCGGCGGAGATGTGATGCGACGAGATAAAGAATCGGTCGTTCTTTTCATCAAACTGGCTCAAAGGCGAGCGGGACGAGGACGGCGGGAGCGGGTGTGGGCGTGTAGCGGATGACAGGAGGGGTGAGGAGGCCAGATGGAGACATGGCCGCAGGGAAGGGGAGAAAAAGTAGGAGAAGGTGGCGGGATGGCGGGTCAAGGACAAAACGAGAGAGAAGAATGAAGCCCATAAAATCAGGCGTAATTTTATTCACTACCTGTAGTCATTTTCTCATTGGGCTGTATCACAGGTAGCGATCAGGATTTCTTTCATTGTCCATGCAGTCATTCAAATTTGAGGCGTGACTTATTGAAGTGAGACATGAGTCACATGGAGATCCATTGGGAATATGTCATAGCTTACATTATTTAAAGTCAAGGTTAAAATGGACGTAAATTATACACAAAAATTGCTGGGTTGTTTATTGCTGGGTAGTACTGTTGATTATGAACAAAAGTCTTGGTTCTGTCCTAACTTCCAAAAGTCTTGTCTTGGTCTCGAGATTTAAAAGTTTTAATCTTGTCCCTGCCTCAATTCCAAAAGTCTCGTTATTTCGGTCACGACCTTCAAATGTCTATGTCTTTTCTTCTTGACCTCCATAGGTTTTGGTCTTGTCGTTGTCTAAACCTCCAAAATTCTTAATCTTGTCTCTGTCTCGATTTTAAAAAGTCTTGGTCTTGTCCCAACATCTCAACCTCCAAATGTATTTGTCTTGTCCTGACCTGAAAATGTCTTGGTATTGTCTAGACCTCCAAATGTCTTGTTCTCCTCTTGGTCTTAACCTCCAAATATATTGGTCTTGTCTCAGTCTCGATGTCCAAAAGTCTCTCAACCTTGTCTCAAGCTCCTGAAGTTTTGGTTTAGTCTGTTCTTCTTGACCTCCAAAAGTTGTGGTCTTCTCTTGGTCTCAACGACCTAAACTCTTTATCTTATCTCTGTCTTGATTTCCAAAAGTCTCGCTCTTGTCCCGATCTCAACCTCCAAATGTATTTGTCTCGTCCTGACCGGCAAATGTCTTGTTCTTCTCTTAGTTTTAACCTCCATATCTTGGTCTTTTGCCTCAGTCTCGATGTCCGAACGTCTCTTGGCCTTGTCTCAACCTCCAAATGATTTGGTCTTGTCTTGGTCTCAACTTCCAAAAGTTTTAGTCTTGTCTCTGTCCAAAAATTTCCAAAAGTCTTGGTATTGTTTCGGTCATGACATTCAAATGTCTTAGTATCTTCTTGACCTCCAAAAATCTTGGTCTTGTCTCGGTCTCAACATCCAAAATTCTTAATCTTGTCTTGATTTCCAAAAGTCTTGCTCTTGTCCTGATCTCAACCTTCAAATGTCTTGGTCTTGTCATGACATTCAAATGTCTTGGTTTGTTCTCGACCTCCAAAAATCTTGGTCTTGTCTCGGTCTCAACATCCCAAATTTTTAATCTTGTCTTGATTTCCAAAGGTCTTGCTCTTGTCCTGATCTCAACCTTCAAATGTCTTGGTCTTGTCTCGACCTGCAAATGTCTTACTGTTGTCTTGAACTCCAAATGTCTTCTTCTTGTCTCGGTCTTAACCCACAAATATATCTTCTCTCAGTCTCGACGTCCAAAAGTCTCTTGGCCTTGTCTCTGTCTCAATATTATCTAGTGATGATGATGTCTTGATTGGTAGCAATTAACTATAACACTAGTTGGGTAATATCCAGCGCTCGGGGAGCAAAATCTGCTTGAAAAAGGTGAAAAAAAATGTCTCATTCACTGTTCACTGACCATCATCATCTTACAGGATGGTAAGTCAAGGTCAAAATGAGAACTGACAATTAAGTGACATAATCCTATCAAGAGTCCATTTTTGATTAAATGGGCTTCATAAAAACTCTCTTTGTTTCTCAGACATTTTTCCCATCGCATATCTTCTTCTGTCTTTCCCACACTTGCAGCTATTAAAAAAAAAAAAAAAAAAAAAACGAACTCAATGGCTTGTTTCACCCTCACCGGCCTCTGTGAAAGCTGCAGCGATGTGGCCAAGAGGTCCCGCGTAAACCCTCGGGGTGAACACCAGCCTCTTGTGCATTCTTGAACGGGCATTCCCCCTTCACCCCCAACTACCAAACCACGTCTGCAATCATCAAAGTTCAAATGGCCCTTTTGATGGTGGGACGGTTCTTGCCCTCCTTCAAAGCCTATCCGCACATCTATTTTAAAGAGGCCGAGCGGACTGTTTTTAGTCTGTGACGGAGTGATCTTCAGAGAACTGAAATGAGGCCCTGCGATGATAAGAGTTGGGTGCGTATTGGCGTGGAGCGGCATTGGGGGATGTTCTGAAGCTCATTAGTTGATTAAGCGATGAGGCCGGCTTCTCTTCTGGGCTGCCTTTAATTCGCTCAAAAAAAAAGTAATTAATCGCCAACTTCCAGGACATCTTGGGGGCACCCCACCCCCCAAAACAACCAGGATGCTTTAATTGTGGAAAATATCTCCATTGGCTAAACGTCTCAAGGATTAAATGTGTGAACAAAACAAAACGCACCCCCGCACACACACACACACACTCATTTTTCTGTCATCACTCGCACTGCAAGAAGGGTTTGACAGATCCACAGAGGATGAGACAACAAGACGTCTTTGAAAGAAATGAAAAGATGGGTGGAAAAAAAAATAGGTGATAATTTCACAAGATCAACACAGGAGTTATTAACAGTTGTCTTATGAGATCAGGGTTATAATTGGCTTGGAATTTTCATTATACTGTAGTTAGTTTTATTTCACGTTGGCTTGATTTTTTTAAGATGAAGTTAGTTTCAATTAGTTTTGAGGGCAGGTTTTTGAGTTTTTAATAGTTTTGATATTAGTTTGAGTTTATTTTAAACGTGGCGTAGCCTATCTGTCAACATCTGTCAAAATTAAAATTAAGTAAATTAAATTACACTCTCAAATGATTTTGACCTTCCGTTTCTTCGACGTATGTTTGACAAAATTCAAAATGAATCCTAAAAACTTTCATCACATTAATTGACAGAGATTACATTTTTTTGCTACAATTACAGCTAGTTTTAGCTAGCTTCAAAAATGTAAGATTTGAGTAGTTGTCTCTTTTTTCAAGTATTTTCAATATTTCTATTTTCATTCATGTTTTTTTTTTTTTTTTTTACAGTTTTAGACGTGGACCCCACATTGAGAACCACTGCCATACACTACCCGGTAATCCTAAAAAAAAAAAAAAAAAAAGTGTTCTTTGCAGAGGATAAAGAAAATATCATAATATACACCACTAAATGAAAGTGAGTTGTTGCTGTTTATTGGTTATTCATTGAGTTATCTATCTATCTATCTATCTATCTATCTATCTATCTATCTATCTATCTATCTATCTATCTATCTATCTATCTATCTATCTATCTATCTATCTATCTATCTTGCTGGCTATCTGTCTTGCTATCTATCTATCTATCTATCTATCTATCTATCTATCTATCTATCTATCTTGCTGGCTAGCTAGCTAGCTAGCTATCTGTCTTGCTATCTATCTATCTATCTATCTATCTATCTATCTTGCTCGCTAGCTAGCTAGCTAGCTATCTGTCTTGCTGGCTAGCTAGCTAGCTAGCTATCTGTCTTGCTATCTATCTATCTATCTATCTATCTATCTATCTTGCTCGCTAGCTAGCTAGCTAGCTATCTGTCTTGCTATCTATCTATCTATCTATCTATCTATCTATCTATCTATCTAATCCAATCTAATCTATTTTGGTAGCTAGCTTGCTAGCTAGAATGTGAAAAAGGCAACTCTCCAACTATTTTAACGACGACCCTGTGAAGGTTTTCTCAGAGTAGATTCCGACAGAGCAATGGGACTGCAGGACGAGAGACAGGATAGCGTCATTCCAGTCCAAGCAGATAATGGCCGATAACGCCCCGTGAAATCTAGACCACTTCGTTATCGCTTCACTTCCCGTTGTATCGCTTTACACTTGCACAGCTCTTCAAGTTACACGACTGATAAGGATATCTCCACGCACACTATAGCCCAACTTGCAGCAACACCTTCAAGCTTTAGAGTATAATGATGAAGCCCATGCTGTGTGCTTACTTGCACATTTTCAGGCAAGTAAGTGTATTTGAGTCGTTAGCAGAGGCAAATCAAGCAGTTTACATTTAGAGCGCACAATCAGAATCATTTTACAGACAGGAAAAAGGCAAATGTGTTTGTGCGCCGTGGAAGAAGAATAATTCTCCACATACAAAGATTTCAGTACAAAATAACCTAGTAAAGTACTTTTCTGAATAGAAAAAAAGGCTTAGGGGTTGAGGATGAATGTTATGCTTGGAATTACTGTACTGTTATTTATTTCTTTTCAAATGACCGCAAAACTTTGACTAAATTTTAGTTTAACTTTCAAACCAGCTCATTCACTGCCAGCCCTGAAAAAAAATTTATCTTTTATGTTGAAAGCCATCAACGGCTAAAATATTTGGTATAAATTTAAATGAAAAAACGTATTTAAAAAAGAAAATCTGTATATAATAATGTAGGTAGAAAAACTGTGAATAAACGTTTAAAAACATAAGAAATTTAACGTGTATGTATGTATGTGTGTATATATATATATATATATATATATATATATATATATATAGAGAGAGAGAGAGATACATACATACACACACACACACACACACACACACACACACACACACACATATATATATATATATATATATATATATATATATATATATATATATATATATATACTGTATCTATATATGTGTGTATCTATCTATCTATCTATCTATCTATCTATCTATCTATATATATATATATATATATATATATATATATATATATATATATATATATATATATATATATATATATATATATATATATATATATATATATATATATTAGGGCTGTCAAGTGTGTGTGTCTGTGTGTGTGTATGTAAAAAATGTGAAAAAATGAGTAATAAATAAATAAATGATTAAAACAAGTGAATATAAAAAGGTGAAGCCAAAAAAACAAAACAAAAACTGGGTCCCAAAAAAAAAACGAAATCTCATTAAAGTGTCTCATTCTTGTCCAAACCAATTAACACTGAAAAAAGAGAAGACATTGAAAAATCTAGCTCGACACAACAGATAGTCTTATACATTTATTCAGCAAGGTACACATGCGCGTGCAACCGTGTGGGGTGCATTTCCCTGGATACGCTTACAGGTTTGTAGCGCTCTATTAGAGATCAATGGAATCTCTGCTCCTAATTCCTCCTATCAGGACACCTCTGATCCTTATCTGCTGTGTGGAGGATGTAGTCAAAGCCCCTTCATCCTACCACACACAAACACGCACACACGCCGTGTCTTATACATACGTACAGCGGTGCAGCTGCAGGCTTGAATGCACGGCTCGGCCCACTCGCTCCAATGTGAAGACACAAAGGCATCCTCCAGCCTTCAGGTAAATGAGTGCAGAAAGAGGAGCGGATCAATGTCTATTCAAGTTCAAAGCCCGTGAATGCAGCTGAAGTTAAAACAACATTAAAGCCAGTTGGGAGCAAAAATTGGATAGTGAAATAGTGATACTAAAACTGAAAATGAACTCTGGCGCTTGAAGAGTTTAATTAGTTCGTTTACCATGATTCCCCAAATATAAGCCGCACCTGTGTATGAGATGCACTCTTTAATTTCGGGGTCAAATTCTAGTTGTGTTACAGTGTAGGGCTGCACAATTCCACAAATCGAATTTTAATCGTAATCACGATTTTGGCTGCCACAATTATTTAAGATGATCCTCTGCAACTTCTAAACATATACAGTGAGTGGACTCACGGCATACGAATGTAATCCGTTGTGGGGTTGTGATTGTAAGGCGAACTCGTTGTATGGAGGGCAATAGAAACCTATGCTAATTAGCTAATGCGTCGAAAACCCTAGGTAAAAACGTCAAAATTGTATACACTGTACATTTTAAAAAATGGTAACAAAATAGTATAGTAAGTGCAACTTATAAATAATATATACATGTACACAATTAAGTAACATAAGAAAATATATATGTAAAGGAATATTTACCTTTGAGTGACGTTGACTTGAGCTATTTACGGCCATGATCCCTAGCAAAGGTAGCCTAGCCTAGCCTAGCCTTCTTCGTACTGTGTTTCTTGATTATTTCCAGCTTCGTTTCCATACTAATCATCTTCTTACTTCTCCCTTTAACATCACTCGCAATCTTGGGACCCACGGCTAACCAACTTGAGTTTGAGTTAAGCACTAAAATGCACAGTAAATACGATAGTGTAAGAACTCACACGAGATCAAGCATTTCGGCATCTTAGTGACACCGTGACGCTGGCCAATAATAGAAAAGCATCTTAGTGACACGTTGCAGCGCAGGCAGTTTGACGCTAACAGGAAATAAGAGCAATTACCTAAAACGCCTGAAGAGGGAGGCAAAACAACATAATCACAGCCAACCCCACGGGTCATAACAGTTTTTGATGCTGTAAAGCGGGAACAATTGTTTTACTCGGAACAAATGGCAGCAACTCGCGTAACAATGCATTATAATATATAAAAAAACGCTCCTATACCCTTTAAATTTATATTATTAATTGAAGCAGTTGATAATATGATTGCAGTAAATTTGGTTGGTTGAGATGGCGCTGGCATATTGTTGGTATACAGATAACTTTGTTCAGGTCATTTTATTTGTACATTTTTATGTTACATTTCCAGCAATCTAGGCATCATCTTCAAGTCCAAGTCCAACAACATTTATTTTGAGCATGTAAGTTTACTCAAGTTTACTTTAAGGTCATTCCACTGGATGTGTAATGAGCGTAATGAGCTACATTTAGAAAGGCAAATCTATATTTCCAGGTATGTTGGTGAGAGTAATGTAAAAGTAATGCAATAGTAGTGTAATGCCTTACGTTTTAAATACATGTTTTTGATTCCATCACCAGTCAATCATGCTGGTAGATTTTGACAGAAGAGGATTGACACTTTCATTGACATTTCCTGACAAGTCAGCTCACATGAACATTTTTGAATTGTTGCTCTCTTCTTCCATTTTGAAACCACAATTCTGCTTTACAACCCCAACTCGGCTTGCCTCTGAAATTACACCGCTGTGACTCGTCGATAACCCGCGCTACAAAAGGAAAAACGGGCAAATTATGAGCGTTTTAAGCCGCTTTGTAATTAGCCAACTCGTACGCTTCATCCTCAGAAGTTTTGGAGTCCCCCGCCGCTGAACCCAGATGAACTTGGACGATGGCTTTCTTTCATGTCTGCGTTTCTCCTCAGCATCAAAAAAACAAAATATCGGAATTAAGAGTTAAAATGTCTCCGCAATGACGACGCCGGAGGATCCTTGCGGTTGATTACCAGCTAATCCCTATTATTATGGATTTAAGCATTATCCCTGTGTTATTCAGCAGGTTAATTGCTAAGAGCGGAGAATATTAAGTTTGATATGGAGCACACAGAAGTACTATTAGGAAGAAAAGATATTGTGCACTATATTCAACTGCAACGCCAAGATTTACTTTTATAAATGAGCATTAATTGAGATGAGGTAACGTTACATCATGGACGCGTCGAAGAACAAGAGGAGTTCTCTCGAGTGTTAGAAATCCGGCCTCCAAAACCGCTGTCTTTTAGCTCCATGAAATTTGAAAGGCATTCAATAAACCATGGCTGTAAAGACATGGGAGGTTCTGGCATTTTGATTTGAATCAGCCATTTTGAAATGCTGGCACCCTTGAGGATATTTTTAAAACTGCAGCCCCCGAAAATTGCTTCTCTTGGCATCATGAAATTTGTATGTATGTTCATCATGCTTAGGCCTATTAAAAAAGTCTCAAGAACCCATGACAAGAGACACAGGAGGTTTTTGGCTCGCTAGCACACCCAGAATTTTTTTTTTTTTTTCAAAATCCAGCCCCAGAACACGGTTTGGAATTTGTCTTTGCAACATGAAATTTAGAAGGTTCATGATGTAAAAAAACCCACAAAAAAAGTCATAGAGGTTTACCATTTGTCTGAATCTGGCATTTTGGCTCATTAACCCTCAAAATCAGTCTCTCTTAGCGACATAAAATTTGGGGGCTATGTTCATGACGTGTAGACCTGCAAAAAAATCTCCAGAACCTCTCTTAACAACATGAAATTTAGAATGTGTCGTCTCAAGCATGCTCACACCACTATCACGTGTTGATTGTCACATTGCTGTTTGCACCCCCCAAAATCTTCACACACATATATATATATATATATATATATATATATATATATACCTGTCCATGGCTATTTCTCATCTCACAATGACAGTTAGTGATTTAACTCAACGTGGCATTTGTCTCCTTTTAATTTCTGTACTTGCTAATTTCATTAATAATGCATGGATGTTTGAGTTCAGTTCATGGCAGGCCTCGCTGTACTGTAAACGGTATTGATTGTCCCTTAATAAAGTTTTTAATCCCATTGATGTGCGTGTGCATGCATGTGAGGCAAATATGAACATTCCAATCAAGCCAAAGTCATTAGAAAAGAATAACGCTGAGCCAACAAACAGCCAGTGGCGTGTTTGCATTAGGGACCTTACTTTCCCTAATGTACTTTATATTTAATACAGAGCAGCTACAAGATTGATACGACTCCATAAATGTGCCCAACTTTGTGCCATTGTGCGGTTTTGTTTTCAAACAGCCGAGTGGGTTTGCCCTAACTTTCCAGTTGTTTTCCATTGTTATATGGGGTAGGTATGATTGCGTCTGAAAAATCTTGCCTTGTACGAAACAAAGCAAAACACAACAAAACAAACCCCAAACAAAGCAATTATAGTATAGTTATTGTACCAAAGAGGTTTTGGATGATTGTAAATAGGAATTATGCGCAATGTGTTTCTATGTTCATTAAAACAATCAGTCAATTAAACAAACAGACAGAAAAAGAATCTATGGAAGTAATGACTTTGAGTTTGAACTGCTTTTTAACTCTGCAGTATTCTGTCGGTGTTATTTTGAAAATATCCATCCATCCATCCATTTTCTAATAAATTTTTGTGCGAAAACTGTGAATTTTTGTAAAAGAAAGCGTGGTTAAAAAGATTATCGTTTTTTAACTAAACAAAACAATAGATTGAGAGTTTTTTGCTTGCAATTCGATTAAAAATCATAATGAATAAATGATTCTGTTCTTTCAAACTCTTGCTTGGTTTTGGCATTGATCTAAACAGTCTTTTAGTGTAATCGAAAGGTATTTTTTCCCCCCATCCTTCAGATAATACTTTCTACAAATCATCTTTATTCTTAATTTCTGATTGTCATAATCATAATCATAATGACTTTGACTGACATTTCATTGTTTTGTTGACATTCCTTTTCGTGCAGCTCCATCTAGTGGATGCTTAACGCATCGTTCAATCATATGGTATCCGCACAGCACTTTTGGATGCCCCCAACTGACCAGGAATTACCCGGCAGCACCTGCTTTTGGAATTTTTGGAACTTTAACGACCAGGTTTTGAGATTAGGTCACCTTGGTAAGGGGACAAAGTGTCCAGTAAATGGATCTTTGTAAAACGGTTAATTTGGAGCTCTGATTGGCCAGGTCTCTAGAAGAAGATGCATTTTATTTCAGGAGGACACTGAGGAAAATTAGCAAAATGAAGACCGGCGCGTACCATGATGCATCGCCAGAGCAGGCAAACATTCTCTCGGAAATATAAAGCCGGGAGGCATGTGAAGCCTTTCAAAGATCGGCTTTGTGATATTGAAGGATTAGCGCTCGATGTACATGCTATCGTAAGGACAACATGCAAACATCACACACAGGCCTGCGCACATTGCAAATCAAACAAGTGCACATTCTACCACTACTGCAGCCAAGAAGCAATATGGATGGAAAATGCTGCATACCAAGCAGGCGGGAACAGATGGCAACCTCAGGGCTAAACACACCCGGAGGACCTGTCTGGATGTGTGGGTTTATTTGCTTGTGTGTGTGTGGAAAGGGGGGTGGCATGTGGCTTTGAACTGATCAAGTGCGATGTATTGGGGTGGGACGAGCAATACAAAAGCATATAAAAATAATAATTTTGTCATTTTTTTCCCTCAAAACTCCTTCTTTTTCTCTCAAAAGTCATTCTTTCAAAATTGTATGCGAAAAATGACCTCAAAAGGGTTTACTTTCACGTTCATGTGATACCGGAACAAAAACTACGTCGCAAATGTCGTCAGACCCCACGCAACCTGAGCTTTTCTGGCAGATTGCTTCCAATATGGGGCTGCGAATATATTGTGCCAAAAAAAGTATTTTCATTCAAAAATCGATAACCAAACCAACCCGTCACCGACGGCAAAAATACTCATACTGATCACAGACTTTTTGCACCACCCCACCCAGTCGATGCACTGACTATAAATAAGATTATTATTGATGAAAATTGTTTACGTATACCTACACATGTATCCTTTTAACATTAACAACAGAAAAACATAATATAAATCAACTGTCAACAACTGGTATTTTTTTTTATCACGTTTACAGCTTAGTCTAAAATGGAAAAAAAGAAGCAAGTGCACCAAAGTGCCTGAAACTAAAAGAAAATGATGAAAATTATTACTTTGTTGCAATTACATTCCACATGACAAAAACAAAGCCTTTTTCCTGGGATCATACACGCCCCCCCTGGCATCACCTCACGCCCCTCCCCCCCCTATTTGAGAAGCACTGGTTTAGGGTCAGAACGGACAGATTTTCTCAGTCCGTGTATTCTTCTGAGGCTTCATATCATAAATCACAAGCCGAAATTGCGGAAGCACTCGCTGAACACTTGGTCAATTTGGTGACATATTGCCCGCGCTCTGGCTGTGTGCATAAGTGACAGAATACTTGCGTCACTGCTGTTTGTCAGGTGACTCAAGGTGCGTTCCATGACCACTCATGCCATAGGACATTTGAAATATCTAAAGAAATACTCATTCAGTGCACCAAACAGCAACGTGTAGTTCATACGCACATTACAGGGGGTATGTGGAAACATGTTATGATTTATGATGCACCAAAAACAACATCAAAAGAGGTTGGATAGTGGTGAATTGCACTGACTTGTTTAGCGCTACCGATCACCAGGCTAACTAGCGATTAAATTTGGGCTTTGGATTTTTGTGTGTCGATCCGAGTCCAACGTTTGGAGCTGTCACAGACCTTTGCTTGATTCAATCAATTGGCACGCCGCACACAGTCGGTGTTTACGCCGCATATTAATCGCCTTGTTTTTTTTTCCCCCCTCCGACAGATGCTACTCTCCGCTCTTACGCAAGGCGTTTATCCATGCGAGCGTGAAGCGTGTTTCTTCGCACGTCGGGGCTGAACTGAACATCCTTCGTCTCAAAGGAATCCCACTGATCCTATTTGCGGAGGAGGCGAAGTAAAACTTTTATCAGGTGCGAGCAGGATCGGCCGTTGTGAGCCGAAGTGAGCCGCCGGCCATGGTTTTTTTTTTTTTTTTTTTTTTTTACGCATTTGGATGAGGTTTGTTTAAGCAGCCCCACTGAATAAATATGTGACATCAGCAACCAGGCGTCCAAGGAGATGCATGACAGAATGTAAATACCGCAGACAAATATAAATCTACATTCAACAAATATATGGTGACATGATGGATCTTTGCTAGGCTGAATTTAGATTTCATTATTTGGATGAATACATTTAGAATAAGCATATAAAAAGAAAACAAGGTTCAATAGCTCAAGTTAATTATTGTAATGGGTATTTTTACAAGAAATGAGATTACATGTAAATGTTCTCTCCTTACCCCAATGTGAAGAATAAAAGTCAAAGGCCACCTTATATATTGAAAACGTTTTAAAATATGTCATTAATAAGGGTGCGTCTTATAATCCGGTGCGCCTTATACTGCGGAAAATATGGTATATTGTAATTATATGGCAAAAACAACCCTTTTTCCCGAGGGTCGTCTGTGCACCACCTGCCCCCAGGGGGGCCCGCCCCACTATTTGAGAAGGACAACATTTTAAAATCAATACTCCAATTGTTTAAAAAAATAACAACAAAAAACTGATGAATCCATTTGAAAATTAAATCTAGCCTCCTTGGCTGCTACATTTGAATCCAGTTGTTTATGAAGACTCCTTTTGTACTTGAGGTGTATGAGGTCACATGATAATTACCTCACCCTCACGTCCTTGATCTCACGCTGTGCTCTCTCTCATCTCCCTCCTCCCCCTAACCCACAAGTGACCTTTGCCGCTGACAGACGGACAGATGAGTCCACTTTGGCTTCTCTGTGTTGGTGTCACATAGCACATGAAAGACGGATGAGGGGCTCGTGCACGCGCAGCGCACGGGTTCCTATCGGCAGAGTGGAAAATGTAAATGATGAGAACTGGAAGAATTCACTCTTTCAGCGCCAAGCGCTTGTGAAAAAGTCAAGCGCCAGCCGATTTTGAGCGTTTTCATTCGACTTTCAAGGCCGACAAAATATTTGGTGCTATGTCTACGCAAACTTGCCTGGTACCGTGCAAAAGATAAGATTCTATTCTTCAATCAGAAAATAAGTATGTTTCTACTTTTTTTCTCGTGATTTGAGCCCTACGGCTCCTTTGTAGGATTTTTTTTTTTTTTTTTTGCTGGCCACCAGGAGATCAATGAATCAATGACTGTGCTAAAGTTATAGGATTAGATCTGGTAACGTACATGCAGAAGAATCGCAAAATGAGTTGCAAATTTCCTGTGATTGAGATGAAAATTTTCAAAAGTTCAGAATGAATCGGTTGAGAAATGTGCATGTATCCATTTGTGAATTTTTTTTTCTTGGAAAATGTAGAATATTGAAAACTATGGAAACGTTAAAAATAAACATTCTGAGATGTTTTAACTGAGCTGACCAGTGAGAAATTGAATTGTTTGAAATCTGTTGATAAATGTGGAAAATGGGTTGAAAAATTAAAATACTGTTTCACTAAATTTGAGAATTTTGATTCTAAAAATTTAGGCCACTGAAGAAAATGAGTTATTTGGGGAATACAAAATATTTCCAAGAAGTCTTAATTGAGCTGAAAGGAATAAAATTCTATGTTTTAAAAATGTTTTGGAGAAAATTAAAATGTGAGAGGGTCTAAGTGAAGAATGGCTTTTGAGCATATAAATACAAATCTTTAGAAATCTTTATCTAAAGGTTTCTTTAAAAAAAAAAACTTTAAAAAAGGTAAACTACTTTTTACAGCGTTGATATAGGTTACAGCTTAGTCTAAAACAGAAAAAAATAATTCAAGTGCCAGAAAAAAAAGATTTCTTCTTGTAACTCAATTTCACATGATGAAAACAAAGCCTTTTACCATGGGTCCTCCGCACCCCAACTGAGATTGCCTTGTGCCCCCCCTGGGAGGGGGGGCAATATTTGCGAAGGACTGCTTTGGCCTGTCAAAATAATATCAACATCTCATTTTCCACTTGTGCCACTTTTCCATGAGATCCTTTGCTCCTACGCCCACATACCGCGGAGCGACTTCATCAGCACTTTAAGCAAAAACACATTTTTGCTCCACGGGATTGACATGGAAGGACGACGGCGAGCCCATATTTACATTTCAGTCAATAGACGATTCACTCATGTGTTTGAGTGACCTTGTAAAGTCAGTAATCCCTGCTTCACAATGAATAAATACATAAACAATGACATTGGCCACTCCAAAGCAATTCAAAGGCAATGGAGGAAGGGAGCTGTGGCGGGTTCGGGTGAATCAGATTTTACGGTCATTTGCTGATAAGTTATTGCGTTTTTGTGTGCTGGCTATTGCGGTAAAGGCAGCACTTGCACAGGTTAGCTATTTATTGGGCTCATTGTATATTGAGACCTGCAAATATTGTTTAAACCAGTGGTTCTCAACCTTTTTTCAGTGATGTAACCGCTGTAAAATATCAGCCAAGTACCCCTTAACCAGTGCAAAAAAAAAAACAAAAAAAAATGCTTAAAACATGCCACCAATGTCTTATTTATTAAACTTTAGACCACAGGTGTCAAACTCAAGGCCCGGGGGCCAAATCCGGCCCGCCACGTCATTTTATGTGGCCCGCGAAAGCAAATCATTTAAGTTTCCATGACCCTTGCTAAACTCTGTTCCAAAACTTTAGCTTGTCATGTATAATGAAAAATAAAGTTGAGATTTTTTGGTTTGTTCTGTTATAGTAATGTAAACAATAAATGAACAAACTAGGCTGCTTTACTTCTGATTTCAAAACAACTAAGCCATCAATTTGTTGAGTACAGTAATAATACAGAGACAATTTAACATGGTTTCCTCAACATATCGGCCCAATGAAGGAAGTTCTTGCTACATAATGGCCCGCGACAAAAATGAGTCTGACACCTCTGCTTTAGACCATTTCAAACTTCATTGGTAATGGTCCACAAAAAAAAAAAAAAAAATCAACCTAGTGTCCTCTTTTGGACCATAGAAGAAAACTGTCATCAAAAAGAAATAATTTAAATATTAATCAACATTTTTACACAAAAATATAATCAATATAAAGTGTCAGACCTGTTCTAAAAAAATTTATAAATATTTGTCCACAAAAAATAATCAACATAAAGTGTCAGACCTGTTCTCAAAAATAAATATTTATGAATAAATATATGTCCACACAAAATAATCAACATAAAGTGTCAGACCTGTTCTCAAAAGGAAATAATTATAAATATTTGTCCACAGAAAAATATTCAACTTTTGGGATCATAATAGAGATGTGTTCACCAAAATAAATCATTAACTTGACAGGTAACGAGAGGAGGCACAAAACAAGTTGGATCGAACGATTCGAATATGGGAAGAATCTGGCCTTTTACACTAATTAAATCGAATAACCTACTGAACATATGTTTGTTTGTTTTATTTAAAATCTCAAGTACCCCCTGAAGTTTCTTCAAGTACTCCCAGGAGTACTAGTACCCTCATTTGAGAATCACTGGTTTAAACCAAAAATATTTTTACACCATATGTTCACAAAACCCTTTAATAAAGCGATCCCTTGAGTTGCGAGAAACACGACTTTTTTTCGGTTTGCAAGCTGTTTTTTCAGATTTCTCATGTTTTAGCTCAGCAAAATCATAAAATTGATGACTCGAGTCAAACCATGTTACTCCAGTCCAACTCTTGACTTCTGCTAGACATGTGCGCAGGAGCCAAAACAGAAAAACAAGCGCTCATGTTGCCAACTTGTTGTATTTGGAAATCAGGTGAAATCTTTGGTGATTTATGTGCACGCTATAACCAACAAAGCGGGTCTTCACCCAAGCGCGTAAAGACAAAGGCGGTGGCAAGAGGGAGACATTTGTAATTTGGCGCGTCAATAAAAATGCTAATAGCGGGGAAAGCATTTATCAGCCACTGACAATGGAAGCTTCATGGCGGCGCTCACAGACAGATGGAGCGAGCGGAGAAATCTTTATCTCCATAACAGTGGACATAACTTGTGCCTTTTATTTCCAGAGATTATTGGACATTTCTCATCATGGCGGCGACATACATGAGCATACAGAGCAATTGTGGTGCCAAATCTTTAAAAGGCAACAATTCAAGTTCCATTAACAATGTAAATTCGACAGTTAAATTCACATATGTTTGAACATATTTGCATATTTCGAATGTACTTGTAGGGTAAATGCTAAAAACATGGCACTTTTTTTCCCATAATGCCATGATATTTAACCTTCTTTTCCCCATTATGTTAAAAAAAATACGTAAACATTCTTTAGTAGTCATTTTTATGGTTTTATAATGCTTTTTATGTTAAATTTATCAATTTTCTTCCACGCCTGCTAGCTTAATGCTAACAAATGCTATTAAATGCAAACTTCAAGATTCAAAAGTTTTATTGTCATATGCTAATACTACACCTTCAAATTCTTATTCTGTCACTTCCCCGAGCAGACTACATTCCATAATTGAGCAAATAATGAAGTGGGCAGTAAAACGAAAACAAAAATTTTACTTACAGTAAAAATACAGTAGCTGAGTGCTAATAAACAAAGCAAAACACTAACTTAATACACAATAGGAATAATTGGACATATATTTAACTTTGTGCATTATTTTGACCACTTTGGGTAAAATTTCAGCTTCCTAGTCTTTTTTCAATGCTTTCCCTTCAATGTGAAATGCCCTCGATGTAAACATCATAGGATTGGGCAAAATATCGCATAAGGGTGAAGCAACCAAAGCGTTGTCTTGCACATTGCCGTTAGCTTGATGCTAACAAACAATATAAAATGCTAACTAGCAAAACTAATACAAAATAAGGAGAATTAGGCTGGATGCTAAAAACATAGCATTTTTTAACCACAATTCCACATACAGCGTATGGATTAATGCATAAAGTGTCATTTTAAGTGTTTGGCCGACAATATACTGATACGATTGAAAAGTAAGTTAGCAAACATTGTTTATTACCGATTTTGAATGGTTTTTATGTCATTTTTCCAGATAATGCCCAAGAGTATGCGCATGTGTAAGTCGATAACTCTTGACATGATTTTTTGCAAAGGGCCTACAAGTACCATACGTTCCAAGGTATTTGCAAGTAAGTACCTTTAAATGAGTTTGACAGTCAAAAATGTTTACTCCACATCGGCAGGTCCACGCTTCCGTACTGTATATCCCTCCTTTCTCGATACTAATCCGCGATTACTTAGCTGCGATGCAGAAAGCAGCTGGGTGAGCCCAGCAGGACGCGGAAGAAGATGCATTAGCAAGCATGCGGAGCGAGTACAAGGCACTTTTTCTTTTCCCTGACTTGGTGTTTCCACGCTCGCTGACTGTGCCCGCCAGCCGAGTAAGTGCACAGGTAAGCGTCCATCTTATTGGTGCGGACTGAGATGGAAGAGGCTCCAGATCGACTCGGGCGTGCCGCTTATCGATTGGCTTTTCTTGTCGTCGCATCGCACTCTCAGCTAAAAGTTAGCGTATTATTATGGCGTTATGACTTTTTTTTTGTGTGTGTGACCTTTTGTGACTTAGGTGAAATGTCACCTGTCAAAACATTCCAAAAGAGCGACAGTCTTTGTTTGGGACACACTTGGAGAACTATTGAACCCCTTTTAACACAACCCAGAGGAGTTTTAGGAATTAAGCATAATCTCTTCATTTCCAACATCATCCTGTTTGTCTCGCCTTGCTGTTGTCATTTCCGTCCTTCGTTGAACATCCGCGTGAGAGTTGCCTTGTTTATACAATAATTGAGAACAGACAATTTTTGTAACGAAGTCACAATGATAGAAAACCAA
Source organism: Hippichthys cyanospilos (assembly GCF_059441005.1). Lineage (NCBI taxonomy): Eukaryota > Metazoa > Chordata > Actinopteri > Syngnathiformes > Syngnathidae > Hippichthys > Hippichthys cyanospilos. The sequence goes on from NC_142382.1 coordinate 7,314,258, forward strand.
TTGCAAATTGGGGGGAAAAAAACTGCTGATGTTCTGTAATGCAACCTGACATAAGGGTTGTAAACAGAATTTTACATGATCACTAGCCTGCTAGCTTAATGCTAACATTGTATTGAAAAACTTCCAACATGGCATCAGTGTCTGATTTGTTAAACTTTAAACCCTTTCAAACTTCATTTGTATTGGTCCGCAAAAAAATAATCATCCTTAAAGTCTCTTTTAGATCTTAGAAGAAATCTGTTCTCAAAGAGAAATAACTTAATTATTAATACATATTTTTCCACAAAAAATAATCAACATAAAGTGTTCACAAAAATAAAGAGTCCTGTTTTGGAGTTAGAGTTCTCTTCACAAAAAGAAATAATTAACTAATTATAAATAATAATAATATTTGTCCACAAAAAATAATCAACATATAGCGTCAGACCTGTTCTCAAAAAGAAATAATTATAAATAAACATTTGTCCATAGAAAAATAATACACTTTTGAGATCATAGTAGAGATGCGTTCGCAAAAATAAATAACTTGACAGGTGACGAGAGGTGACCCATGACAAGTTTTGTCAAACCATTCTAGTATGGAGGAGACTCTGGGTTTTTTTTAAATAATGAAATTGAATATCCTACTGAACATAAAATTTGTCCCATGAACTTGTATTTTCCTGAAAGAATGAATTAATTTGATAATTATTTTTAAAGGATTTTTGCATGTTTGTTTGTTTTATTTAAAATTTCCAGTACCACCCTAGCACCTAGTACCCCTATTTGAGAACCGCCGGCCTAGCGAGTACACTAAATAAGCAGTACTGTATACACAATACATGAAATCATGATTTATGAATATGAAGTCCCTCATCTCTTTCATCCTTTCCATTCACTTAGTTTCCCAATTGTGTGACAATCGGGATATGAATATCTAACAATCAAATTTGAGCGCCGCCGTCTTGGCATCATACTATCATTATTATTCCGGATGTCTTTTCATTGAGCGAGTGTACTTTATGTCGAGTCCAGCGAGCGCATTTTCCTTCCATTGGTCACAGTGATGCAGCGGTGAATGATGACTCAGTTTATATGGATTTGATTGCAGCCCAGAAAGCAGGCTGCATTCTCAGGCCGCCAACGAGCATCAACATTTTCCTCCCTCTCCGTCTTCTGAAATCATTTCCCCTTCTCGCTCTTGCTTGCTCTCTCTTAATTATTCCCTCCTTCCCGATTCCAACAAATGTCTTTATTTATTTATTTGTTTCTCCCAGGCCCCCTGTTCTTAGTTTGATTTCCCAAGAAACTTCGCAGCAGCTTTGGATTTCTTCCAACCTGAACACCCGCTTTACATATCTAGATCCAAACACCCAGGCCAGCACACGTGAAGCTGATTATTCCACGCGGCCTACCTCGGAGTGATGTGGAAATTCAATTATTTGTTCAACGGGATCTCCCAGTATGTGGTGACAGACGTTTACGAAACCAAATTAATTATCTGTGCCAGTTCCCACAGGACAGCGCAGAAAAAAAAAAAATCCCCCAAACGCCTCATTGCAGATTTGTACAAAAGATTGGAACATGGGTCCCATGTGACCCGCCATCCTCATCTGTGTATGCACTTGTGTCATTGCATTCTCACAGGGTAATTTTTACTTATTTAGTACGTAACCTTGCGTAAACAGCAACAGATATGTCTCGCAGAAGTCCCTAGTACAAATCGCATGTCTTTGTTTTGAAAATAAAACAAACACCCTCAGAGACTCAGAAACCCAAACTAGGTAAAAATGAAAAAGCCGACAGTGATCTGAAGTCGCTGAAAAAAGCTTCGGCTTTCGGTGTTGTTCAGTTCGTCCGCCACTTTTAAATGTCATCGTGCTATTTTGAAGCACCGCGAAGACAACAGCAAATTGTACCAGCTAGCGACGACAGGCTTAAAACAACTCATTAAATTCTACCTAATCGCCCATGTGATGTTGGTGAAAATATTCAGCGGCACCTATTTGGGGAGACCATTGAACCCTTCAGGTATTGTTTGATTTTTCACTACTTTACATAGATAAATACAAGTTTCTGACTAACTTCCTTACTTGTTATTAGTAGTGTTGCTAAGATTAAAAAAAAAAAAATAGATTCATTAGATTGGGCTCGAATCGAATTAATCTCATTTTCATATCTAAATTTAAAAAAAAATCTTAAATCATTTAAAAAAATAGTCAAAGATGCTTTGCATTTATGCGGTAGACTGAAAACCTGAGCTGCTTTTGTGGTACGTGAGCTCCTTCTTACAAATAATGCATATCACTCTACCGATATGAAAAGTGCCATTTAAGGTGTTTTCCTTTATTATTAACACTTTCAGTGCCAAGCGTTATCGGAAAAGACAGCCTTTATCGTGCCGAGTATATTTAGCATTTTCACTCATATTTCAAGGCCGACAGAATATTGTGTTCTATGTTTATGTAAACATGGGTGGTATCATGAAAGATTAATTTCCTTAGAATTACAAGTATGTAACATATGTGTTGTACGTAAGTATGAAAACACTGCCATCCATTGGTCACAGTTGTCACTACAGTGCCCTACTGGTTTAGTGAATTGTTTCAGCGACCCTTGATTAAAAATAAATAAATACTTGACACAAATTTAATCTCCATTTTTATTACTATTTTAAAAGACGAAAATACTTGTCCATGGAAATGAAAGAGTTTATCATTAATTAGACCAACAACTCTCGCATTCGCATCCATTTTCACACTTTTCCTTTGCTCCTTTAGCACAATAAGCATGATGCATAAAAAGAGATCCAATCCAAAAAACATTAAATTAAGGGCTAAAATGTAAATTTAAAACATACGGCTTTAACTTTTAACGTAACTGATTGACCACAAATTAACGACACCCCTTTTTATTCGAAAATATCGGTCAATTTGTCAAAAGTGGCAAAAGGTACGATTTGACGCAAACAATATATTTATAATATATTTCAAGAGCATAAGCGTTACCGCTGATAAAATCAGAAATGTCCCCACAGTTGAAGTCTAAATTACATTTGCAGCTACATATTTAAAACGATAAAAACAAAGAAAAACAAAAGGAGGTAGACATCTACGGCCAGCGTTGAGCCAGTACGGTTAATGGATGAATAAGAATGCGTCAGCCCATTTCCGGAAAACAAGGTCGAGCCCGACAATCTCGGCAGCCATCATCCACTCCTCCTACTAATCCAGAAATAGTCCAGCAACCCGTTCGGTGGCGTCTCAACACGATACATGAGGTTAAGTACAAAGACGGATGGTGCCTGGAAAGTGGGTGGCTGCGGGGGGGAGAGGTTAGCAGAGTGGGTGTTGCCAGTGATTCATACAAGGCCGTCCAGCTTTTCCTGATATGTCTATAGACGTCGAGCGCGTCTCTTGACGCCCGTTATCGGGGAGTTCAAAAGTTATCGATTTGGCCCGAAATGCTAACTCGGAGGAGGTGTTGGCATACCTGGCCCACCACGCTGCTTTTTTCTCACTTATTTTTCATCTTTTTTTTTTTTTATCCATCAGAATGGGATGCCACAGAAGCTCCTAAACTCAAATTTTTGTGTTTCTTGAGATTAGTCGCATCATAACTTTGTTTTTATTGCCATAGTCTTGAATTCTAACTGCCTGGTAATTGCCTTGACTTGGTTTGAGCTCCTCAAAAGCTTGTTCTTGAATCGGTGTAAGGAGGAGCCGGGCTCTTTGTACTGGAGCATTATAGTCCTTGAGATCAGATGTGGGGACATTTTCAGGGTCTTGGTCTTGGAATGACAATCAGCCTAGCTCAGTCTCAATTTGCATTGGTCTTGGTGCTGAGACTCTTAGCTCTTCAAAGTCTTGGTCTTCGCTTTGAAGCAATCCTTTTAAGTCAGCTCTACTGGTTTAGTGAAGTGTTGGTCTTGACTGTCTCAAGCTCTCAAAGAGTTTCAGTCAAATACGTGACCTCAACAACCTCAAAACTTTGTTCGTCGAGCTTTCTTTGCTCCTCTTTGGTGCTTGTAGTACTTGAGGTCGGGCTTGAGGCTGTGTTTTGTCCAGGGTCTTGACTCTATCTATCAGTCTTTGTCTTGACTCAGTCTCAACCAGTCTTAGTCCTGATGTGGTCTTAGCACTTCAAAGTCTTGGTCTTTACTGTTGCAACCCCTTTGTCCTGGTCCTAACTTGAAAGTGAGTTTCACGCTGTCAGTTCATCGTGGTCTTGACTCTTGCTCAAGCTCTCAAAGTCTTGGTCTTGACTTCAAGATTTCAGAGTTTTTGACAAATATGTGGGCTTGACATCTTTACAAGCTTGTTCATCATGGGTTTTTTGTCACCCCCCAGTGGCATTTTTTGCACTTCTTTGGTGTTGGTAGTACCTGAGGTCACACATGAGACTCTTTTTTTTCAGGGTCTTGGTCTTGACTCACTATCCACTATCCCTCAAAGCCCTTGTCTTGACTCGGTTTCAAACTATATTGGTCTTATTCCAGATGCATCCCAGCTTTTCTAAGTTTTGGTCTTAGCTTTTGCAACTCTTTTAAGTCTTGGTCTTAACTCCTCAAAGATTTAGTTTCAACTGTCAGTTTGTCTTTGTCTTGACTTAAGTTCAAGCTGTCAAAGTTTTGGTCTTGGCCTTTGCAACATCACAACATTGATCATCATAGGGTGTTTTCTCCCCCTCAATAACCTTTTTTAAAGTCCTGGTATTTGGTCTGTCATAACCTTTTTGAGTCTTGATCTTAACTCCTCTAAGTTCTAGTTTCAACACTATCAGTTTATTCAAGTTTCGTTTGAAGCTCTCAAAGTTTTGGTCCCGAATTAGCCTCAAGCTCTCAAATTTTTGGTTCAATTTGTGACCTTGACAACATCACAACCTTGTTTGTCATTGGGTGTTTCCTCACACGCTTCACAATTTTTTTTTTTGGTCCCCTTTTCAAGGTCTTTCATTCAACATGTGAGATAACAAATAGTCCAGTCAAGTGGAGAGGGGCCGGGCTGCCAGGATCACAGTTTATGGACACCCAAGCTCAGCCTGTGAGGGAAAGGTAATTTCATGCTTGACGGAACAGACTCCAGTTCCAACGTTGTCCCTGTGATTAATTAGGCTTTTTAACAGGAACAAACCCGGAGCCAGGTGAAGATGTTAATTTTCTCACCGTTAAGCATACAATAGACTCACGGGGCTGTTTAACACATATTCACATGCACATGATACAAATCTACCTGTAAATGAGCATGTTTGTGCAGTGCCATTGACAAGAAAGATTGCAAAAGTTCAGGTGTTACTTTTTTCTTTATCGTCGTCTTAAACTATTAAGGGTGGAATTCAGATGTTTATTTAACAAGCGGAAAACTTCCAAAGGCGTAGATAGCAGATTTTCTTCCTAGGGGTATATCAAGTGATCAATTTCAAAATTTTCGATCGAGATTAGGGCTACACGATTATGTCCGAAATAATAATCATGATTATTTTGGTCGATATTGAAATCGCAATTATTCATCATGTTTGATGAAAATGACTATTTACTATTTTTTTTTAAAACAAGCGGTATATACAGTAAACAAAGCTTCAAGGCTTGATACTTCCAAATAATAATCCATTCATCCATCCATTTTTTAGAGCTGCTTATCCCTACAGGGGTCGCAGGCTTGCTGGCACCTATCTCAGCTGGCTTCGGACAGTAGGTGGGGGACAAATAATTGTTGGACAAATAATAATAATAAAGTAAAATACATGAATAACATAAATAAAGAAAACAAATTCCCCAAGACATAGCAAAAACTTGGCACACAGGGCAACACTGCTAACTTACTTGCTGAGTGCTAACCAATGATAAAAAAAAAATGAAGCCGACCCATAACCAAGCACATTATTCACTTTTCAGCAAATTGTAATAAATTAGCAGTTAAAATGTCATTTTCGATCATTTCAACCTGAATTTATTCCAATTTTTTTGCCAATCCGATTTTTAAAAATGGGTCTCATTTTACAGCTAGCACTGTATAACACAATTCACACTGGTAAATAATATATTAGATTGAGAAAAGCAGAGTTTATTGTCATGCAAAGGTGGGAAACATTGCCCCCTGGTGGTAGGATGACAAAGTGTTTGATTTGACAAGTACGTCAACCAGCTTTTTGAACGTTAACATCGCCGAGGATCAGGTTAATTAATCATGGCAACCAATACTGTAATCGCGATTAAAATGCGATCAATCGTGCAGTCCTAGTGCATAGTAATATATATCATAACATGATGTTACTCGAATGCAATTTTAATGCAGCGTACTGCAATGTACTCTATCTTCATGTATTCCATCCTACTCTATAGCTTCCAATTACTAACTCTGTGTTTTTTCTTTAGCTTTTTTCAGATTCAGAGGAAGAAAAAAAAATTCAAAGGTTGGTGAAGCAAGCAATAAAAAGGTGCTAGATTATATTGTACTGTGGAAAGTAAAATGAGAGCGGCGCAGGAGCGGAAGGAAGAGGACGGGGGCTGGGGGTTGCGGGTCAACTTTATATTGGAAAGCAGATAAACTCATGTCACACATACACACGCACTTATACACACAGCAACCTGACTCATCCACTCACAATCGTTATACAACACTAACCTATAACTGTCTGGCTTCGTGGATTCCATATGAAACGGAAATAAACGATATGGTATATCTTGATCGATTCTTCGGCTACTTCTTCCAACTGTTAAAACGATTGAATGTAACATGGTCAAAAAGTAAAGTAGCCCTCACTTGGGCGTAACAGAATTTTAATCAAGCCAAATGGCAGTTTATCAGCTAAAAGTAGAATATTAATATTGTACAAAAAATATACTTTGCTCATCTTGCCGAAGTTAAGAACCGCACTGATTAATCGACGACTAATCGATTGAATTAATTTATTCGCTGGCAGCCTAAATAAAAAACATTTTCTTTTCTTGCTGTCCTGTTAAAATAGATTGTTGACGTCTATAGTCGTCAGTGGCAGAGAATGAATCTTTAATCGATTAATCAATTGTGCCTCTTGATTTTTGATTGATTTGACCAATTAGGCACGTACGGACGTGGATTAGTTTTAGTTTTTAATTTCAATAACCAAATAATAAATACATTTATAACAGTCCCGAAAAGCAAATTTTTGGAATCGATTAAGATGAAAACAAAGAACATTCTAAACATAGTTAATGTCTGTTTTAATTTTATTTTTTAAATGTGAAAAAAACTTTTGACTGATGCACACTTGTTTTTATTTTATTTTGTCATTTAGTGCTTTTAACCTGTAAAAAAGTTAGTATTGTGTCTATAAATAATTTGTCAACTAAAACATTTTTCACGTGCTATTAATACCTTTTCAAAACAACTTTTTCTACTTGCGATCAGCTGAAAATGATATGTAACAACCAATCACGGCTCGGCTTGTAAAAGTCACATGACCAAACCCAGAAAATATGGGCATCTGATTGGTTATTATCTGAGACCTGAGCACATGTGATGTCATTTTTATTCGACGGCAAGTGGAACATTTTTAATCATTTAAAGGTAAGATAAATGAAAAATCAACTACAGACAAAATATTAACCTTATTTTCTGCTGAAAATTGCTAAATAGGTTCAGGTTTCCTTTGACGGCCAACTTCCATTGACTCTATATTTCATTCTCCAAAAACCCAGCGCAGGCAAAAGTGTCCCATTTTCCGCAAGGACCGCGTTCAAAATGAACTCAGGCACGGCGGGGGCGGCCTCCTCGCGAGGGCTCTCAGGCTTTCTCTTCGGAACTCTCCACAAAGGTAATCAGACGCAAAACACATCTTCCTTATCTGCGGCCGGCTCCTAACAAGCACATAATTGCTAATATCTTTGCTGAGCCGGGGAAGGAACACCCCAGAGACGAGCTATGTATATACAGCCTGATGGAGAGATAAGAGCGGGTTGCTATAGAAACTAAGATTTCTTTGCTAGAGTGTGAAGCGCACACTCACACTCTCGCTGGGAAACTACTTGAAAAGTTTGTTTGCTTTTCTGCTCTAGAGTCAAGATGAATGTGACTAATATAGTTTTTAATCAAACAAGGAACTAAATGGTTCGAGTAAAAGATGCTTGTTTACATATTTAGTGATGAATAAGGAATTTAACAGCCACTTTTCTCTGATACTTTTTAAATGACCGGCCCCATGTGAACCCTGTTGCTAACTAAAACAGAAGCATAAATCTCAGCATGCAAGCATGCGATACAGTATGAAAGATGAACATAATGCAGTGAGCGTTGAATTATAGTTGTGGTATGCTTTGGACAATGGTGGGCGTATGGGGTGGTGAGATGTTTGTTTTCATGGATGGATAAATGTTAGGTGTATGATGTGGTATGATTTGGATTAGTGGGTGTTCCTTTCCGTTTCAATTTTTTTCTTTTTTTATTTACAACTTATTGGAAATTAGTTAAATTTAAAGTACAGAGTCATTGATGTTTATGTTATTTTGGAAGGTAGGTCTATTTTGAAGTTTGCGTTGACGGCATGCAACTGTCATGCACCACACAAACACCTGTTGCTGGAGTTAGCTTCAATTTTTCAATACAGAGCACATTGAACAACTGAAAAAAATAATGTATTTTCTGGACTATAAGCCGCACCGGTATATGAGCCTCGGGAGCAAAAATTAAGCAAAAAAAAAAATTGTCATTGAAAAGTTGCATTGTACGCTTTGCACAACCATTCATTCATATGTTTTCAGTTCTATTTCATAGTTATTCTATAAATTGAATCCAACACACATTTAATAAAAAAAAAACAAAACAAAAAAAAAACACACAGATAAGCCACACTGGACCTAAGTCGGAGGGCTCAAATCATGAGAAAAAAGGTGTTGCTTGTAGTCCGGAAAAATGCGCTACTTTAAGCACTTTTTGAACCAAGGTACTCTAATTAATCGAGTACTTTCACCCATATTTTCAGTCAGTATGTGGTACAGTATGTGGTATGCTTTGGAAAACGAGCTCTTATTTTCTCTAAACAATTTTTGGATGGAGCATCCTTTGGACTGTGTTTCATTAAAATAAAATTACTGAATGCATGATGTGGTATGCGTTGAATCGGAGCTGTTTCACACTATAGTTTTACCTTTAGCTAGGTTTGATTATTTTTCTGCTTTAAAATTCTCTTGGAAGCTTCTCCTCTTTGCTGAATGTGTTTTTAATGAAAAGATTCTCACTGGAACAAGTAATTCTAAAGAATATGTGGGGGAAAAAAAATGCAATCGGAATTCAATAACCCAAAGTGGTCTCTTTATTGAATTAGAGCCTATTGCATTAGCAGCTATGCATGATATGTGTGACATAATAGAAGCAAGGCCAAAGGTCGCAAATGCAAATGGCGACATTACAGCTCAAGTTCTAATGGTCGTTCAATGCCAGAGGCGCCCCACCCGCTGTCTATTTGTACATGTGGGCCTCTTTATCTGTTCCTCTTGCTCTCAGTTTGTCTGCATGGAACACTATCACAGCGGTCCTCAATCCAATACGAGCACACTGGCGGCTAATTGACTCTTTAAGGGCCTATCTTGATTCGACTGCCCTGGCAGATGAAAGGTCTCAGGGCTTGCAGCATTGAAACGTCATACAAAAAAAAAACAAAAAACAACACTGAACAACATTGAAGTTATGATGAAACTTTGCAGCTCGCCCTATAGAAGTGAAAGGCGTTTATATCATGTGCAGAGCAGCACCTAATTTTATTATTTTAATAATCATTTTTAACACTGATTTAACTCATTCAATGCCAGGGACGCATTTTCACGTTTTTAAAGAGTCCTGAAATTAACTACCAGATACTTAAGTATTAAATTGATGATTAAGTATCTGGGATTGGAAAAAAAAAAAACGTGAAAATACATGCTTGGCATTGAATGAGTTAACACTGAGAATCTGACAGCTTTCATGGATTACTCAAGGAATCTAAGAATGTGGAAAGGTTAACATTTTTGAGGATTTTGGCCATTTCAAACTCTAAATCAGTGGTGTCAAACGTATGGTTAGTGGGCCTGATCCGGCCCACAAGGAGGTGTGTAATATGATTTGGTGAAGCATAAAAAAAAAGAAGAAAACTCTTAGTCCACTGTCCATAAACAGTAGACAAAAAAAAGCCAAGATGAGCACTGAAACTTAGAAGCAGGTGCCATGCTTGTGTAATTTAGCTTGCTAAAATAGACTTTACTAGCTTACATGTTAGCATTAGCATCTAGCTTCATCGTGCTACTGCTCAGTACACGTAAAATACTTTAATCATCCTTCGATTCACAATGGGCGGGGGTCGTGAGCTAGGCCATCACCGGACATGTCCGTGTTGTATTATAAACAATCAGTCTTGTAGTTCTTTTTATTTACAGCTCAGCAGTTAGTAAACAGCGCTTTGATATTTGACATGACATCGTGACTAATTCTTTGTGAGCCATAAACTTCTTCTGTCACGTGTCATTACGATGCCACCCAGTGTCCAAAATGAGACACTACAGCATCATGTTTAATTTTCTTTGCACTTCATAGTACTCCTCGAAAAAAAGAACCACATATTTTAATTGAGGCATTTTCGTTCTACGAGAATTTATTCATATTTAATTAATCAATTTGTTTATTTTTTTAATCATGTGTTCTATACAAAATATGTTGTTATTGGGCCATACTTGGTTTTGGTACTAGCCCACCCTTACAATCTTTTAAGTTCTCTATTATTTTTCTCATGCAAAAGAAATTACTTTCAAGTTATGATCATTTTTATGAATCAATACCTATCAAAGTGCAAATCATCTTGGTGAACTAAAGTGCGGTATTCACGATGTATGTGTGTGTGTTTTGTCCCGATTGCGACTCTTTCACCTTACTGTCAATTTTAGCACTGCGCCAAGACTGGAGAAGCAGGAGGAGCAAATATGTGCATGGCTAATGTAATTCCACTTCACCAGATGGCCCAGCTTTCTGCAAAATGGGAAAGAGAAAAAAAAAAATCTAACACCTTTTTTTTCTTAAACTGATCTGCTTCAACATCCCTTTTAACTCCTGTACTCCTGCTCTCTTCTCCTGCACCATTATTCAAATCTTTATATGTTTGGTCATACGTAACTTCTCCTGACATCTTTTATCTGAGACTTTCCAGCCCTTCTTTCTTTCCCGGGCCGACATGTGATCTTAAGCGGCCGCTCATTATCATCGATCAATGGCTCGCCTTCTGACACAGCATTTCGGGATCCAGTTCTGCAATGGTGATGGGATCACACTCACACACACACACACACACACACACACACACACACACACACACACACACACACACACACACACACACAAAGTGCGATCCCACTGTTTTTATCCGCGCGCCATCTGGATCAATCACATAGACTTTATGTCCGATTGAAGACTGACATGTTTCCTGCTCTCTGTTGTAAATAAGAAGCGAGATGGTAATGCTTGCTGTGATTCTGCGCAAGGTTCGAATCTCAGAAAGATGGTTGTGAAATGATAAATAGATGCTTTCAGAAATAGACGCCTCAGATATTGATATCAGATATCAGTCTTATATCATTACCCCGCAAAAACAGCATCTAATATTAGATGGCACTCATATAAAAGTAGTCCAATCCAGACTCCGCTCCTGCTCTTCTATCCAGCAGCACCTGGAAATAGCATGCGAATTTAAATTTTGCATTCTCATGCCTACAGTTGCTGACTTGTTTTTTTTTTTTTTTTAAATCAGTATCACGTGATCTTTTAACGTTTCATACTAGAAAATAAATAAAAGCACCTATTAATCCTGATGATATTATTTCGGATCAATATTATCGGGCAGTATGCTTGGTCGCAATATCTGTATATGAAAAGTTGTATTCAAACACCACTACTGGAAAGTATAATACTGAAGTATCTAAAGTAATTGAATAATTAAATATTTCGTAAGTGTCTGTCTGTGCAATGCAGTGTTCTTCCTTTTTGTTTTTGGAGAATTTCTTAAAATCATCTGTACAAAATTGGCAAATGGGGATTTCATAACCAAATTTGGCTATAATACATGCTGACAGCACTTTTATTAATAGAGGCCCTGTGAATCACTTTTCAGCGGAGTAACATTTTTGGCAGGAGGTAACCAGCCACTTGCCAAGGAATGCATTTCCCATCTCCCAAGAAACTTTTAACATCTTTGGAATTAAAAATTCAGAGCCAAAAAAAACCTCGTATTCGAAGGCATCGGAGGACAACTGTTCTTGTAATATGCTGCTTAAGTTGATGTTAGCTTGCAAAATGTTGTTGTTTACTGGCTAAAGCAATGTGATTGTTACTAAAGTGACTTAAATACTTCTGATAAACATTTTCTGCCCTCGCTACATTTGCAATAGCTAGGCAACACCTCCAATAAAGACACCTGTTGGTGATTTTTCCTTTTAAAACAAAGACATAAAAATATATACATGCTGCCGAAAAAATACAACAAAAGTAACGCGCCCCAAAAGTAACGCGCATGATAGGCTAGACGAGCATGCTAACAGTCGCGAGCTAACGCGCTATCCGCTAGCTCGATGCTAATCGCCAGACGTATTAACACTCGTCGTGAGGTAACGTATTCCCGCCGTCTTCGTGAGACAAACACCCAAACAATAACACCAACAAATGTGGAAAAACTTTTCATATAATTTTAAAATAAGAACGCACTGGCTGTACTTTGCTCAAGGCTTGAGGACATGAAGTTGTAGCCACTTACTGCATTCGTGCTAGATGGCAAACAGGAAATGCTCAAGTCAACAAGATCCGGTCACCTTTTACAATTAACGCAACTTTTTATACGAACAAAATAAAACTCTGTATCTATAGAAACGCTAGGATGGCTCACGAGGAGCCAGAATAATACATGTTTAATAAATTAAAACCAAAGTATTTCAAGTATGTTCATCGAAATGAATGACGATGCCAGTCATATGTTGTCTGAGTTTGGTCATGTGACATTCACAAGCTAAGCCATGATTGGTCGTTACCTTAGTCCTAAAATATTTGTGATGTCATTTTCAGTTGACAAAATGCAGAAATTTTGCTCTTTAACTGATATTCCACCAATACCGAAAACCGCATTAAGACAAATGGGGCTGTATAAGAAATATTATTGAGTTTTTAAAACTTTTTCTTACCTTTTAAGTTCAACTATCAGTCATCAATAAAGCCGAGCTGGACAGCACACATGGCCTCACATGCCGTCCTAGCAAGAAACAAAAAGGAGTTGGCAAAGCTGAGGGATGACCTAGCTCACCGCTAGCTAGGACGAAGCTAATACCATAACACAACAAACATAGTTTTTATATGGGACCAAAAAAAAAAAAAAAAAACATTCAGTTTTAAACTAAAATGACAAAGCTTTTTGTGTTGTTAGCTCATCTGTGGCTAAAGCTACGCTGCCTAAAACCCATTAAAAAAAAATCTTTTCACCGTGTTCTTTCCGCATATGGAAGAGGTTATTCCGGCATTTTATCTTCCCTTCAGTGACTCGCCTCTTATTAGAACAACACATCACATCTGGAGGCGTCAGCAAAGGGTCAGCAGTATGAGCTTTGCACAATAGCGCTAATATAAAAAAATAAGCTGATTTATTGCTGTAAATATCCCATTCCAGTAATATCAAGCTCCTCCTCTTTTTCACTCCTCTTGTTCCAGTTTGTTGACTCGTTCACAGTTCCCTCCACCGAGATTCGGGCTCGTTTTATATAGTGTGGAGACATTCCTCAGAGTGGATGGCTGGAAGTAGATTGACACCAGCAGAAACACACTTTATATAGTATATAATTGATGTGGTATGCTTTGGATAATAATTTTGGCATATGTGGTGGAATGCTTTGGATCATTAACTTTTCCATACACATAGAAAATTCTGTTGATGTGAAATGCTTCGGGTCACCACCTGTACCTTTTCAATAGCTATGTTGGACATACGATGTGGGATGCTTTGGATCGTGAGCTGTTCAACCCCATGAAATGACCGATAAAAAGCAACACACGCATTTGCATTCATTCTCAAACACACACAAAACTCGCACACCTACACACTCATACGTTGACGGGATCAATTGAATTGCCGTAATCCTGCACCTGGAGACGCATCAACCTTTTTAATATTCTCTCATATAATAGGATAATGGTGTCACTGACCTCTGCTGCCTCGAGGCCTTGAGGGGATTTTATGAAGATGAAACAAAGTGGTTTACATCATCCTGGTCATCCGTCAAGTGTATTTTAGGCTATGTAATATGCAACCGTGTTTAGAGGAATTATAATGCTTAAAGCTACTCTATCCATCTATCTATCTATCTATCTATCTATCTATCTATCTATCTATCTATCTATCTATCTATCTATCTTGCTGGCTAGCAGGCTAGCTATCTGTTTTGCTATCTATCTATCTATCTATCTATCTATCTATCTATCTATCTATCTATCTATCTATCTATCTATCTATCTATCTATCTATCTATCTATCTATCTAAAACCCGCATTCAAGAGTGAGTTTGAAATTTCTGACTGCATTTGAAGGCAACACATGGTTAACGGCTTGTGAGCTAGCTTGTTTCTTCGTGTCCTTAATCAGCGATTAAATACGATTTATTTAATGGCGGTGTGTTGATGTTGGTAGTTATGTGATGTGATGGCAGTGAAAACGCAATTGCAAAGAGAAGAAATGCTAGCTGCTAATAAGCATTGTTGTGAAGGCCACCTTCAAAATAAAAGCATTGCGTCCATGTTGTCCAAAGTTGGCCTTCGCAGCCATGGTGTGTGATGTGATGTTGATTCTTCCTTGTTAGTGTGCGTCCGGTGTAGGTGCATACAAGCAGACAGTAAGTGGATATTTCTATAGTTTTTCTTTTTCTAAAATCATTTTTTGTATCATTTCTGAATCATAGTAAATGAAAATCTTGATTCTTTGGGGATTTTTTTTTTGAAGTTTTTAAATGCTACTTTTGTCAATAACTTTTTTGAATATCTGGTGTTCATTCCTTTTAACCCCTTAACTGCCTGCTCAACCATATGGTCGATTTTTTTCAGTGTTTTTCTAGGTGATGTAGTTAAAGGATTAAACCAGTTTCCCTGAACTGGAAAACAAAAATACAGGCGCTTTCCATCCCTTGGTGGGTTCCTCGCTCCTGACCTGTGTGAGAATGAGATTTTTTTTTCCCTTTCTCTTTTCCCACTGCTGACGAGTTGCAGGCTATTATAAAAGCAATGCCTCCCGAGGGAGGGAGGCATTATGAGCGTTGGATCGGCAAAGAATCACGATACAGATGAGAATGCCTGCCACTTTGTGAACTCCCGGCCCAACCCACCTTGGGCTCTGCGTTTCGATTAACGCCGTCACTGGCGTCTATTCCTGCAATAAAATCCCTTTTGTGAACACAGTTGAGACAATATAACCATGAAGTGCCTTTGAGACTTTGCTATTTCCCCCTTTTTCTTTTAAACTTTATATTTAGTTTACAGTGGCAGGTATCCTCCTTTCCTTTGCCAAAACATGGAACTAAAGGCACACAACATTTTGTGGAAAAAAAAAAAATCACTGTATTACACAACTTAGCAAGAAATTGTTGCATGTTCCAATTAATTTGTTTTTAATTTGGAAA
Source organism: Hippichthys cyanospilos (assembly GCF_059441005.1). Lineage (NCBI taxonomy): Eukaryota > Metazoa > Chordata > Actinopteri > Syngnathiformes > Syngnathidae > Hippichthys > Hippichthys cyanospilos. The sequence continues at coordinate 7,329,880 of NC_142382.1, forward strand.
GAACAATGTAGTGGTCCTGTCAGGGCATTAAAGCATTAAATTATTTTTGTTGATACCTAATGAAACCCTGTCAATCCCTCATGTACCCCCTAAGATGCCCTAATGTACCAGTAATCCTATTTGAGAACTTAGAATTCTCCTAGAACTTCAAGAAGGAGTGGTAGTAAGGCATACAGGATTGCGTTCAAGGTTTGAGGGCCACATAAAGAAAAACAGAAAGATGTAAGGGCCATCAATATTTATATTTTTTACTTTAACTGATTAAACACAGTGAAAATGACACCGTCTATAAAATGACTTAAGTAACAAGCACACATCTAATTCCAGCAAACTTTTTAATTATCTTTTTAAATAACATTGCAGCCATGTCAAATTTTATTTTTTTTTGGCATATTCCATGGTCCCAAAAATTGGGGGTGTTGGGCCATGATTGGCCGCCGAGCCTTTTTTTTTTTTTTGCATATTCCATGGTCTGCAAATTGGGGGTGTTGGGCCACGAATGTCCCCCGAGCCATAGTTTGGATATTTCTGAAAAACTGTGTTCAATACCACCACCACCAACAACAAAAAAAAAACAACTACTACTACTTAGAAACTACAACTATGAGTCGGGGAAGAAGCTAATTCTTCCAGTAGGACACAAAAGTATCCTTTGGCGCGACCTATGCGTATTTCCACATCTAGAAGAGGGATGGCTCTGTTTTGCTATGTAATCCAGATGAATGGACAATCGGCACTTTGCAGCCTCAACTTTTTCATCTTGTCACACTTTGTCACTTTCATTTGTTTGCTGTGAGCAATGAACACACATTTGTATAAACAGCTGGGAAAATGTGCTCTCACTCTCTGTAGGCTATGAACTGTAGAGGGTATAATTCATCATGAACATGACAAATTACTTCGGGAGCTGTTGAGGGCTGGAGTGGTCGGCCGCTCGTGTGTGTGTGTGTGTGTGTGTGTGTGTGGATTTGCGCACGTGTGTGACTTTGCCTAGTTTAGGGGACACATTTTGCGTGAAAGAATAATTAAACTGGGACAAATGCTGCTGGATGAACTAATCATGAAAACAAGAATTACATGTAACCTCATCACTTTGTCGCCCTAAAGTCCATCAGCTTAATGCTAACTTGTACTAGCTAAGGCTCGAGCAGAGCTAATAAAACTAGCATTGGTAACATGGTAGCTTTCCACATTTAAAACCTTATTTTGAAGCAGTAACAACACATGCGGACAAATTATAAAGGCATAGATTCTTTATCCTCGGTGAAAAATTGTTAATACTTTTGCAACCTAAATGCCATATTCTGGGTTTCATCATATTTACATGTCGTAGGTTTGTATGTAATACGCTTCCCCCTGTTGGCAAGTGTACAACATTGTAGTACAATTTTTCAGGTCAGGTACAGCACCATATGGTTGGTCTAATGTGTTTTTAAACTGTTGTAAAAAAAAAAAGAAAAAGAAAAAAAGCTGCATTAGGGCTGCAGCCATCGAATATTTTTTATAATCAATTCTTTTACCGCTTATGCTGCACTTCCTTCTTCGTGGGATCAGGCACATTTTGTATTACTTTGAGCGCTTGCATAATATGACGATGGGTTGTGTGTTTGTCAGCTTGTTTTAAAGGGCAATCCCGTTATCTGATATGCACAGGTGTGTCTGCGTTGTGTTTCCACTGCAATTGTTCATTACCTCTTTTGACCCTCCAGTGCTGATCTTTGCTGTATATCTTTGTGCATGTGTATGCATATCTGATTCCATGCGGGTTGTTGAGTTCCAAAAGCAAGCAGGTGTCACAATTCAAAATAAGGGCACAGACAATAGTAAGCACTTAGAATACAGCATTTTTTTTAAGAGTTAAAAGCAACAGTGGAGCCCATATTAAATACAGCATTATGTACAATAATAAATAAAAGTATTCTCATTGGTTCACAACAACTGCAGCAAAACAACAATTCAAGTAAGCACGAGCGTTTTATATACTTCCAGTCGAGAGGCTGTTATGAGCGAGAAATAAAACACAAGGTCCATCCGGAGGGATGCCGAATTATTTGAAGTGTAATGGGCGTCTACAAATCGAGGCCGGATAAAATAACAGCCGCGCTGTACTATGATTTAATGCAGTCGTTCTCAAATAGAGAGGGGGCCGCGCGATGCAATGGCACTTTGCGTTTGTGTTGTGTAGTGCAATTGCACTTGAGTGGCACTAGATGGTGCTGTGGCGCTCTCATTGTCAAAGTGTGCAGAGATTAGAAACTAAATTGCAGTCAATTTTTTTTTCTGAATCACATTAATCATTAATGTAATTAAAAAAAAAAATCTGAGCAATATATGTCAGGTTAAAATATTAAAGATACTGGTGTCAATGTTCCAGGTCTATTAACATTTACAGTGGCCCCCAGGTTACAGCGTACCTGGCTTACTTTTTTTTCATGTTATGAAGTGGAATACGAAGGCATTTTTCCCATTTTGCAGCATCAACAACTGTCATGACCTGTGGGGTTGGCTGTGTTTATGTTGTTCTGCCTCCCTCTTCAGGCGTTTTTGAGTAATTGCTCATATTTTCTCTTCGCGTCAAACTGCCTGCGCTGCAGCGCGTCATTAAGAGGTTTTTCTGTTATTGGTCGGCGTCACAGTGTCGCTTAGATGCCGACATGCTAAAGACTCGATCTTGTGCGATTGCTTACAATATCGTATTTATTTAGTCATTTTAGTGCTTAATTCCAACTTGAATTGAATAGCCAAGATGGCTAGTGATGTGAACTGGAGAAGTAGCAAGATGATTAGCGTGGAAGCAAAGTTGCACATCATCAAGAAATACGAAGGATGCTAGGCTAGGCTAGGCTAGGCTGTCCTCGCTGGGCATTATGGCCTTAAGTAGCTCAAGTCAGGTAAATTAAATGTCATTGTTTTCTTTGTATATATTTTTCTATGTTACTTGACTTTGACCTCGTTATTTTATTCACTGCACTTTTTTCAGATTCAGAATAAGCTGTAACCTGTACAAACCCTTGTAACAAGGAAAATGAACATTTGAATGTTTTTCTCTTTCATTGATGTGAAAATAGATTTAGGTAACCTTATACATTTTTCATAGATAATGCAGCAAGTGTGGGAGGGGGCAAAATGTTTTCTCTTTCGTTGTGGGGGGCTTTGCAAAAAATATCTTAGAAGCACTAATTTAAAGCAAGGAAATGGTGTGAAGGAATGGGAAGGAAAACTGATCAAAACATCATTTTGTGTTTGGGCAGAACGTTGTTGGAAGAATGCAAACGCTTTAGCTCAGCCATTTTAGCGGATTGAGGGATGTTTGGAAAATGATTATGAAGATTTTGGGCTATGAAGTCATGTTTTCATATTCCCTCTGTGTTGGGGAAAGATATACTGAGCATCTGATTAAGATCATGTAGGCAGTATGTAAACAGGCCTTTATGCAGTAGTGCCTTGAGATAAGTGTTAACAAAATTGACCGCAAATCAGCTTTCCCCATTTGAAATGAATAAAAGTGCTGTTAATGTTTACGTAACTGCATTTGTCATTTGTGTGTTTGTGTTTTTGTGTGCACGTGCATGTGTGTTTTTAATCGGGGCTGGGTAATAAATGTATTTTTATTTTTAATGGATTGTCAAAATACTTCGAATTTCAACTTGTCGACAGTAAATAACCTCCAATTGCTGTTAATTATCTTGTGTCAAATATCAATTAAATCACCTTTGCTCTAGCTTTTTCTTATTTTCTGATCTGATAATAATGGAAGCCAATATCTGATCTTTTTTTACAGATGAATCGCAAAATAATCGACAGATTATTAAAAGAATTATTAGTTGCAGCCCGAGTTTCGTCTGTTGACAGTAAAGTTCCAGCAAGAATCCACTTTAAAAAAAAATCTGCTATCTGCCAAATTGCTGCTTGTGCTTGTGAAGGAGAGTTGAATTCATAGGCACCGAGATAAACTCAGACCATGTACATCACAGCACTGACTGATATGATTGGATGCTGTGGCGATGCGGCAATTTGTGCATGTTTCTTTTTTGGGGGGAGGGGGGGGCAAAGATACAAAGCAAAGCATATAGGAAAACAATTGTAGCCTGACAAATAAGGGTGAATTTTACAGTCTTCCTTGAGAATACTGTAATTTTTTTCTTCCCACTAGGAAAGATGCTGTGCAAGGGGTTCAGACAGCACATTATTATCACCACAGATAAATGTATGGCTCCACGAACGCTAAAAGGCGTCCAGCGGACCTGTGCAGCCATTGGCAAACAAATAGATTCAACACACAATCAAATGGATATGAATTGCTAGAGAGCAACTTGTACAGGAACGCTCCTTTATGGCCACAAAGCTGCTCCAAATAAATTGCCCACACACGCCAGCGCATGCACCCAAGGAGGGAAAAACCCATCAGCAGCAGTCACTTTATCACACAGGCCAAGGAAGGAACCAAAAAAAAAAAAGGGTCCAGAGCAAAAGACGATAGGGAGAATGGAGCAGAATCGATATTCCAATACTCCCTTGTCTGCTCCGCCGGTCCCCCGATGTTATCCCGCATCATTGCGACGGACACGCGGAAGACAAATGACTGTGGTGTCGGGGAACATAGGTGCCGGAGGAGGAAGCAATTGGGGGGGTGATGGGGACATAAGATGTACTGTACGCTGCTAAAATTAGCACTGACAGTGACAATGTCTTTCCACACGCGATGGCGCGAGAATGAGACAAAAATCCAATTTGCACTAAAGATCCCAGATTGCAGCGAGAGGGAGAGAAGATCAGACTGCAAGGTGAGATGGGTAAAAAAAAAAAAAGATAACAACATTTCAAATGATACTATCGTGTGAAAATTAACACCAAAAAATGTTCTGAAAACATAATTTTGGGTTTTACACTTTGAAAACAATTGGGTTGGGGAAAAAAAAAGGAATCAACTCTTTTTTTTTTTTTTAGTTAAAAGGTCAAATTCATAACTCAGAAAACTAATGTTGAGGGTGATTTTGTGGACTTTTTCATTTTGATCTCATTTTAGGGTTCAAATGAATAACCCTCAAAGTGTAGTGATGTCAATAGATGAATAAAATTGAGAGATTAATTGAAATTTGTAATTAAATGATCAAATTAGCGGCTCAGTGGTGCAGTGAATAGCGCGTCCGCCTCGCAGTTCAAAGGTCCCAGTTCAAATCCACCTGGCTCCGGCCTTCCTGTGTAGAGTTTGCATGTTCTCCCCGAGCCTGCGGGGGTTCTCTCTGGGCACTCCGGCTTCCTCCCACTGCCCAAAAACATGCATGGCAGGTGAATTGGACATACTAAACTGTCCTTAGGTGTGATTGGACGCATGATTGGTTGTTCGTCTCTGTGTGCCCTGCGATTGGCTGGCAACCAGTTCAGGGTGTCCCCTGCCTGAAGCCAGCTGAGATAGGCGCCTGCGACCCCTGTGGGGATAAGCGGCTATAGAAAATGGATGGATGATCAAATTAATCTCTTTATGGAGTATAGCCGCAATAACTGAACCGCTATGTAGCTGGGGAACACTCTATTTAAATTTTTTGAATGAAAAATTTGAGCGGTATCCTGAAAACTAGTAGCAGTACTGGTAATAAAAATAAAGATAAAGAACATGCACATATAAATAAATGTACATACAGCCTATAACAAAGTTATGACATCTTTGATTGAGTTACTTTTTAATCTATCTTCAATTTATCCAGCTTGCTACTGGTAATAACAAAATACATAGTGCAAGTCTTTATCGGCTGTACATCACCATAGGCACAGAATTGCATCGCCTGCTCCGAACCCTCTAGGGATGCAAAATCACAGCGGCGCACACCGTCACATCATTTCCTCGCAGCAGTCGTCCAAACATTATAGCGCAGGCGGCACGGAATATGTGAGGGCTCACCGAGTGACAAGCGGGTTGCAAACAAAAGGTGGCAGAGTAGGGCAAAGGGGGAGGAAAGGGGGAAACGTTCCCTTTGTAGCACAAAGGCCCCTCTGTTGTTTTTTTGATCCGCACCGGCTTCACAGTGCCAAAGTCTGGTTTTTATTCCTGGCAGCGGCGCCAAGGCGAAGTTCCTCTGTTGCCTTATCACACATCTCTCTCTCTCTCCCTCCCAGACAGAAAGCACGGCCACGTTTTGACAAATTAGATTCCCGCCCTGATTGATGCCAAATCAACAGCTCGAACAAAGTGGACGGGGAAAAAAAAAGCGGAGGCCTCCCCAACGAGGCAGTCGAGACGACTCAAATATAGGCGGCGCGGACGTAAAAAGACGGGATGAAAGCCCGCCGCGATATTTGCGTCTTTCATCTGGCGAGAGAAAATAAAATTCAACCAGGCACCTTCGTATTTTATCAACGTTGCAAGATCACAGGCGCAATTTGTTGGCCCGCGAACTTGCGATAAGATTTATTGAAGCTTACGTGCGTGTAATTAGAAATTATTGAAATGTACGGTCCCTGTAGTCAAAATATCGCTGCCAAGTCAATATCTATCGAGAGCGTGGCTCACAAGAGCGGCGCGCACAAAATGAGCAGGAAAAAGCGTGGTGAGTGGATGGATTACTAATGAAAGGAAAACACAGACGATTTAACTAACCAAAAAGGTCAGCTACAAAACGTTAACCCTAATGAAATACAAGCATCACTAACCTCAACCTTAATGGCCGACAATCAACTATAACGGTCACTAACGCTAATAGTCAACAATCACGTACTAGCATCATTATAATGGGTAATAATCAATCACGGTGGTGCTTTGACTTGACGCTTTAATTCATTCAATGGCTACTCATTTAATTAAAATCACTTCTGGTATGCACGCTGTGGGGCAGTATTTTCCGTTCATATGTACATCCGCAAAGAATGCGGTTAAATCGTTTAGTAAGCATCATATAGGTTTTGATTTTGCGATTATTAAGAGTATTGTATTTGTCTTATTCCGTTTGCATGTTAAAGTGCACAATTTCTGCTGAAATATCTGTTGATTAAATGTTTATAACAATGTGACGGTGATGCTACAATTAGGCTTCCTTGCATGTTAGCGTTAAGCTAGCATCACACATTGTCAGGTGGTGTTTCGTTGAATAATACACAATTCTTTTGGTTTTAGTTTTACTATCCAGTGAACAGCAAATGTGAGTGAGAATAAACAGCTTTAAGCTAGCGCTCATTTTTTTTTTTTTTTTAAATTGTTGACTCTCTGCCAAAATTTTGGATCTTGGGAAAAGAAAGCAATTGGTCACTCATATGCACAAATAAAAACACGCAAGTCGGGTCATTTGCAAGTTCACTAACCCGCATGGTCAACAATTAGCTACTAGCGTGGCTAACTAACAAGTATCGTAACTTTATGAACTGGTAAGAATCAAAATAAGTCAAATCAGTTGTAGTCTCAAACAAATTAACCATTATCCTTTCCTAACCCAAAAACGTAACCCAACTCTAGATACCAATGCTTAGCCCTGTTTGGGTAATATTCTTCCACATCATTCACGCGATATTTTAGGCATTGTTTCTTAAAAACTGGTGGTAAATATCTCCAGTTTGCCCATTGTCTATATGTGACCAGGTTTTTTTTCCCCCCATCAAAACCGAATCTTTCAAAACCTCTGGCCAAAGTGGAGATTTACCCAATCCTCCCATCATCCTGCTACATTTTTTCCTGCCAAAGGCGCAGTACCGGGGACGTCAGAGGCGGACGTTCTTTCTGATTGGACACGTCGGAGGCGGAAGTTCTTTCTAATTGGACAGAATTTGGCGACACTACTTCCGCCTAGCGACTTGACATGCTTGTAAGTGAATGAAACCGCACTTGAAGTTGAATTCGTATGGATGTGATTTCTTTAACCCTTGAATTGTGTTAGTGTCTGTGGGACCCGTTTTCATTTTTTGTAATTGGGATAAGGTAAACATCTGTTCAGTATTTTAACATAAAAATGTTTGACTTAAGGTATTAAAAGCCACAAAATGCAACGGGTCCATCAGACCCACAACACTGGCTGAGTAACAGCAATATGAATGTAACACAAGGGTTAAATAAACAAACAACAACAACGAGGGGGAGACCGTGCAAGTTGGTAAGTCGGTTACGCGTAAACAAGATCTTAGCCAGCAAGTGGTTGTGCCATGTTATTGCCACCATCTGGGTGAAATTTCAGCTCCCTAGTGTCTTTGAATGCTTCCTCTGTGAAGCCTTTGCTGTAAAGTTCATAGGATTGGAAAAAAAAAAAATCGCACATCAAATGCATTTCACAAGGAAAGCATCGAAAGAAGACACCAGGGAGCTGAAATTTCACCCGTATGTAGACAACATGTGAAATTGCAACTCAGTTGTCAAACTACCAGAAGTGTGCCATGTCTTGGTTAAAATATTGCGGGGATGAAGTGGAAGAAAATGAATCAAAAATGGTCAAAATACCGCAAAAGGGTTGAATTAAAGCCCAAACCCTAACCTTTAACTCTTACCCAAACATTTACACAAATCCTAATTCCAAACCACAAATTTCTTGCATCATCCCTAACTCTAATGCTCCCAACTCTTATCCCGAAAGCTAACGCCAAATCCTAACTCAGAATTAAACAGATGTGACCACCAACCAACAAGTGACTTTAAGACCGAAGACTCGCTCAATTCTCCGATCTTCGAAAATAACCGCCTTTTTTCTTTTTACATAAATGACCTTTCCCAGCTTTACAATAACATGCCCCCCTACCGCCTGTACTCTCTATCTCTGTAGTTATTTTCAGAAAGATTAGACGGTAGAGGCAAAATTGCCTCCATTTCTGAAAGTGGCACTGTGACATTTACCGCTATGTTGGATTAATTATCAAACGGTGTTTGGACATATCATGACAGGTGCTAGTCTTTTCCAAGGGAATTGGAACGTGGGCGGAATTTCAACAGGGATGCAAATGAACTTGACCGCTCTTAAAAAGAACATATGGCATCTCACATGAGACTTTGAGATGAAGCGAGGCAGCAAGGATGCAAGAAGATTACCCGGCGTGGTCCGGAGTAAATTAATTCCCTGTATTCTAATCAGAGCGGATGTCTAAATAAAACTGTTGTAAACACTTACATGTTTTTCTGAAGTTTGACAAAATGAGGACCTAATTCAACAATAAAAAAAAAGAACGACGACTTCAATCTCCCAGCGACGAAACTCGAGTTAAGGAACACAAGTCACGTACAAATCTGATTTTAATTGCTCGGTCTAAATTGAGGTTAATTGGAGTCGACTTTGCGCTCACATATTACCGCTTAATCAGAAACTTTGATGACCAACTACTGCGTGCAATATATTCTTTATTGACAAATAGATTTTTTGTTTTTTTTTTAATTGTTCCAACGTTTAAAACACTGCGATGAATCACGCTGGTCGAAACTTTCATTTTAAAAGCGACTACTCCCTGTATAAAATGGAGCCACATAAAAATACTTTAATAGCCCAATATTGTGCTTCTTTACTACATCTTTAAATCAAAGCTAAGGCTAGTTTATAGTATTGATGCTTAAATCTATTTGGAGTTAGTACTGTGGAGGAGTGGACAATTAGGTCATATATACAAAAATGCCAGGTTTCATTCTCCCAATTACAGTAGTATACTGTATTTAACCCTTGTGCATTATTTTGTCCTTTAATATTTACATTAAAAGCATTTTACATTAAAGCAAAGGCGTTCAAAAAAGATGCTCAGAAGCTGAAATTTCACCCAGATGGTGACATGTCAAAGTTCAACCTGCCACATCCACTTAGTGCGATAACTATTAGGAGTGTGCCATCCCTCGGATAAAATACTTTGAGAATTATGTGGAAGAAAATACACCAAAAATATCAAAATACTGCACAAGGATTGAAGGGAAATTGTCACATTTGGGGTCGAGACACTCACATGACGGAGATGAAGCCAGTGTAGTGTATTGTTTCAGTTTTATTTGTCCCAAAAAAAAAATATTTTTTGGCTGTTGTTTTCTGAAATCTGGTGCATTCCGATGATTCAAAAAGGAAATTGTCACTTTCGGGGACAAGAATGTGGCTTGTAAACTTAAGTCCTACATTTAGGTATGTACCAATAGAATAGAAGCACTTGTGAAATGTTCAGTTTTGTTTTCACTTCCCTGTAAATGTACATTTTCACCAAGTGGTCCCCTCGCATTGGCGGTGGGGAGTGAATGTGAAGAAGTAGATATGGCACACAGGGTCCCAGGCCGTGTCCATTTTGGTATCTGACAAAAAACGTTCAATGCATTCACGACAATAAAATAGAGTCTCACATTAACATGACATTTATTCAAAATACGCATTGATGCAAAAGCTCCAAGACGAGCATAGAATAATTTGCAGACGCCGGCGGGCGAATGGAGCGCTTTATGATAAGTAATGTCTACATGACGGGCTGATGATGTAATGATGCATCATCTAACACCAAGTATTTTGAACCTGTTTAAAATGCAGCAACAGAGGCTGCTTTGCCACCCACTAGCCTTCTCCCGTCGCCGCCTTTGCCTGGAAAAGCGTTTCACGCTCTGTCTCTTCAGCGATGCCTCACAGAATCCCCCCCCCCCCCCCCCCCTCCCCCCCACCCTTCCACCGTCACACACAGACACTCTTGGCTCTGACTGCTACTTTCATAAAAATGTGTTTCAACCAAATTCCTTCAAAAAGTGTCACTTTACACTTTGCGAGGAAGCCAGAACTGGAGTTTCATGCTCCCTCCTACGAGCTCCAGTTTGGCATTTTGAACATTTGACAAACCGTCGGTTGCAAAAGTACAGTAAGGTTTCATTACATCACGCATTTTTTTAAAAATATTAAAATGTAAATTAAAAAAAAAAAAAAAACTTCAACTCTTTTTATAGCCCTTTCCTCTTGGCTTGTTTGCTGTCATCCGATTGGCTCGGTAACATCAACCCAGCAAGCTGATTGGCTGATAATACTGTACAATACTGTATAAGCTTCCCGTGTGTACGTCTCACTCGCTGCTGATTTCTTGCATCTCGTGAAAACTTGTTAGATTTCTTTGTTTGTGACACCCTAGAAATGGCTTCTAAATTATCTGTGTTTTTAAATTCATTTATAGAGACAGAAAACAAAAATGAAGACGATGAGTAGGAACTAAAAAGTTAACTTTGAAGAAAACGTCACCCTGAAGGAATACTGGCATGGATATAGGAAGTAAAGTATTCATAAAGTGTTAATTGATGATCTTTTTTTCCTCTGGATTGAATTTTTTTTTCCGGCTGAGTTGTTTATTTATTTATTTTTTATTACGATGTCGTGCCTGGCAACCAAAATAGCTAGACAACCTCAGTAAATCTCGGGCGACGTGTTGAGCACCCCTGCTGTAGAGCTTTCGTATGTTGTCAGCGTATTATATGAAAGAGAACGTGTTGAGTGAGATCATGTAAAATTGAAAGGTTTTATTGTTCACATTCCATGCGCTTTATTCATGAACGAACAATGTCCGTAAGGAAGAAAATACTACTTCGTGGAGTTCCTTTATCCTGGAGGATTTCTGGCTCCTACTAACATGATAAATTGAAGAACCAATGTACCGTATTTTCCGCACTATAAGGCGCACCGGATTATAAGGCGCACCCTTAATTAATTACATTTTTAAAAACTTTTTTCCATACATAAGGCGCACCCTCAATGACATATTTTAAAACTTTGTCAATCACAATATAGTAATACTCAAGATGAGTAAGAGTAAGAGTAAGAGTAAGAGTAAGAGTAATAACTCAATAACTCTAAACTCTCAATAACATAATAACTCAAATGTCAATATGCCCAACCTTGTTTAACTGTAAATGCACAAAAGAAACAGGTAAAGCTTACTTTATCGGTTCATTCCCCATCTACCAATCCCAATTTCAATATTGATCCATATACTGTATAAGGCGCACCCGATTATAAGGCGCATCATCAGCTTTTTAAAAAAAAATAGGGCTTTTAGGTGCGCCTTATAGTGCGGAAAATACGGTAATTATAAAAAATAACGCGGCCGACTTCACGGATTTCACCTATCGCGCGTTATTTTTGAAACATAACTCCCGCGATAAACGAGTTCACTGTACCGTTACAACTTTGGTAAACATGTGTTTTCCATGAAATCTCACTCCTCCAGAAAAACATCTCTCCGCTTTGCGAGGCACTCATTCGCCTTTTCAGCTGGAATCCAGGTGAAATTGCAACCCGACAAACTAATTTATGTTGCTGGCCCTCCCGACAGCATGTAGCGGCGCCAATTAGGCGGCGAATAAGCGGGGACGCCTGGAGAGACGGCGGCGTTGTTAGAAGGCGGCGAAAGAAAAAGGATATGAATATTTTAGAGTCCGGCGAAAGTCATTTCCTCGTTGTGGAGTCATCTGGGCCGCCGCCGCATGTGTCTTCTTGTGTGTGCGTGAGATCGGCTTTGCATGGTGATGAGTGCACGCGGGGGCGCTTGAGTGTTGACATGCAGAGCACAACAACGCCATAATGAATGCATTCGGGCTCCTACGTTCAAACGCGACAAACTGTTTACTCTTCCGGCAGACAGTGTTCCCTCTCTGATGTTCTAATTTCCTCGAACAAGTGGCCGAGCAGGTGCGCGCGAAGAGCTGTGAGGCTCGCAAACTCATTTTGGCCTCAGCAAGAAGCAGAGCCGGCAAAAGTATGAATACATTGCTCTTAAAGGAATAAATAACCCGATTTTGGGTCGATCATAGTCTGACCTAACGTTTTGAGTTTTTTATATGACTTCAGATTGTTTTGGGTCGTTTATTTAACCCCAAAAATTGAGTCATTGGTAAAAAAAATATAATTTTATTATTCAAAGCAACCATTTGTTGTTTTTTCTTTTTAGTATTTGGGGGTAGAAGAATAACTGAAAAAGTTGGCTCAGTCCATCTTTGACCCAATTATTTTTGCGTGAACGTTTAAAAAACAGTTGGGTTGAAAAATAACCTAATTTGGGTCCAAAAGGGACTGAATCACAGCTTGGGTCAAAGTGATCCAACTTTCTGGGGCCGCACCCGAAATAATATTTTGGAACTGATTTAGTTTAACTGTTCATTCATTTGTGCTTTGTTTGGCTTGATCGTTGTTTTTTAGCGCCGCCTCTGGCCGTTATTGATATTACATTATGTGTGTGGTTTTCAGAGCAGTCAGTCTGGCCCACGACTGCCTGTAAGTTGTATTTTCTTTGTAGGAATGTTAATGTATGATAATATGCGCAAAATTAGTTTGTTTGTCAACAACTTGTGACAGAGGATAACATGCTAGCTATTTTTAGTAACTAACTTCATCATGTTATATAGCGCTGCCCTGTATGTGTTTAGCTCGTTCGCATTTTCACAGTTTTATGATTGACTTAATGTAATTTGTGTACGTTTTTGTACATTTTGAAATTTCGACAAAAATATACTTATATACAACATATTGGGTTATTAATTTATCCAAAAATGTTGGGTCAAAATTTATAAGCCATAACACATTAAGTTGCCTTGTGGGTTATTCATTTTGACCCAACATTTAGGGCTAAATGTTGACTTGGGCTAAATCCAAAGTTGGGTTTTAGACCAAAAAATAAAATTGTGTTATTTTGTGCAGATTTTATACAAAATTTGATGGTTTTTTTGTTTGTTTGAGGTTCATAATATAAACCAAAAAGGGAAGTTTGTGTTTTTTTTCTTCAGAATGTAGACATGTACTCACTTTTGTGAGATCCTGTATGTTTTCTTAATTCAGTAAGGTGTTTGGTTTTCGAATGAAGACATTAAAATTAACACGTCAGAAAAATAGATAGTTCAAAGGTCAGACTGAGAATATAAAAATACAGCAACATATTTTGTTAGCTGCCACTACAAACAAGAAACCCAAATGAAGCCACCAAGGCATCTTCTTCTGAGCTCCCTCTCTCTCGGTTGACCCCGTATGAGAGAGAGGAAAACGCCGGCAATGCCGCACCTTCAAGCAAAAGCGATAGCGAGCTATCGGAGACATCAAAGAGAGTTGCTAGCCCGGGGTTTTATTTTTACTGCAAACTCACATTAGCATAGCCAGGTGTGTGTTTGTGTGCGTGTTAATCAAAATGCAGCAAAGATACTTGCTGTGAGGGTGTGTTTGTGTGTGTGTGTGTGTGTGTGTGTGTGTGTGTGGTGGGGATTAACCAGCGTTGGTTTACTTGTATCATGATTACCATCTGCAAAATGACACACATTGCAGTCCTATGAAGGGACATTTTAGGTTCGAAAGTCGACACGTGTTTTTCTGCATTCTCTAAAACATACAAACAAACTTGCCCATGCTCAGTTTTGACCCTGGCCAAGTGTATCATTATAGTAATTACCTATATCAAATTATGAACTACGAGATCTTTTCAATAGGTGTTAATAGCCTGTCTGATGTTAATAAATGGACGATTAATCATTAATCAGAAGTTCGTTTTCAGTTCATTTTTATTTGCGGTTTTGCGAGTGCATTACTGCCGTGAGCAACTGATTAAATTTGTATGTTTAATTGGATGGATGAAAATGTCTTTAAACTATGAAAATAAATCTTTTTGTTATGTTTTTTTAAATATTAAAAATAGCATTTAAATATTGCACTTGATGAAAACATACAGCAAAAAAATAATTAAATCAAAAATGATTTTTTTTTTCAATTTTCCATGTTTTTTGCTACAAGGTAAAGTGTGCTACTCCCTCTGATGTGCGCACTTTGGCCACCTGGTGGCAGTAGAATACACGATAAATTGCTATACAGTTTTCCTTTGTTTTCATTGTTGTGGTTACATTCCCAAAAATCCCAGCAATTGAAATCAAGAGTAGTGTTTGATTCTTTTTTCGATGTGGATCGTTTTAGGCCTTTTATCAGGCAGGTATTAACCTTTTCTCACATATCTTTCCATTTAAACACTCTCAAAGTTGAAACTTCTGCTGAAGGTAGGCAAAAAAAAAAAAAATCCATGAAGTGAGCTTGCGAAAGATGAACCATGGATTCAACCTCAGATTCTCTGTAAGTCACATCAGTTATTATTCGCAGGGGATGAAGAATATGTCCATATGTATTATTCAAATGTAAATTACATCTTAAATAGCATATGTTAAGTGCTAAGTTATTTTGCAGTACATAACGTAATAAATGTAAGAATGTTTACTTTAACAATCACCTAACATGCTTTAGGCAATTTGAAATATAACAGGAATTAACTTGCAAAAAATCTGATATATATCTGATATATCTCTACTAAAGAGTGAATATAAATCATTTACTCAGAAATATCATTGCCCTTTATTGTCTAATGAGTGTGCTGGTTGTACACACACCCACACAAATCGTATTTATGACAGGACGGGTGTGCCAAAAGGATATTGGACTTTCACTCGGGTTATCAATGTTTCCCTCAGATTGATGGCCTTTATTGTAATTATTTATTGAAAGGAAGGGGAATGGGATAATTAGAAAAAGGTCTGCGAGGGGGAGAAAAGTGCTGACCCGGAGGGGATTTCTGCGAGAGGAAACTGGAACACATAAGGTGATGAAGTTCACGGATCTCCTCTGAATTCGGTGTCATTGAACAAAGGGAGGAGCGGAGGGAACTGAAATCAATAATCACAGCTAATGGCATACTAATGATGTGATCGCTGGCTACACAACACAATGAGGGGAAGGAAGGACGCCATTTTAGGTTGCGATTCGGGAAAGGGGAAAACTGGAAAATATACTTCTAAAGTTGCCCTTGAAGGACTGCTCATTTTACATAAAACATTGTAACATATATAAACATATATAAACATTGTAATTGTGAGTTTTTCTCCAGAGACCAAAATATGTATTTTTTAACATAAAAAACAAACTTTAGCATATGTCTATGGGATCACTTTCTGTATTTTTCAATATTTCTGAGTATATGTATATATTAGGGCCCAACTTAATTCTTTGAGGCTGATGATGATTATCGGCAGAAAAAAGATTACAGTTTATTGATTAATTGGCTGATCAATTTTAAAATTCACAATGAATAAAATAGAATTTGTTGTCTTCATATGCCTTTCAAAAAGCCTCAATCAAAAGTGGTGTTTCATTATTCATTAGTCGGCCTGTTTCTTATTCCCTGCGAATTGCAGGGATAAACAGTAATTTTCTTCTTCTTCTTCTGCTTTCAGCTTTTGTTTGTTCCATCCATTGCTCACCAAATCATTTCTCTCCTCATCAAAAAACTGTAAAGTAAATATATATATATATATATATATATATATATATATATATATATATATATATATATATACTTGTAAATATTTAAACAGAACATAACCTATCTGCAGAAAAATCAAACAACAAAGCGTCATTTGACACATTGGCAAAAGTAGCTCACTTTTCATCGCTTTACAAGAGGAGAATCTCTGAAACCACATTTCATCCCGACTGCGCCGCAGTCCCACGTTTATTATCGCGCCAACGCGCCGTACATACATCGCTCTTCGGCAATTTACCGACACGAGTAGCGAGTCATGAGTATTAATGACGGAAACATAAAATCAGAGTAATGCAGTTGTCACGGCGGACTCGCCGAGCGTCGATTGATGTTACGAGCCTTCCAATGTTCATCGCGTGGAACTGAGAAAAGATGCTGCTATTACAGTACATGGCATTGTAATATTAGGTAGATCTGCACATACTGTATAAAGTGAGAAAAATTGTGCTCTTAAAAAGTTAATGATGCACAGGTTTTAGAGTTTGGCCAAAAATACCCTCGCAATTTTTGCCCATAGGCTCTAGCCTCTTTCAAACTGGTCGAGAAAAATGAACTCTTTCAGTGCCATGGACGAGAATTCTCGTCTCTTAGTAACAACAATAATAATAAATAACATTCTCTTCAATTCCTTTTTTATTTTATAGAGAGGAGCTGACACCCTTGACTAATGCTTAACCCATATAAGCCAATTGAGCGCTGTAGTGATAATTGTGACCATTGGATGGCAGTGTTTCCACACTTACAACACAGATATACCTACATGCAATTCAAAGTAAGGAATGGAAATCAGTCTTTCATTCGATACCACCCATATTTACATAGCACACAATATTCTGTCGGCCTTGAGAGATGAGTGAAAATGCTGAATTTACTGACCCTCTAGAGCAAGGGTGTCAAACTGATCTTTGTCGTAGGCCACATTGTACTTATAGTGTCTGTTAGAGGGCTGGAATAAATCTAAAAATAGTCTAAAAAAGCTTCAATTTTAACGTACCACTTTAATTTATCTAAAATCCTGAAAATTCAGGACTTAAAAGGACTTAAAAATAGAAAAACATGTGTGTAATAAACGCCATTTTTGCTGGTTTACGTCTTTACCTAGTTTTCAAAACAGAGGCTGATAAAAACTGTTCAAAAGATAGATCGGGAACAGAAAATGTTTTTTTTAATTTTTTTTAAAGACAATCTGCTAGTTTAGCTAGAAACTTGAAATCAAATCAGCATTTGGCGGGCCACATAAAATGATGTGGCGGGCCGGTTCTGGCCCCCGGGCCTTGAGTTTGACACCTGTGCTCTAGAGGTTTTCTCTTTCCGATAACGCTTGGCACTAAAAGAGTTAAAAAAAATCTAGAATCCAATATTAACGTAATAGTGTAAAAAATGAAAAAAATTGTAACATCCTACTTTAATTTTGCATCCATACATAGGGTGCTTCTAATTATAAGGCACTGTCGATTATTCTGAAAATTTAAGGATTTGAAGTGTGACGTATCGTCGGAAAAATTACAGTAAATTCTAAGCATAAGTAATGAAAGTCATCATATCAATGACATCCCACAAGGTTAACAGTAATGTAACATCACAATCGGTTGGAAAATTGAACTTAACGGTGGCACATAATGCAGCTTTCAGCCGCTCCTTCGATTTGACTTTGACAAATATCCCTAATGTTAAGCTTAAACCTAATTAAGGCGCCATGTTTCAATGTCACTTTTATTCAAACTTCACAGAGAATTAGGAACACGGACGATTTAAAGTTTTCTTTCTTCTCTTTCATAAAGAGTGCTTTCATTCTGCAATGTCTGTCACTATAGTTCTTACCTCGTTTGAATTTTCAGCCGCAATTAAAAGAGTGCAAGCATTTTCCAATTAAAAACATATTTGCATGAATTGGTCTTGTCAACACTGTAAGCATTTTCAGATTTTGACTCAAGAAGAATTGCACATTTTTTACATTGAAAATGCGTTCAGTAAAAATAACAGAACATAACAGAATTTATGCAGAAATGCAAAGCATAAAGGTCACACTTTTTTAAAATACAACTGTCCATAAATTTCCACTAAATTAAATGTTTGATGTTCATAATTTGGACCGCATTCGATTTATGTCCCAATGTAAACAAATTCTCCTAAACCCATTCACTGCCATTGACGAGTACACTTGTCAATTACCGTATTTCCCGCACTTTCAGGCGCACCTAAAAGTCTTCATTTTTTTAAAAAGCTGATGATGCGCCTTATATATGGATCAATATTGAGATTGGGATTCGTAGATGGGGAATGAAGTGATAAAGTAAGCTTTACCTGTTTCTTTTGTGTGTTTACAGTTGAACAAGGTTGCTCATATTGCCATTGAGAGTTTAGAGTTATTATTTGAGTTATTATTGTTATTACTTTGAGTACTACTATATTGTGATTGAAAACATTTTAAAATGTCATTCATTGAGGGTGCGCCTTATAATCCGGTGCGCCTTACATATGGAAAACGTTTTAAAATATGTCATTAATTGAGGGTGCGCTTTATAATCCGGTGCGCCTTATAGTGCGGAAAATATGGTATGTTTTTTTTGAAACAAGGGTGAGCAGGGAGCTCCTCCACCGTAAATGTCAATCTCAGAAACAACTTTACTGATGAATAATCCCAACAGATGGTATCAATGGCCAATTTTTTGACATGAAATTGAGCACAATATCTTTAACATGTCAAATAGCTCCTAAATGACTGGCAGTGAATGAGCTAACAGTGTGGCACTAGTTATGCCTGAAAAAGGCTAAACAAAACACACACACGCACACACACGCACACACGTGACATATGACCAATAAATGTGACTGTGGCAAAGTGAGTCGAGCAATTATGTAGCCAAGTTATGCATTTTTCTGACATTTATTAAAGCAGGCGCAAACATACCAACCCGGTATATAATTACCTACTCTGTATACATTACTTGAAAGTCGCATTATTTGTCCAGTTAATAAGTTGAGCATGTCAATGTCAGAAAAATGTTCATCGCTCTTCACCTTTTCCACAATATGTGCAAGATAGCAAACATCAAATTGATCTCTTAATGAAATGAAGTTTCCTCAGTGGAAATAAAGAAGTTCATTTGCCTCATCAATGGCAGCATCGCTGTTTTAATTATTTCCCAATTGCTTTAATGAAAAAGGCTAGCTTTATTAATGCGAGCTTCTCGAGACTGTAGACGCACTCACACACGCGTTGCTAAAATTAGAACAAGGTCTTGCCACCTTCCTTGTAAACACTGTGTTAAGAAAAAAAATAACAATTCAGTGCAATTATTTCCTTTGGGGAAGGAACGTTACAATGGTTATACATGATAAACGCTACTGTCGAAATGAATGTGCTATGTTGTGTTAAAACGATTAATCGTTTTGCAGTTGAAAGACTAATTCAGGTAAAAATAAGATTACTGTAGTAGTGTTATGTTGCAAAGGTTAAAATAATATAAAAAATAAAATACATGCATTTTATCACTGTTTTACTGTTTTATTATTATATTTATGCGTAATAACTTGTTCTGTATTTTAGCATTTTAGTTATTGTGTATAAAAGTTATATTATCGTAATTTGCGCTGGTTAACCGAGGACTACCATAATGGTCTGAAATAAAAATTTCCATTCTCTGAAGGTAACCGTATCAGAAGCCTTCAAAAGGTTATGCAAGTAAAAAATATGACCAACCAAAAAATCCTTAGAAAAAAGTAAAGGTTCAAATTTTCATTATTGAAAATTTCCCAAAAACTTATATCGAATACCGAAATTCACATAGCTGTGCTGGTTATTGTACTAACCTCTTGCCCATGTTAAAATAAGATGACACTAAACTATCGAAAGTTGTTCATTTGTGATGTGGTTCCACAAAACCAGGCTTTTCTCACCGAGATTAGTTATTGAGTTTATATATATATATATATATATATATATATATATATATATATATATAAAAACTAAGGGAATATTAAATGACGTGGGCCATCGAATGATCAACGTGTAAAAACTTGGCGATTTTCTAAAAACTGAGGATTTCAATTTGACAACATTCAGACTGCTGTTACCATCATCTTTTGAGCTACTTCCATGTATTATAAAAAAGCTTTCTCTCGTCCTGGCCGCTTTGCTGATGACGGAGTACTGTTATCAGCTGACTGGACAGGCAATCGGCTCACGGGCACTCCTACAAGACACGTGATTGGGGACCGGCGTGACCAATGAGGAAAAGAGTTGGTCCATATCGCGCCGGAAGGCAATCACGTGTCTTGCAAGAGTGCCTGTGGGCTAATTGACAGAATGCCTGGCCAATCAGTTGAGGAGAGTAGTTTTTTTTTTGTTTCGAGAACAGTACTTAGAGTGTTATCTGAGTGAAGATCAGACATCTGAAGGAGAATGGTGAGAACAAAGCTTTGGGAAGCTGTTATCTTTTGTAATAAACTGGAATTTCAAGTGTAAACGTTGCTTGTTATCGTGTTTGGTCAGGTACAGGCTCCACTCTCGTTCGACGTCTGAGGGCCGTTACACCAAAGGCGACTCCGGGCCTCCATGTTCCCCGTTTACAGTCAAGGAATGGAAACTGGAAGGGATAACAGCACAGTTACTGTCTAAAGTTTAACTTAAGATTTAAGTACATATGTGTACTGCAGTAATCTTCGCCTCAAATATGTAAAGTAGAAATACTTTTCCCAAAAAAATTAGGGAGAGAATGGGGGTGTCTTACTTTGCGGATTTCACTTTTCACGTGGGGTTTCTGTCCCCATTAACTGCAAAAAATGAAGGCACATTGTATATCAATATTTAAATTCTTGTATGAGACAAAAGCCTGTTTTTTTTCAAAACGCATCACTATTATATACGTGTTAGTCAAAATGACAATAAACATGTGTTAATTATTTGTTTATTTTAAATCATCCGAACCGGCAGTTATGATCTTTCAACTATAATATCGTCAACATTCTCAAGTGTCACCCGGCATGAAAAATCTCCGCCATCATTGCCGCCAACCCTGTCAGCCCACGGTAGACGGTCACGGCAAATTGGTAGGAATGAGTCGCGAGACAGGCAGCCAATTTTCTTTTCTTTTTTTTTTTTTTTTTTTGCGCAAGAGGTTTTCTGCAAAATGCAAGCGTGATGATCCACCTGACCGAAGCGGAGAGCCGCCAAGTGGGCGAGATGGCTCGGAATAGATTGTCATTCATTTAGCCAGATGAGAAGCGAAATAAGAATGGAGCGGCGACTTAATGGGACACCTTTAACCACAACCTGGAGCGTTCGAGTGTGTGAGTGTGCGTTTGGAAAATTAAAGTGCTTTCTACTTGGCATGTTTTCATGTTAGGGGGAGGCGAGGAAGAGTTTTAAAATGCAGCAAAGAAATGAGATGAATCAGTGGAGGGATCTTTATGTCTCTTTTTGGATATCCAGGTTTACTCGGAAGCTGAGTGCAGAGACAAGAAGATTTTTTATTTTTGGTAATAACGATAATACTAATCTGGGTGAATTTAATTTCGCAATCTCCAAATTGATGGCGCAGAACTTTCCCGGGCCCGAGGCTGCACGAGTTGACGTTCGAACGGAGCTTATTGTACATCCCCGTTCAAACAGATGGGATTTCACATCAGCGTGGAGTTATGACCTGACTAAACTAAGATGATAAGATGATTAAATATCTAATTCACTTTAGATCATTAACTTTAATCTGCTTATACTTAGGATGCGGAGGAGGATGGCACGGGGCGGAAAGGGGATTCCAGGATTTCGTATTTTATTATCCATTGCAGACATTTATTTTTTAATTGATTAACTCAAAATTGAGAGGGATTTTTTAGGAACTGTTTTCCGTCCCTCTGAAAACTGATTTTTGCGTAAACTTTGGTGATTGATTTGAAAGTCACCCGCACAACGATAGGCTTTACTTGAATCCTTGTACAGCGTTTTTTCCAATTTTTTTATCTTTACATCAAAGCATTTCACATGAAAAGGGAAGGCGTTGAAAGAAGACGCCAGGGAGCTGAAATTTCACCCAGATGGTGGCAACATCTCAAAGTTCAAGATGGCATGATCACTTAAATATCACACTAGCAGGAATGTGCTATACCTGGGCTGAAATACTCCAAGTAGAATGTAGAAGAATTTGTCCAGAAATGTATGGCGTTATATTTGTGCCACAATTACGCACGCGCGGAAAAAAAAATTGAGCGGAGAAAATCAAACTGAGCGAGCGAAAACAGATTTTGAGAGCAAGAAAAAAACTATTGAGCGCGTAATGATAAGAGTTTGAGCGCGCGCCGATGGAGTTTGAACACAGAAAAAGAAATTGCACGCTCAAAATTCCTCTTTGCTCGCTCGGGATAGCCCTCTCTCGCTCAACATCTCGCTCTCGCTCGCGATACTCCTCTCTCCCTCGCTCAACATCGCGTTTGCTCAACATCGAGCTCTCGCTCGCTCGAGTCGTCCTCTGCGCTCGCTCAGTTCTGTTCACGCGTTACGTTTGTGCCACAAAACCAGCCAATCAGAGCTTGTAAAAGCACTTTGATTGACACAGCTTAGTATCCAATGAGATTGCTTGTACGCTATCCGTTGACGCACTCTCGTTTGCCCTGTGTTCACCCGAAAAGGGCAAACGAGTGTGCGTCAACACGGACTTGGGCTGGAGAATTACTTTTAATATTATTATTATTATTGTATTGTATCATTTGACAGAAATACCTTGTTAGTTTTTGTACTTTAATAATATAAGCCCACCCCTCCCGCCTACGTCGATGTGACGCACTCTCGTTTGCTCGTTCCGGGTGAACACAACAAGCAATCTCATTGGATACAAAGCTGTCAATCAATGTGCTTTTACAAGCTCTGATTGGCTGGTTTTGTGGCACAAACGTAACGCGTGAACAGAACTGAGCGAGCGCAGAGGACGACTCGAGCGAGCGAGAGCTCGATGTTGAGCAAACGCGATGTTGAGCGAGGGAGGGAGGAGTATCGCGAGCGAGAGCGAGATGTTGAGCGGGAGAATGCTATTGCGAGCGAGCAAAAAGGAATTTTGAGCGAGCAATTTCTTTTTCTGTGTTCAAACTCCATCGGCGCGTGCTCAAACTCTTATCATTACGCGCTCAATAGTTTTTTTCTTGCTCTCAAAATCTGTTTTCGCTCGCTCAGTTTGATTTTCTCCGCTCAATTTTTTTTTCCGCGCGTGCGTAATTGTGGCACAAATATAACGCCATAGAAATGGGCACAATACTACACAAGGGTTAAAATGTTGCTTTATGGCACATGAGAAAAAAAAATGCTCACTTTACAAAGACACTTTCAAACATCGTATTTGTTGTGCATCTTTGACATAGCATCTCAGACGAAAACACCCTACTCAAGTTACCTCCAACAGGGCCTCATAAACACTTTTTTTCATGAAACAACTATAAGAAAAAAAATGTCTGAAACAATGAGTGAGACTGGGTAGCTTTGTGGAACAGTTCTATTTTTTATTATTTTTTTTAACCCAAGAAAGCTATTACAACAGACAAACAAAATATTTTTTTAATTTGATTTTGACATAATTTGAGATTTTCAATATTCTAGATTTTATTTAAATACTATTACAAATGTGGTAGAAAATAGTTGCTGAAAAATCCGACTAGTTGCAAATGATTGAAATGAAAAATTTTATGATTAGTTAAATAAAATTTGTAATGTTTGACAGTGCTGAAGAAAAGGTTTTTTCTCCCTTTAAAAACTATAAATCCCACTAAGAATAATGCTTAAAATATATATTTGCCCACTCTTTTGTAAAACTGTTTTAATTCCCATTTGAGCAACCAATGTGCAGAATTGCATAAACCTCTTTGCTTACTTTCCAGACTGAATTATATATTACAGGAAATATTACAGGAAAAATGACAGAAAAGAAGCTTGAAATTTGCTGACGAAACAACAATTAACGAAACAGATTAGTCAGGTATGGCCATCCATCAGTCCGAGTGGCCTAACACGACACAAAAAACTGCTTCATAGTCTCCTTTCGTAGAGGGAATATTGAACATTCTTTTTTTCATTGTAAAATGTCCAATATGAGGCTAATATGTTGGTTAAACTGTCCAACATGGACACAATTTGTTGGTTAATGTCAATTTTCATTATGAATATGCATTGTCGGTCAAAGTGTCTGCCATGTTGCTAAAATTCAACGGCCAGAACAGATTTTGTTGTTTAAAAAAAGAGAATAATTGTAAAAGTATTCAACAAAAGAATATCTGATTTTATATCTTCAAAATGATTTTTCTTTTAAGAGGAGGGCGCATGGCACCGCTTAAGACCTGACTGTTGGGATTGTCTGCTCATGTTACAACAAGAACTAAACTAAAATGAATTATATTCTATGATTTTATTTTCCATTTTCCCCCAAAGAAGAATAGAAGAGAAATGATACAGAATTGAATTATTAGAGAAACTCAAAATTTGAATCGGGATCGGAAAACTCAATTCCCATCCTTAATCTGTATTGATCTCTCCCTGGCATTCAATATGAATACACTGCTTAAGTTATTGATGAAAATATGAATTTTTGAAAGAGATAGGATTTTTACATAAACAACCACCATAAATTCTTGACTTTAAATTGTAATTAAAGTGTATGAAAATAGTGGATTAGTAGACAATGAGCACTGTTAAAAGATGAAAGAGCCAAAACTTTAAAAGTATTGTCTCACAAGTACTTAATTGCTATAACTTCATCGAATTGTATTATTATAATATTTTATATTTAATCTCAATATTTCATTTTCTGAGTTATAAACCTGATTTGGGGATAACGCATCACACATATGCATCACATACATTGTTGGTACAAGTATCCAACATGGTTGCATTTTGTTTGTGAAAATCTCTAATCTGGAGAGATATTTTTGGTATAGATTTCCAATATGAATCTAATTTGTTAATTAAAGTGTCCAATCTGATCATAATTTGTTGGCAAAACAAAACCATTTACTTTTTGGGGTAAAAGTCCAACATACTGCAGATATAATTTTTTGGGGTAAATTGAAAAAAAAAAA
The DNA here is from genome assembly GCF_059441005.1 of Hippichthys cyanospilos. Classification (NCBI taxonomy): domain Eukaryota; kingdom Metazoa; phylum Chordata; class Actinopteri; order Syngnathiformes; family Syngnathidae; genus Hippichthys; species Hippichthys cyanospilos. The sequence continues at coordinate 7,355,176 of NC_142382.1, forward strand.
AAAAATCCATCATGTATGGAGTAGAAGCTCCCTATCTGAACAGGAAAGTCTCAGAAATGACTCGGTAACCTTGGTTTAAATTCCAAAGGGAAATCACCATATTTAAGATGCACTTTATCTGGCCACACATCAGTCGCGCACATGGAACACGAGCTACTGTATATGACAATCCGCCTCTATCTACTAATGGCAGCGAGAAAGACAGTAGTCCAGCCAGATCCCCGAGCTATCAATGGAACAATATTGTATTTTCCAACAAGTCACGCCAATAGGGCGCGAGTGACATGAGGCGGAAGTTAAGCCGGAGGGCGCAAAAAGGAGACGGGATGAGACAAAAAGCTCAAATTCCGACGCAGAAAGCCACAACAGACCCGTAATTACGATGTCTTTTTTGGACAGGCAGGCCTGGATTTCTCTACGGTCGAACCTGATGCCTCGAGGCTTCCGTTGGACAGCAAAGAAGGTGAAAACGAAAAGGGAGCAAGGAAAAAAACAAAACAAAAGACCGGCAAGAAAGAAAATGTGAGGTCACTCCATTAGACCGTCTTGGTCGTCCAAGGAGCCGCGAGATCCGATTGCACGCCATTCAAACAAAGAGCTTTGGTTATTTGAGTCCGCTTGCGTTTGGAGCTCCCCGGGCGAATGCTGACAAAGAAAATTGATAGTGAGCATTACAACAGGCCACGCTGCATTTCACGCATTTGTTTTATGACTTAAAATATCTGGGACTGCATTCATATATTTGGATTATTTGTTTTGGTTCAATTAATGTTAGACATTTATAACGAGCCTGCAGTCAAAATGCAGTCTATATTATTACTGCTTAAACTTATCATTTTATACGTTAGGTTAATATTTTTTCACAAAAATATATACTACCTATCTATCTACTGTATATTTACTGTATATTTTTATATTTACAGTATACAATTATACATCTGTTGGACTCTTACAATCTGAATATGATTATAATGAGCCAAGGTCTGCCGAAAACAAGCTCCTTTCCTCACTTCAATATATTTCCTGAACATTAAGATATATAATAATAAAGATATAAAATTATATATATACTGTATTTTCCGCACTATAAGACGCACCTAAAAGCCTTATTTTTTTTTTAAAAAAGCTGATGGTGCGCCTTATAATCAGGTGCGCCTTATATATGGATCAATATTGAGATTGGGATTCGTAAATGGGAAATGAACTAATAAAGTAAATTTTACCTGTTTCTTTTGTGTGTTTACAGTTGAACAAGGTTGGTCATATTGACATTGAGTTATTTTGCTATTGAGAGTTTAGAGTTATTATTTGAGTTATTATTGTTATTACTTTGAGTATTCCTATGTTGTGATTGAAAAAGTTTTAAAATACGTCATTAATTGAGGGTGCGCCTTATAGTGCAGAAAATACGGTGTGTGTTTGTGTGTATATATATATATATATATATATATATATATATATATATATATATATATATATATATGATAGATAGATAGATAGATAGATAGATAGATATGTATTTTTTTTTAAAGTAATATCTTTGCCCGAACAAAACAACAAGTTTTTCCATGAATAAAATGGGACAACAGCATAGGCTAATTTGAGAACCCCGAACTTTGAATTCACTGTACTTCGCACTGTTCGCAGTTTATTTCCCAACTGAAGTGGCGAACAAGTGAGATTCATATAAGTATAAACATCAAAAAGTCAATTTGCTATGATACTGTAGACCCCTTTAAAAAGTCCCTTTTCCATAATGCATGCAATTCGAAGTTTCTCTCTTTACATGTTTTCCCTCGACGTTCTCCAACTATGATCTTTGAATGCCAATTTGACATCAGAAACATTTTTACAAGAAATTCATCAAACCTGCATAATCCCCTCAAATCAATAGTCCCTCAGCAGCCAGCCAACAGCAAACAGTGGTTATGCGCAGCATTTTAATACAGTACCACCTTCATCATTAACAACACATGATAATTCAATTCCCCGCCGGCTGCTGGCCGATGGGTTTTTAATCCCTCGTGTCTGCGTGAGCGAGAATTAAACGTACAAGCCGACACGCCCGCCGAAAACATATGTCCTCCGGCAGAAACAAGTTCAAAGGTCACTTTGTCGCTAGAAAAATAACAAGGCAGCAGGGAAAAGTACACTACGGCTACACAAACACGAAGGAATGTTCCGGGCAATGTTACACAAATGAAACCAAGGGGGAGGGGTCGACCCTGAGGGGATGATTTTGCAATGAACTTTAGTGTGCAGTTCAAATACGATATCATAGAGGGGTGAAAAAGCCAAAAAGTGCAACAGGAAGGATTCGTCTCAACCTGGACAGAAAAAAAACAAAAGGACTGAACATATGTAAAGAATTAAAAAAAAAATTATATATATATATATATATATATATATATATATATATATATATATATATATATATATATATATATATATATATATATATATATATATATATATATATATATATATATATATCAGTGAAAAAAAGTCCTAGAATGAAGCTTTTTAATGGTGAGTTGAATGATTGATCCCTTTAACTTTCAGAATGTTTGTTTTATTTCAAATCTCGAGTACCCCGTTGGAGTTCCTTCAAGCACCCCCTGGGGTATCTGTACCCCCATTTGAGAACCACTGAGGTGAGCAATGCAAGGACGCTGTGAAAAGAATTGACCAGCCTGTCATTAATTTAAACAACCTTAAGTCAGTTTGCCTAAAATAAAAAAAAAAAATCATAATATACTTAGTGCAACTTAAATTATGCAGGTATTTGCTAAATATGACACCCATTCAACTACTGGTAACACAAACCACATGACAAGGATGAATGCCCTAAAAACTTAATCGCTGCTCCACGTAATTATTTTTTGAAACAATATGAATGTAGGAAATAAACGGCGCCCCCCCACCCCACCCATCACCTCCAGGCACATCCAAAGAAAATATTTACGTCTGAAACGGCAGAGAGGGTTGTGGGAATTTCATTTTCAGCTGGGACTTTGTGATGAAAACAGATTGCCAATTCTTTTGACGTAACCTTCGTTTGTTTATGGAGAACAAACAAACATGGTGCCACCCAGGAGCTTCCAACTTTTCATGCCGTCAGAGGGAAGAAAAAAATTGCCTGGACTGAATATTTCTCATCTAATTTCAATAAACTCACACATGGCTTTGATTATGTGAGATTATTACTGACTCTTCTTTCTACTGTATCCACAAAAAAAAAAAAATCACAGTAATTCATCCTTCAGGTGAAATGTCGGCATGCACCCAAACTTGACTATAACCTTTCCAGGCGACACTTATTTGACCTTCTGTAAATGTCTGAATGCACATCCAACTCTTTAACATAAGCGTACTATTCCCAGTGTTGTCTTTTCCATGGAAACCGTGTCAACATGACTTTGTGTGTTCAATGTTGCCTAAGCCTAGTCTAGAAATTCCACCCCAGGAATTTATAGCTGTATTTTGTTTCAATTCTTTTCAAAAGTTTGGCTAAGGAGGGTCTGGTGTTTTTAGAATCAAATAATAAATAAATTACTACTAAAGTAATGGATTACATTAGACAGTGAAGTACTAATGAAATCTATAACCTTAAAGGGACAATGTGTAAGATTTAGAGTGTTTTTCATTAAAAGGAATAAATTAAATGTTTATAAATTTCAAAAACTTGACAATAAATGTGTTCGTAACGACCAGCGGTATGTTTGAAATATAAACATTGGTCTAGTTAGCATTAAATTATATTACATGGGGGGAGGAGACAGCAGTCAGTGCTGCTTTTACCTTAATGCCCCTAAAGTTCCCATAGGTGCATGCAAAGAATTACACAGTATCCCTTTAAGTACTAATAGTACTAAAACAATTGATTACTTAGGTAATAAAGTATTAAAATAATAAAATAATTGATTGTTAGGTAATTAAGTACTACATTAATATCTTACTTTAGTTAGCAGTACTAAAGTAATCCATTACCTTGGGTACTGAAAATTAATAATTGATTAATGCATAAAATATTTTTTTCTGATTTAGTACTTAATTACCCCAAGAAATTGATTACTTTTGGCACCTTAGTATTTTAGTACCTGTGGTAAACTATTAGTTTTGTGTTATAGTAATTAAAGTAAATAATTACTTTTAGTTTTTTAGTACCCAGAGAAGATCAATTACAATATCTAGAGTAATTAATTACTTTAGTACTTGATCACTTAAAGTGATCAATTATTTTAATCCTTAATTATCTAAGGCAGGGGTGTAAAATTAATTTTTTATCGTGGACCACATTTTAGTTATAGTTTTGTCAGAGGGCCGGAATAACCGTCAAGTCAAATAAATTTTTGAGTTTGGCGCATACTTAGATCAGTAAAAACTGTTCAAAAGATAGATTGGTAACAAAAGATGGTTGTTGTTTTTTTTTCCTCCCAAAACTTTTAAAAGTTGAAGACAACTTGCAAGTTTGCTATTTTGGGAGTCAAATCAACATTTTGCGGGCCACATAAAATCAAGTGGCGGGCCGGATCTGGCCACTGGGCCTTAGGTTTGACACCTGTGATCTCGGATCATAAATTACTTTAGTAATTACTTCACTACTTCATTCGTTCAGTGTCAGACTTTTTTAGACTCTCCTCTAGACAAAACACTTAAAAAAATAGAAAAAGATATAAGTAAGTGGCTGTGATTGTTTGGACTCTTGTTTTTAAAAGGTACAACATAATCTAAGTAAGTGAATGCCACATTTGCGATCCAAAACCAAACTACAAACATTTTTGTTTGGGGGATTCCGGCGAATCTATTCATATCATAGGGGAAAGACAATTCAAAGATGAAGTGAGGGAAAGGAACAAATGAAACTAATCTCAAGACACCCCTGTACCATTTAAACCAGATAGCAAATGAGCAGCGATGGCATCAGCAGTTTTCAGCCAAGCGCTTCCCTTTGCCTCGCCGCAAGACGCGATTAATCAATTCCACGCCATCAAATTAATCTACTAATCGATTATCATGCTTATCCTTCATTTGAAATACCGCTTGTAAAAGAGCAAAGGAAGAACAGATAGCGTGTGTAAATATAGCAAGCGCGGGCAGAAGACACTCTGCGCCCCAAAGCCGCCGCAAACCGGATGAAAAACATCATTATGCAGAGGCAATAATCAACTGCTACTGATGATACACTAACCGCCATTTCTCTACTGCGGAGCCAGGGGGTGAGGCACCCTGTGACATCCGTCTTCTTTAAGCAACGCGCCTCATTATGGCGCGACGCATGGCGATGAACAAAACACAAATAGGCACGCGGATACAGGCACACAAAACAACTCCCACACACTTAATATTCTGAGCCACTTCTTCTGTGTCTTCCCAACACAGCGAGAAAGAAAGTCTTTGGTGATGCCAGGGGCGAGGCACAAACTTGTAATCTTGAGTGTGTTTAACAGTGAGTGTGACAGGCAGATGCTGCTTCACTGTAAGTAAAGCATGTGAATAAGAGCCGGAATTCATCCGGATCACCTCGAGCCACGAGGCTGTCCCACCGTGTCGGAAATATCTGGACAAGGGGTTTTCGAACTGTTTTAGAAGTGCCCTTGCTTGTATTTGAGCTCTCTCTGGTCTTTTAAATAAAATACAAAATATAAGAATTTTTTCATTTAAAATTGAAAATCCTCCGTATATTTGTATCTAATCAGTTAATGTTGTATTTCAGTGTAAGGTGATGCCAGAGTTTTTGCCATTTGAAGTGTAATTGCAATAAAATAAGGATTGACATATTTTTTTTCAGGCGCTTTTTTTGGCTTTAGACTAACCTGTAACACAGTGCTGTCCAAACTCGGTCCTCAAGGGCTGCTGTCCTGCATGTTTTCCAACTTTCTTTACCCGACACACCTGATTCAAATGATCAGCTGAGAAGCTAACAAGCCTGATCATTTGCATCAGGTGTGTCGAGTAAAGAAACCTGAAAGAAACATGCGGGATACTGGCGCTCGAGGGAAGAGTTTTGACACTACTGCTGTATAAAGGCTGTAAAAAAGTAGTTAAAATTTGTTGGAAGTTAGTTTATATTTCTTTTTGTTGTTGTTAATGTTTTAAAGGATACAGTTGTAGGGATTACTTATAGGGTTTTTTATATGTAAGGTTTTCTGTTTCCTTGGGGGGGCTTTGCAAAATATAATTGAGAAGCACTAGTATAAGCAGACATTATCTTTGGGTTCAATCAAAACATTGAAAACATTAAATTTTACTTTGGAAAAAAGAATTAAACTTTTTTTTCTGACATGGACCAAACCGATAACCTAATATCAGTCCGTTTTAGTTCATTTAGTTCTCAATTCATTGTTGCAGTGGATTCTACACCAACTACATCAAGTCATTAGTGAGATTCGAGAGTATCGAGACTGAGATAAGACCAAGACTGCATGGATCAAAGAGAAATCACAACCGGGACCAAGACATCATCCAGCCTAGTGAAAATTGAGAATGAGACAAGACAGATGGAGACAAGACCAAGACTTTTGGAGGTTGAGACGGATTTAATGCTAAACCATATAATCATATATCTAAGAAAAATCACATCCAAGTCCAAGAAAACGAAACTGGAGAGTATTTTAATCAGCCCATGGGGCTCACTAACAAAAACCCACACCCAGGCAAATATTCATTTAATTTGAATTAACACAGCTAAAATGAATACAAACAATGAGAAAAAGCAAGCAAGAAACATAAGCTGAAAACTAAATGGAATCCTGGTCACTGCGTCCGTGCATATCACAGAAAAATGTCTCCCTTGGAGAAATTTTACACCAGAAGAGGTCTTCTCAAGGTTTACTTCGAGCTGATTGGACCGAAGCGGAAACGATTGGTAAGACTCCATTTGATTAGTGACCTGCTGGTTATTTGACTCAGTCGCTTTTTAACTACAACATATGCAAAGGGAGGGCTGATAAATAGCCGCCAAACCTCGAGTGAAAATCAAGTCAGCCTTATCCGCGCATCCATCGTGTGAAACATGCTTGGGGATTAAAGAGGTAAGCATTCACTCAATAAAGGGGCAGAGTGACTTGTAGCGGCACCCAGGTGAACTGCAGCGCGAGAAATCGTCATGGTGGGTTGAGAATTGGCAAGTAAATCAATGACTGCTGGTTTTTTTTAATGTTTTGTTTTGTTTTTTGCACTGCAGTCAAATACATAACTAAAAAAAATAAGATTAAAAGTACTTCCGCTGATTTACAATAGTGGTAAAAATAGTATTTAATAATTAACAGCTACTAATGTTTTTCAAAGAAAATCATCAAATAAATGGACTGATGTTTTATTGTAAATATTTAACCCCAGCATACTTTTTAGTTTTTTTTTTTTGTTTTTGTTTTTTTTATTGTAGGTTCAACCTAAGTGACATAAGTTAGGCTGTTGCCTCTTGGCTCCAAGTAGAAAATGAAGGGAACATTGAAAATGTAGGACTGCATAGTTACATTGTTCATTGTTAAATGTGGAAAACAAATGAGAACAAACAAATCTTTTAATATTGGCTGTATCGGTGTTACATCATTTGAAAAGCACAGCTTTGCCTTTCTTTTATTATTATTGATTATTGATTTATCTTTACAAGACTTTAACAATGATTTTGTCGGTTTGTTTTCAAATCTAAGAAACACAATGTAACAACCAAAATCAGTCGAAGAATCTTAAAACGAAGTAAAAGATTTTTAATATCGTCTTTGTGAGAATGAACATTTTATCCATAGATTTCCACGAGTATATAATACGTAAAAAAAGTAATTTCACTTTAAATCTGTACTTTGTGACCACCTTACACAAATAAATTCAGCGCCATTTTACTTTAAAAACGCCTTTCCAGGTTGCCTACGTCATAGGGGCGGGAGAAAACGAGAGAGAGAGAGAGAGAGAGAGAGAGAGAGAGAGAGAGAGAGAGAGAGAGAGAGAGAGAGAGAGAGAGAGAGAGAGCGGAGGGAGGCGGGGGGTGAAAAAGCCAAGGGAGTCCTCGCTTCATCCGGGGACCGCGGCTCCATGGTGATGCGGCGAGCTTGCCGAGTCGGACGGCCAAGCGAAGTAAAGTAAACCTGGGGAGGGTCGCTTGCCTGTCGGAGTAGGAGGAGGCTGGGGGGTGGGCTTCGCTAATTTCCCCCCCTCTCCCCCCTTCTTTCTGGAGTTTACAATGCGCCTTTCACACGCTGCACGCCGCGAGCGATGAGACAAGTTGGCCGTCGGTTTCACTCGTGATTCCCCGGGAAGCGAGCCTCGGCGACGGCGGCAGGGAAAGCCGTGGCGCCGGGCATGAAGAAGCCGAGCGCCCCGCTCACCGGGAAATGGTAGCGTACTGCGGGCACCGCAACTGGGCAGGAACATGGTCGAGAGGAGCAGCAAATTCTTGTTGATCGTGGTCGGATCCGTGTGCTTTATGCTGATTCTCTATCAGTACGTGGCGCCCGGGGTCATCAATTTGGGCTCGCCGCACGGCTACTTCGCGGAGGAGGACGAGGGGGACATCTTCCCCACGCCGGACCCCCACTACGTCAAGAAGTACTTCTTCCCGGTGCGAGACCTGGAGCGGACCGTCGACTTCCAAATCAAGGGGGAGGACGTGATCGTGTTCCTGCACATCCAAAAGACCGGCGGGACCACGTTCGGCCGCCACCTTGTGCAGAATGTCCGCCTGGAGGTGCCGTGCGACTGCCGGCCGGGCCAGAAGAAGTGTACCTGCTACCGGCCCAACCGCAAGGAGACCTGGCTCTTCTCGCGCTTCTCCACCGGCTGGAGCTGCGGCTTGCACGCCGACTGGACCGAGCTCACCAACTGCGTGCCCGGGGTTCTCAACAAGAAGGAGAGCAAGCAAAAGAATCTGAGGTAAAACGCAAAAGTAACGTTTAGCGTGATTGCATCAGTGCAACTTTGGAACCTGATGGGGCCTCATGTTGATCATTTACCTAGATAAAGCTGTGGCAATGATGGTCATCACATTTTCTTCCTCGCCTCTCGCGAAGTCTTAAAAAATAGACTATGCAAATGTGCCATTCTTTGAATGGGTGCGGTGGCATCATTAAAATAATGATTTGAGGAGTTGAGTTCCAATACTTGCAAATATGCGTAATACTGAAGCCTTTTTTCCAAAACGAAATGGTGATTGTTCGAAAAAATCAAGTCACTGTCGTACGCATCATTTCAAGGAAACAAGTGAAGAAGGTATAGCGATGTATGAGGTTCATTTGATATCATCTATAGAAATTTGGGGTTGCTTGTTGCTTTTTTTCCCCCAGCTGTTTACCATAGCGTATTGTGCAAAAATACAGGACCACTACAACATAAGGATAAACCGAAATTGGCATTTTCCTTGATTTCCTCAATTTGGCAGACGGCTGATCCCTTAAAGGGGAAGTCAAGTTTTTTTTTTCCTTTACAATTTAATGTTCCATGTGATGTCTATTTACAGCATTATGCTATATATTGCATTTTGCAGAACATGAATAAAAGATCCACTTTTTTAAAAGCGGCTATTTTGGCGCTCGCCAACAACTGAAAAAGACATCACAGTTGCTAAGGGCTCCATTAACGACCAATTATGGCTCTGGTGTTTTCCTGAATTTGTCACATTCACAACTTGAGCCATGATTGGTCATTACCTGAACCCTGAACAGCTGTGAAGTCCATTTTAATCAACAGAAAGTGGCAAAATGGCCACCCCGTGTGATGGATAAAAACAGGTGGACTTTGTTAATTAATACACTTTCCACAAATGTAAAATGAATGCCATGTTTAGACAGGTGGGGTCACAATGAGCATTACTGTAGAGAAAATAATGACTAATAGGCTTTTCATTATTACTTGAGGACTAATTTGCACATTTAGAACAAGATGTATGTGTTGTAGTTGGTTAATGGGAAAAAAAAGGGATCCACAGGTCATTCTTTCTAAAAATTGGTGATTGTTGCACCTCTACTTCAAAATGTGCTGCTGTTCAAATCAAATGAAGCGATTGTTTGAAGCAATGTGACAAGTGGCCACCATCTGTGTGGGGTTATTTTAAAAAATGTGGAATGAGCACTAAAAATGATTCTATCAAACAATAATCACACACACACAAAAACACAAAACAATTGATTGCTATTGTGCGTGACCTCTTCTGGTGCTCACACTGCTTTTCTCACCAATTAGCTTCCATCTGTGCACTTTAAGTCTCTTGGAAGTGTCGGCTTTTGAAAGATGATGCTAATTTGGACATCCAAGGATTTTGGCTAGCCTCAAAAAATTGATGGCTATATTAACTGAAACTTTTTAGCCAATTGGAGAAAGGGGTTTCCATTGTTGAAAGCGAATGACGATTGACTTTAATTTGAAGATATTTATGACAGAGTTTTCAATTGTCAGTATAAAAAAAAGTATTTAAAAAAATGCCTTTTTCTCACAGAAATGTTAATTTCTCCTGAATGCTCCATCCGATTTTCAAAATTCTTCCTTAATTGTACTCAGGCTTTCCAAACACATAAAACAAATCTTGTCACGCTACTATTGTGTGGGCGTGACAGCATCATAAAAAAAGATGATGCAGGTAGAGTTGAAACGCTAGCAAACAAATGTATATTGTCTTTCCAGCTTCACCCTGTCGCATATTTGACAAAGCAAAACTGTACCAGACCACAACAAAAGCTCCAAATACGTGTTGCAAATCAAATCAGACAACTGTTATGACAAATAAAGCAGCGGTGAGAATATGCCTTCATTGTTTGATAATGGACCCCTTGAGAGACAAACTATGATTGGCATTTTAACAGTGCGGTGTGGGGGGGGGTAAGAAATGCACGCCCTTCAAGCTGCCAACCATATCCAGTTGTTAGTTTCCCATACCGTGATGAATAATAATCCTGATGTATTCCAGACATATTGACAGTCGTATTAACTTCCATGTCAGCGCACCCCTCTGTGATTCTCCTGTTGGGGGGGGGGGGGTTGTTGTGTCACTCTAATTTATTAGGTTATGCCCGATAGCACAAAGGGGAACCTGTAAGCATGTCCCTCGTAGACCAGCTAAAAAAAAAAAAACGTCCCGGCTGCTGCGCTTCCCAGAGCCTTCCCCCCCTAAAAATGGGGGGGTAAAGGTTGGGCGAGGCAGACAGGGGTGCACGAGAGAGGGAGGGGTGGATGGCCCCGCAGGGGTTGGCTCTGCTCTAATCCGGGTGATTATTACTGCTGGGACACGCAACCCGCACACACTAATGCTGGTATTCGCTGCTGGCGTCAGTCTTTTCCCACCCCGTGCCCCCACGCTGGGCCGAGGTGATAACGCGTCCAAGCTGAGATGTCAGCGTGGACGCAGGGTAATTGGGCTCTCGTCGTTTTAATGTTTTTAGAGGGGAAGAGATGCTGGAGCTGAGCGATACAGGGTTTTGGAGTCGGGGCGAAAGAAATTGACAACTTGGCTGAATTTGAGCTGTTTTGTTTTCCTCTGAATTACAGCCTTTCAACAGGAAACATTCTCAGATTTTTTTTTGTTCATTCTTTTCTGTTTATAATTAGGAATGTTTGATGTATATGTTTCAGACCAATACAAATGAGGACTCAACTCATTGAGTAGTCATCGATACAATTACCGATACCACTAGTGCTTTTGATACGCAGAATTTCGTTCAGCTGGACATGTGAGGTTTTGTGTTTGAAAATAATCATTGTCCAAATTTTGGACAATAGAAAACCATTATAATTTAATAGGATTTATGACATTGATTTCCTGCAATTTTTGCAACATTCCGTTGAGCGGCGGTCAAACTATTTCAGCAAACAGAACATTCTTTGACGTGTTTCACCTCAAGACAGTAGGTGGCGATAGAGACCAGTTAAGGTGTCATTGTCACGTCACAGACTACAGACAGACCATACCATTTTTCAATTTTTTGTGGGTGTTAATAAATGGAACCTACATATGTTTTGATGGAACTGATGTCACTAAACAATTTGAGTGGTTGAAGGAAGAAAAAGAATCCTAAATAACTTTAATTTGTATGCCTTTAAAAGCAATTACAAAATAAGGAAAGAAAAATGTGGTGTATAGTTTGCAAAGTGTGTGTACAAGATTAAGATTAAATAGAACTTATTAAAACATGTCTTTTAATCCACTCTCCAATGTGGCACTTTAATGAAACCTCCTATGTAGCAATTTTTTCTTTTTTACAATAAAGAATTAATTTATTTCCCAACTCTCGATACTAATCGTCGATTTTTTTATTACAGTTAAGTTTATATCACAGAATAAACCGTAACTGTGACAGGATGCAAGTTATACCATAAATAAAAATGTTTGGCTATCTGGTTACAATGTTAAAAAACGTATACATGCATCCTCCATAATGTGTGGATATAAGTTGATCGTAAAGGACGACTCCGCCTTAACGGGAGGATGCCTTTTCTCTTCCTCTTTTATTTGTCAGTTGGTTTCGTAACCAAGGAGGTTATGTTGCTACGTTTGCATTCTGGACGTATTTATGAGTCAAGATTTATCATTAGCAACATGCCTTACAAAGCTAAACGCAGCGAAATTAACCCCAGCTTCCCCCTCAAGGTTAATGGAACGATACGCCTTCTTAAACTTGGGGTTGGGACATTTTTTGGGTCAATTATTGAGTCAATTACAAAGCTGCAAGCAACTTTGGTTATTATTGATTGTCGAGCGGGCACATGTTTTCTAGGCTTGCTGCGTTTCTCTTAGTACTTTTATTTTTATGGCTGTTATTCATGGTAAGGTGGAAGTGCAGCGGCTTCATTTCCCATAGCTGTCATCATGCTGGTGGAAATATGATTAATCGTGTCTTGGGACAAACGTCTTTGCTTGGCAACGGAGGAAATTGTCAATCACTTAATCGGATTATCGAACATCAATTTACTAGTACAGTGATCCCTCCCACTTCGCCGTCTCAGTACTTTGCGTTTTTTTCCAGGCAAAATAAAAAATATTTCAAAATCATTTCAAAAATGTGCAAAAATGTACAAAAATTGAAAAAAGCAAAAAAGTACATTATACCGTACTGTATTAATCAAATGACGAAGTAATATTAGTTAAGAACTATGTTAATAATATATAAAAATATGTTAGTAATATAAAAATTCTTCAAGCGTTAGAGTTCGTGACGTTTTTTTTTTAAAATCTTATTTTGAAATGCATGCTTTTAATTTGTCGGGTCGCGTTGTATTTCCGTTTCCTGTTTTACGTTCTCTCTCTGCATCATTCGGCTCGTTACGGTGACGTAGTGAATGACAACGTCAACTCATATTTATAGTTTATTATCATTTATGTTGATAACGCACGCTACTGCCTATGTTTAGTAAGCGATGAGTATTTATTCTGTTTATGTGTTCGTTTGTGTAGAGGTTGCACTTTATAATTAGTAGTTGTTAGTTGTTGCTAACCCGCTAATGTCGGCTAAAAATACAGTAAATTCATAGATTAAGTGTTTATATGTTAGTTTACTGACTTTAAGATTGTTGTTGATTTATTATTCAACAGATACTACATGATACACCATACATGAAAAAATAAATGTGAAGTTCAACGTGATGACTTGCGTACTCTTTCACCTGAGTCTTGGTGCAGATAACCAGTCCTGAGAACAAATTCTCAACTAACTAAGTGATATTAGTTATTTTATGAATATACAATAACGTTAATAAGGATAATGTAATGTTAAATAATAGGAGAAAGGAAATAAAATAGGCAAAAAAAAAAAGGATTGTTTATGGTTACTGCGGCAATATTGGGGCGTACTTAGAAATCCAGGAACTGATACCCTACTTCGCGGGTTTCAGGCTTCGCGGGGGTTTGACAGCCCCCTTTAACCGCAAAGTAGGGGGATCACTGTAGATGTTTTGCGCCTTGCACAATTTTGCTTGAGGACTCTGTGGACTTGAGTTTTTATAGGTTAAAAACATGGCAGGGTGAATTTTATGTCCACATATGGCAATGGAACGCCATCATATCTGGTTGTAATTTCTATCGGTTCCGATAACTGTTTGTTCTCAAATCTGGACCCGGATGAAACTCCAACTCCCTTGGAAGTTTAAAGGTTGTCCGTCAAAGCTTTTTGAAGGTGAGCGAGCCGCCGCACGAGGACCCGTGCCGTCCACATGTGCGTCATTCCCCCGCATGTGTGTTTGCACTTTTTTTTCTGCAACGTCTGTCTCCGGGGCGCTCACACAAGTGTGGTAGAGGCCTAAGCGAAAGAGCGACAAAGATCGCGCTTGTTTACAGGGATTTCTCAATGCTGAGCGCGTAGATCTCATGTCCGCTTCGTGCATGTTCACCGTGACCGGTGTTAAGCAAATACTAACCCCGTCAGGCAGATGTGCGTGACAGTTTTTTTTTTAAATTTTTTTTATTTTACCTTCTGACTCAAATTTATTAATGAAAATTTCGATGGATCTGGCTACAGTAGATTTAGAAATGCGTTTTCTGGTCCGCCGTTGCAAGCATCGATCCCGTAAAAGGCTTTGTTTTGACCTAAAACTGATACTCGCCCATTTCTACTTAAAGATTGGCGTGATTTCAATCAATCAAGTAGAGGTGCGACAATTAATCGATTTAATCCAGTGATTCGCAACATTTAAAAATGTTTTTCTTCCTAATAATGTACCCCTTTACAAAAAAAAAGGGTTAAAACATGCATGGTAGGTGTATTGTATACACTAAATTGTCCTTAAGTGTCATTGGGTGCGTGACTGGTTCTTTTTTCACTGTGTGCCCTGCGATTGGCTAGAAACATATCTCCCGCTTGCTGACCATAGCCAGCTGGGATAGGCACCAGCAAGCCTGCGACCCTAGTGAGGATAAGCGGCTCGAGAAAATGGATGATTTTTATAATGATGCCCCGCATATTTTTTTCTGCAACCCCAGACTAAAGATTGTATAACATCTGCTTTATTTCTGGCTCGTCTGCTAGGGAAATATGTCACTAATGACATTGTGTAATACTTCCTAAAATAAACGTATTAAACACTCTGAAAAAGAGTCAAGATAACATTTTAGCAATAAGTTGTTTTATTTTCCAATTACTTTGCTCTTAATTTGAAAATCAAAATGTACCTGTCATGGCATTAAAAAAAGTATTTATTTAGATTGGCTGATCCATGAAGAAGCTCTGAAATGTCACATAACCGCCCTTGAAGTGCCTACACGGTTATACAAAGCTCCTTTTGAGTGCCATTGGATTAATTGACAACTAATCAACTACGAATTAAACTGATTATTTTTGCTAATCAATAAGTTTGTTTCTTTTTTCTCAATTAAAATGGTCTAAATCCTAAGGATTTCAAAAGCCCCCATTGAAATATGACTTTTTAAATGATTTTTTTAAGTGTCGAATCAAAATCAAACCCTGGTTTTTCCTTAGGCAAAAAATGTTGAACTTTCCCATTTCCTAATAGACCAAACAAGTAGTTAAATCATAATGTGTGTGCGTTTTCTGCAGTCATTTTGAAATAGTCATGATTTTTTTTAAACGTGATGGTAATTGAAATGTCTTCAAATCCAGTTTATCCATTATTTGACAATATAAAAGGCCGATTACTCGATTATTAAAGCAATTGTCAGTTGCAGGCAACCCTACAATCAAGATTTACCATACACTTAAGCATCGATTTTTTTTTTTTTTTTAATGTTGCATCATCATCTGTAAATGTTGAAAAAAAGCAAAAAGTCTTTTTCTTTTGTCAAAGTAACTGATAGGTGTTCAAATGCAGGCAGTAAAATATTTGTACTTAGTTTCTTCCCACCACTGGGATCTGCCTCGTTAACTGCAAGAGAGCTCCAGAAGAAGCCACACTCCCTTTGTTTTTTTTTTTTGCCAACGCCGCGTTCTCATCCGGCTGTCAGTGTGGATTTTACACAAAAGCTTTCAGACTCTGCAGAAATAACATGGATGGGAGCCATCTCCGTTAGTCGGACGGGGGCGCGCTAAAGAGGCCAGCTTCAGTGTTCTCAAAAAAGGCACTCTAGGAAAAAGAAAAAAAAAAAAAAGATCAATGCTGGGCAAGCTGTAGATGACGGTATTTTTATGTTTTTATTTGAGGGCATAACCGACATTTGCGGTTATGTCAGGCTATTTGTTAATAGAGCTTGAGCACCAGCCAGAGAGAATGCCCTCTTGGAATTGCTGTTATTATTTCTCCGACGAATGAATCGAGTTTTTGGCCACCTCAACATGCGCACAAACTCACTGATTTTTGCCAGTGGGTGTATTCTGTTGATTTGGTTTCAGTTTTGCAGTTTCATTTGAAATGCCATTCAGACAACGAGCTGCTGCTATTGATGCCGCGCTTTTAATGACAAAAAAAAAAAATTGAAGTTGTTAGACAGGAGATTGTTGCGCGAGTACTCGACTCTTTAAGTGGTCATGACAACGACACTGCACTGGTACTTTTGATGCATTAAATTTCCCCAAAACAGCTGACAAATAATTTTAAAGAACAACCTCCGGTACATATCCCATAATAGAATTTTCCTGTAATATTACAGAAATTGCATCTATATCTCCATCTGTCAGACATGTATGCTTTTGATTCATCCCCAATACTTATTTTAATTCCTGTTTACACAAAAGCTGAGCAGGTTTACATAGATTCCTTACTCTACCCAATGTAATCGTGTTCTTCTTGTTCTTGTTATTATCCTCTTCCTCCTTCTACTCTTTTATGATAATCTCAATTTTTCTTCCTCAACCCCAACAGAATTGGCTACATCCTTAGTTAAACATTATTCAATTCTACAACTGTAATAAAAGTAAATAAATAATTTGAATATAATCAGTATTTGGTTTAGAATTTTTGTCTTCTGAAAAATAGATTTGGAACTAGGAAGCAGACGATATTCTACACGGAAGTAGTATATTCTTAAAGGGACAGTGTGTAAGATTGAGACCGTTTTTCATTAAAAAGGAATAAATTAAATTGTAAATTTCAAAAACTAGCAAATGAATGTGTTCTTAATGACTAACAGTATGTTTTAAATATAATTATAAGTCTAATTATCATTAAATTATATTACATGGGGGGTGGCACATATCCGGAGGCGGCCATGTTTATTATTGCTAAAGACAATGGTAAATGCAGCACCTGGAGCACCTCTTGCTGTCTGTAATGAAAAACAGTCTAAATCTTACACAATATCCCTTTAATGGTAGAAACAATACAACATTAAGACGCTAACTATGGAATACTCATCCAAATTTCTCAAACTACGGAAATATGTAAATAAAGAAATCCAGTGCCCAGAAAACAGGTGAGCTGTTGTTTGGTCATTGCCTGAGCCCTTCGTTACCGTGACATCATTTCCAGTCAACAGCAAATAGCAAAATGGCCACCCTCTGCGATGGATCAAAACAGGCGAACTTTGCTGCAGAATTCATATTCCGTTTATGCAATATGAATCAGAATGCAGTTTTTCGACTCATGGGGACGAATAGAACATTTTTTTTTTGTAAAGAGAATGTTTGATTTGCCTTCCCCTTTAAAGTTGGGCCCTGTAATGGCTCTCACGGGGTCTCCAGTTGCCCTTAGAATGACAGCAGAAGACGGGCGCCTTGACATTTGCAAGATTGTCCGAAGCAGCCATTGATCCTCTGCGCATTGAAGTTGTTACACTGACGACCTTTAAGGGTTTTATTATTTATTGATTTCTCACAACGTCGCTCTCTCGCTCTCTCCATCTCCCTTTCTACGCGCGTATGCTCGTGCGTGCCTCGCCAATGAATGAGCCACTGAAAGGAAACTAGGATGAGTGTTCTTCGCATTGAGCGTGTGCATATTAGGCTCCGTTTTGGCATCTGGCGACAAGTGTGTCAAGCGATTTAGGTGGAGATGAACAGAGAGGGGGATCGCTGGCTGATGTGCACAGAAGCGGTGGCGTTATGGAACGGTTACAATTTGACCTGAAAAGGCAGGATCGATCGACACGAATAGCAAAATAAATCATGAATAATCAAGAAATGTATCTATTTGCATTTGATTTTCATCTGTTCTTAGCAGGCAAACATAACTTTCCACTGGCTATGCCTTTGCGCTATCACCTTTAGTCAGGCTTTGTCGTATAGCATAATAGTAGGGATGGGTGAGTATTGGTATTGGGCCTTATTTCACGGTATTGGTCCTGGCGATGTCAGACAATATTAGTTTTGTGCATTGTTTTTTGGACACAAACACATTTTCCCTTAATAATACATTCAAATTTTACATTTTTTGCATGAACCTTTTTTTTTTTTAATCAAATTAATAAATCAATCAATCAATAAACTGAATAGCAGCAGACTATTTTGCTCTCTGGAAACATCAGTTGAGACAAAATTCTCCCAATTTCGTTCAATAAAACAGCACAAGCCTGGTTTGTTTAAAAAGACAACGGCGTAGTCACTGTTAATCACTGGCAACTGGCGCCTTATAATGTGTCACTGTTGTTAAGTCTTGTTAAAACATCTTTAATTAGCATAATTAACAATTGAACGTGGTTTTGGTATTTAAGCGTAGTTGATTTGGTGATGAGTCAAGTCAGTCGTTAAAATGCACCATGCTACCGGTGCATATATGCGATTTGGGAAGGGAAGGTACAGTATTTTCCACCCTATAAGGCGCACCAGAGTATAAGGCGCGCCCTCAATTAATCACATATTTTAAAATGTTTTCCATATATAAGGCGCACCCTCAATTACTGACGTATTTTAAAACTTTTTCAATCACAATAAAGTAATACTCAAAGTAATAAGAATAATAACTCAAATAATAACTCTAAACTCTCAATAGCATATATAGTAATACTCAAAGTAATAACAATAATATCTCAAATAATAACTCTAAACTCTCAATAGCATAATAACTCAATGTCAATATGAGCAACCTTGTTCAACTGTAAACACACAAAAGAAACCGGTAAAGCTTACTTTATCACTTCATTCCCCATCTGCGAATCTCAATATTGATCCATATATAAGGCGCACTTGATTATAAGGCGCACCATCAGCTTTTTCAAAAAATTTAGGCTTTTAGGTGCGCCTTCTAGTGAGGAAAATACGGTATATCTTGAGGTTTGTGTTCACACCTGGTTGGCCGCTTGTTTGTCATACATATCATGAACCCTTGCTGCGGTTAGCTTGACTTTTTCCTGATACTGTATACTAAATATATGGGTACCATAGACCAAAAATAAAAGCCTCGAGCGTTTTACTGCTCAAATTACCCTGACTCGTTTGGCTCCTGGTAGTGAACCACAAATATGTTGTCGTTTTGATCATTTGGTGCTAAATTCTGATGCCTATAAATGAAGGCCAACCCTACTTGTACCCAGTAGATATACCATGTAGGTATTTTTTTATTTTCTGGTGGAGATCCCTTTTAAAGAAAGCCAGGTTTTTTCCAATGACAAATACAGTGTGTCCCGTGCTTCTCATGCCTGTCTGTGTTTAATGCTGGCACGTCTACCTCAAGATAGGACAGGGCTAATTTTACTCCTCTGTTCCTCCTCCTCCTTCTCTTCAACCCCCCTCCGGTCCCCCAATCCTTTCTGCTTCCCGCCTCTTTCCTGCTGCCTCCATCCCTCCATGGTGGTGTCACTCCCTAATCAAACAGCAGGCCCGCTTTCCGCTCGGTGGCTTTATGGCCGGGAGGGGGCTTTTTTTTTTTTTTTTTTTTTCGCCCCGCTATCTTCTTTCACATTTGTCCCTCTCCATCTCTGCTCCCCCCTTCATCTTCCCTTTCCCTCCTCTCCCTCCCGAGCGTGGCTAGCGCATTAGAGGAAATGTCTTTTTCATGGAAGATTTGCCGCAATTTCCAAAATGGCTGCGTTGCCTAATGGACAAGCGTTCTCGGTTCTAATGAACGATTACGTGCGCGAGCGTGCGGCGTGGGAGGAGAACGGAGACGAGACTGAGGAGAATGAGGAAGAGGAGGGCTGTCAGGGAATGATTGAACATAAAAGCCGGAGGGGTGAAAATGTTTAGTTTCATTGGCGGGGAGGGGGCTAGTCAATTAGCACGCTTGTCAAGCAGTAGGCATTACTCTTCTTTCAATGGGTCTGTTTTGGATTCTCAGCACAAATCACCGCACTCCGCCTGTGTGTGTCGTTGCACGGTTCCATCAGCGTGGCGGCGTATCCCAGAATCCAGATGAACTCCAAGAAAGGGGCCGCAGCTGATTGGCACGTCGCGCCTGCGTGCACATGTGTGTCTACAATGCATGTGCGCGCTCACGTGTATCCGGGCGGGTCGGTGTTAATCCTATCAGATTAGCCGCGTATAAGCGCTGGCGGGCCAGCCGCTTCCAAAGCCGGTTTACGTCCACTCATCCCACGAATGCGCCGCGTATCAGCGCTGCCCGACCCAAACGTTCCTCGCAGCCGGTCAATCCCTGCAGGTTTCACCGCAACCAGGTTCGGATTGGCGGGTTCCACGATCGTAACCTGCTTTTTTCATGGTGATAACCGCCTCTAATCCGTGTCTCATGGTACCGCATTCTGGAGTAATTCTCGTCTCCCGTTATAGAAATTCCCGCTAATCGGTCAAGGCCGACGCTAGGGCTAATCAATGGAGGCTTAGTCGGCTCGGAAAGCCCAAGCAGTTGAAAATCTGGGGGCGGAGAATAATCAGTACTGTGTTGACTTAAGGAATTATGTCATCAAAACTCCCCAAAGGTTGTTAATATCTTACAAAATGGTGACCTGGTGATGGTGGCTTCGCTAAAAAAAAAAAAAAATGGCCTTCCTTTAGTTCAACAATGTTGCTTGGCACTTAAATAACTAAGAAATATTTTTGGTATGTCATTGAGCTGAGCACAAAAACTGGAATTTTTTTTCAGAGAATAACAGGATCGAGGCCGTAATGAGAATAACATGCATGCTTTTGAAATTTGGGGGGAAGTCAAAGTACACGAAGACAACTCGTGCGAAGCTTATCGTCAACTTATCAAAAATAAAGTTCATCCATTCATTTTTCAAATTATTGCTTAATCGCTTAGTGAGCTCGTTTTTGAATTTCTGCCTCTCAAAGGTGGCCGTCGGCGAACTCTATGTTTTGGCACGTCGTCTTTACAACGCAAAGCTTTGAAAAAATAAAATAAAATCTTGAGCATCATCTACAGCAGATATCTGTTGATATCTGATCAACGGAACATAAATCTGGCTCGGTCGGTGTTCGGTCTGTAACATGTTGAAACGCAAAGTGCTGTGGGGGCTTTAAGATACAAAAAGTACAGTATGTGCTCAAATGTCTATCATTCTGCACCACAAGCCAAATAGCTTGTGCAGCCATGTTTATTGAATCGTTAACGTTCCTGCAACATCTGCATGATACGGACCAATACGACACCAAGTCAGGAGGTGACACAGCATAATAGCTTCTAATCCATAAACCGAGAGTAGGCACAGCTAGCGCACAAGCTAGCTGATGGCTGGCGCCTCTCGTGGCGGCGTGGAAAACGCCAAAATGACAAAGCGGGATATATTGCAGCGACAGAAGGCGTTAAGCAGATATCCCTGGAAAAAATTATGGAAGTGTCAGAGGATGTTCATGCAGTTGTTTCATTTTCTAATTTAAAAAAAAAAGAACAAAAACAAAAGACACAAAGACATGATCCAAAAATTGAAGTAATTTTAAATGGCAACTTTCTGGTTTTAAAGGGATAGTGTGTAAGATTTAGACAGTTTTTCACTACGGACAGCAGGTGGTGCTGCAGGTGCTGCATTTACCATTGTTCGTAGCTATAACAAACATGGCCGCCTCTGGAAAAGTGCCACCCTCCATGTCATATAATTTAAGAAAAACTAGACCTAGGTTTATATGTAAAACATACTGTTGGTCATTAAGAACACACTCATTTGCAAATTTTTGAATTTTACAATCATTTATTTTTTTCCTTTTTAATGAAAAACAGGCACAATCGTACACACTGTCCCTTTAAGAATACACTACTTCTGTGTAGAATATTCTCTGCTTCCTAGTTCCAAATCAGTTTTTCAGAAGACAAAAATTCTGAACCAAATACTGATTATATGCAAATTTTTGAATATTACAATCATTTAATGTATTTCTTTTTAATGAAAAACAGGCACAATCTTACACACTGTCCCTTTAAGAAACAATAAAAGAAATCAAGAAAAAAAGATGCGATATTCAGTATTAATTACATTTTAAAACAGGCAGAAGGAGAAAAAAATATGGAATCACTCAGTAAATTTTCATTTCTAAAAGCAGCACTTCCGTCAGATTATATTTGCTTGTTAGTCTGCAAATACACAGGAGTGATCACACCTTGTAGAGTTGTTGCACTAAGTAGACTGACGTGAATCATGGCTCCAACACAAGCGATTTCACTTGAAACACAAACGAGGATCGTCAAACTTCGTGAAGAAGGTGTTTACAGTCAGTTGTCACAAAAATACGGACCAAGTACAAATAACAGGTTATTTAAAGGTAAGCTTACTGGTTGTCCAAGGAAGAAAACATGCAAATTTCCACAGTCACTTATGATATGGTTCTGCATGTTAGGTAAGGCCATTTTGAGAGATGGCTGGCATTACATAAATGTATAAGTTTATGTTGACATTTTAGGCACTTTTTTTATCCCGTCAATTGAAAGGGCGTTTGGGGATGATGACATCATTTTACGAGATGACGATGCATCTCTCCATAAGCGCAAAAACTGTGAAAACATTCCTTGAATGAAGGTCCAAGTTATGGCCTGCAAATAGTCCAGATCGGAATCCAAATGGAAAAGCTGTGTTGGAAGTTGAAGAAAATGGTCCGTGACAAGGCTCCAATCAGCAAAGCTGATCTGGCATAAGCAATCAGAGAAAGTTGTAGCCAGACCGATGATGATGAGTGCTGTTTGTCACTTTTTAAGTCCATGTGTCAGCTGTTATAAAAGCCAGAGGCGGCGCCCAAAAAGTCCTAGTGGTCTGATAAGTGTTGTTTTGGTTGTTGTTTTATTTTTTCAAGATTCCATATTTTTTCCCTTCTGCTTAGTTTAAAAAAAAAATACAGTAAAACTTCTCTACAACAAAACCTGCATGTGCAAAAATACCCCCCAGTGTGAAAAAAAATCATACATTGATGCCTTTCCCTCTTTCTTACTTCCCCATACAAAGAAAAATCTCCTTGTTGCATAATACAAAATATTTTTTTCTGCATTTGCGTTGCAATAAAATTCACTACAGCTTAAACAAGCCTGCAGAAAGTCTAGCTTGGTTTATACGTGACGCACTTTCACACGTTTTGCAGCACTTTATACTCGGTGTGGCTTTCCCCCGCAGTCAGACGATATTCTCCCATACTATAGGTGGCAGCAAATAGACTATACAGCTTACAAACAACACTATTATATAACAGAGGTAGCGAATCCTAGTAGTTTCAAATGATCTAAACAGACTCCTCATCTTTTGTTCTCACCAGGAATTGTTTATGGTATTTTGAAAGACAATGCAAGAAACTGATGTGTGAAAATTAATGCTGATTGTAGATTTGGCAATTTCTTTCTTTCGTTTTTTCTTTTTTTCCAATGTTGTTGTTTTTTTTTTTTAAACTTCAGTCAGATTGTACATTGCCCAACATGTTTTTTATGTTTACGTCCAAGACATAAATTTCCTACAGTGAAAAGTCCCCTGTTGTGAAAAATTTCTGACTGCAAACATGATTTCATTGTAGAGGAGTTCTACTGTAAGTGTCTTTTTTTTTTCTTGATTTGTGTGTGTGTGTGTGTGTGTGTTTTAAGCCAAAAAGTTGCTATTTGAAATACACTTCATTTGGTATCATGCAAACGTTTTCAGAGTCTGCTGATTCCGTAATTTCTGCCATGAGTTGTATTGTATATCTAAGATGTGTGGTATTTGATTGTGGATTTTGACCACAGCTTCACAATTCTAACACCTCATTTTTTATAATTGGCATTGATTTAAATCATTCACATTTGTCTGAGTATTTACCAAGGCTTTGTGCACTAAATTATTATACTAATCGAATTAAAAAAAAAATTAGTGGATAATTTCATAGACCCCCTCAGTGGTTGTTGAGGCCAAGAGCACTCAGCCACCAGCGCTACAAGTGTCATGTTCTCACATTGTAGTAAAAAGAATGGCCGTGACATGAAAGGGTGAGATAAGACCTCCTGTGTTCCTGCCTGTCTATAGCTTGAGGCGAGCGTTGACAGGCAACACCGCGGCTGCTTCGTCTCCGGGAGTTCAACGCTGGTTCAGCCTCGGGTCGCCGCATCGTGCATACTCAAATTCTGGAGCGCGTAAAAGCTCAAGAATGGCTGCCAGTCTGAGGGGCCCCCTTTTTTGCTAAACATTCCTAACTTCATTCTGAGTCAGCAGCCATTTTCCAGCCCGTGACATTGTGAAATGGGATCGTTTTCAACTTTTGCCAATGCTGGATAAGGAGTGAAAAAAAAAATGGTTGAAACGTGCGGTCGACCCGCCACCCAACTCGGGTCAACTCGAGCTAAGGTCACCATTGATTTGATTCGATTTTATTCGCCATCATTGTAACGACGGGACGAACCCGAGAATCCGCGAAATGGGATCGTTTTCAACTTTTGCCAATGCTGGATAAGGAGTGAAAAAAAAAAATGGTTGAAACGTGCGGTCGACCCGCCACCCAACTCCGGTCAGCTCGAGCTAAGGTCACCATTGATTTGATTTGATTTTAGTCGCCATCATTGTAACGACGGGACAAGCCCGAGAATCCGCTCAGATTCCGGCGGGGTTATTTCCGGTTGGCCTGCCAGGCTTGACCATCGATTAATCATTATGGAGCAGCATGGCTTTTTCATTGATTGATAAGCCTTGAATGACACGGACAGAGACGAGCCTGACTTCAGGACTGATGTGCCCAACTTAGCTGAGCGAGAGCGTTTGAAAGAAAAGCCGGAGTGACATGTTTCTTAATCATTACGCAGCATCCCTGACTCTCTGTGTCACCCTGTCTGTTCTGCCGCCGCCAGTCGGCCGTCAAATGCCCGCCCCCGCCCCCTCCCCGCACGTCCTTGGGCCCGTGGACAAATAACGCATGATTAGCAGACATTTCTATGACCCGTAATGAGGGGGTGCTACGCGGCTCTTCGGACAGGATTAGCCTCTATTGATTAGGCTAGCCTAGCATTGGCCTCACGAGTGAGGGGAGTGCGGCCCATTTCTATAAATGGGTAATGAGTGGTGCTGCGGAATGCTACGCTATGCCATGAGAATGGGATTAGGGGCTATTAATCAGACAAGAGGCTCGCACAAGTCATTAGCCGGCCCGGCGGCAATGTCAGTGCGTCTGCGGGATGATTCCGCCATTCTAAATTGGGTTTGGCCTTGTTGTTGTCATCCGCTCTTTTGCTACAAATCGCCCCTGAAAGTCTTTTAATACCCTACCCCGTGGTGCCTCATTCCTTGATGGCACTCCCTAGCTGTCCTTTCCTGTCATCTTCTTCAAAGACAACGGAGACGCCCGCATCAAGTTATGCTGATTGCAGGCGACTGGCGTACATTCTATTCTATTCTTTTGCGCTTCTCCTTTCCTGGGCGAGTGTGTTGCATGTTTTTATAATGTGGGCATAACGACCGGAGAAGACCCAGACACACACAGGAAATGCTAATTTGACACTGCAAGGTTGAGAATCAAGAAAATTAATAAGGGCAAACAAAATGTATGCTGGGTGAAAAAGTGACTGCTGATTGGAGAATCAGGAAGTGAGTGGACGATAGCTTGGATCTACACTTGTGGGATGAAGATGGTTCATTTCTGTGGTTGGCCCAGGCCAGTGGTTCTCAAATGGGGGTACTAGTGCCCCTGGGGGTACTTGAAAGAACTTCAGGAGGTACTCGATTTTAAATAAAACATACACGCAAAACTCCATTAAAAATAATTATTGTTTCAGGAAAATATAAGTGCATAAAACAAATTTTTTGTTCAGTAGGTTATTCGATTTCATTTTTGTAAAAAGCAAGATTCTCCCCCATACTAGAATGGTTCGACCCAACTTGTCATGCGCCACCTCTCGTTACCTGTCATTGCCTGTTTATTTTGGTGAACACATCTCTACTGTGATGTCGAGATGCTTTGCACTGGTTAAGGGGTAAAAAAGATATTCCATAGTGGGTACTGTACATCACAGAAAAAAGGTTGCGAACTACTGGCCTAGGCTAATGTTGTCAGCAACCTGTTGTGGTTTCCAAAGAAATTCCCCGGATAGAAGCAGCCTGTCAGTGCCGCTGTCTGGAAGCTACAATATTTAGTAGCTAACTGCATAAATTATAGATACGCGAATAAGAGCAGGACCAGACAGCTTTATTAAATCCAGGTCAGTTTGAGGTCTTATTTGGCCTGGTCAAGTTGGGTAGCTGTACAAATCGATCACACGTACACATTTTAAATCTGTATTAAAAGAAGAGAAAAAAGGCAGGACTCCGTCCAAAGTTTCTACACGAAATGCTCTCTTACCCATCCTGTCGTTTCTTGAACTACTCGGCGAAGGGGTCCGTGTGCAACGTGACCGAAAAGATTCTGGACATCTCAGTCTGAGGCGCTCAGGATATTCATGAGATAAAAAATGAAATCCATCGTTTACCGCTTGCAGGCACTTATGAAATAAAAGCGTCTATTTATGATCGCTCTGCGACGGCCAGAAAAGGCATTGAACTAAGAGGGACAGGCTGACAAGCGTGTTAATTGAATTGTGGGGAGAAATGCAAATCTCATCGTGCCTCTGAGATAGTGGGAGTTTGAACTGATAGGAGATGCTAACTTTTACCAAGTGCAAGATTATGTTGTAACATTGTGCCTCTTTTTTTTTTCCCCCTTTCTACACCAATTTCTGCTTATCAAACTGTCACTGGACGCAAGTGTTTTGTCTTACACTAAAAGCTTCGATGTGATGCCATTCGTAGAAAGATTTTGATAGAAAGGGGAGAAACAAAGAGGAGAATTTTGTTCTGTTGCTTTTTGACTATATCGCTTCAGGGCAGAGCTCGTGTAGATCGCCACCGCTGATTCTACCTCTCAAGTTTGCTTTTTTTTTGATGCTGTGCAGTCAAGCAGTGGTCACATGTGCTGCGGCCGTTCGCAAGTCGCTACAATGTTTTGACGCATGTGTTTTTTGGTAAACCACGGGGCTAAATGTGTCCGCTGTGGCTGCGTTTCTTGTGCAACATTGTCATCCAAAGTTTTGATTCAGGAAAATATCTTATTGAACAGAACCGTTTTCTTTTCTTCGAACAACATCCTTCTTTTGTCGTCCCTGTTTGTTTTTTTGTTGTGCAGCAACCATGGAATGGTGTGGTCGTCTAGCCTATTGTCCTTATTCACCGTGAAAACACTATTTTGGTAGGTCTATTTTAGATATGTTTGTTTCAATTGACCCTTAAATTTACTGCCAAGAAAACTAGACTCTATATTGTCTAAATAAGCGATTCTCAACCTTTTTTCAGTGATGTACCCCCTATGAAATAAGTTTTCAGCCAAGTACGCCTTAACCATTGTAACACATTTTTGGATTAAAATAAAAGACTTAAAACATGCCATAAGTATCTGATTTAATAAACTTTAAAACTTTTCCAATTTCATTAGTATTGGCCCACAAAAAATATTTAACAAAGTGTTCACTTTTGGATCAAAGAAGAAATGTGTTATCACAAAGAAATAACTTAATTATTAATACATATTTGTGAACGAAAAATAATCAACATAAAATGTCAGACCTGTTCTCAAAATGAAAAGTATAAATAAATAATTTTTCGGGGAAAATACAGGTCTGTAGAAAATAGAGGTCTGTTCACGAAAATAAATCATTAACTTAATCATCAATAAATATTTGTCCACAAAAATAATCAACAATAAGTCTCAGACCTGTTCTGAAAAGAAACAATTATAAATTAATATTTTTCTATGGACAAATATTTAACTTAAAGAGTCCTCTTGGGATCATATTAGAGATCTGTTCACAAAAAGAAATCATTAGACAGACAGGTAACGAGAGGTGGCACGTGACAAGTTGGGTCGAACCATTCTAGTATCTGAGTTTTTTATAATATTGAAATTGAATAACCGATTTAACACAAAATTTGTTTTATGAACGTATATTTTTCTGAAACATTTAATTAATTCAAGAATTCTTTTAAAGGCTTTTTGCATGTTTGTTTGTTTTATTTAAAATCTCGAGTACCCCCCTGGGGTTCCTTCAAGTACCCCTTCTGGTACCCGTACCCCTATTTGAGAACCACTGGTCTAAAAAATTCTAAAGATGTGATTTTATAGATTTGGTGACGTTTTCACACTATCAAACTCATCACGCTCATTCCGAGTAAACAGCGCGGAAAGGTTCGATACCATCGTTTTTTTTTTTTTTTTTTTTTCAATTCAATCGCAACCTTGTCCCTCAAGATTTGTATTAGACAAGACGAGTCCATCGTAAAGAACGTGACTGTCACCCTTTTGAACGAGGGTCATTGTCCACTCTAATCCAGTTATGCTATTCTTAGCGTCTTAACCTCTTTGCCTCCCCCCTCATCCGCCTTCTCACCCGACACAGATGTGCGTCTCCTGGCCCATCGTACTTTGTACTTTTTTTTCATCTAACCCACATCCTTCATCTCTAGCAGCCCATCCTTTCATTTTCTCGCTTTCTCCCCTGCCACTTCTTTTATTTTCTTTTTTTTTTTAAACCGCTGTCAAAAAGCACCTCAGCCATCGAAGGCCACTGCCACCGCTGTCATTTTGGGTTACCAGTGTGTGTCTGCTTCCTCCGGAGAGAGGAAGTGATGCGCCAGGAAGTGCTTTTATCCGCCAGTGATCTGATCCGATGTGAGATTGAGATGAGCGAGGGAGTCAAGTCTTCTTCTGCTTGCCCTCAGGGAAGTTCAAGACAGAGGGGCACGCCCCCTTTTTTGTGACGGAGAATATCCAGTAGACAGAATAAATATGGTAGCCGACTGCCAAATTACTAAAACACTAGTGGGGAAAAAAATAGCCTGACAGAAAATGTCAGTCACAATGTATCATAACAAAGTAGATATTTTAGCTCGAATATTATTTGCATTGAAAAGAAGTATGTAATGTAGAATAGACCGTGCATCTTAGAAGTAAATTGTGTTTTTGTGAATTTATTTGTTGTGGAATTTCAGCAGTCCTAGCAACTTTCCACTACAAATATGTTGTGATGATTTGAAACCGTATTATCAGGATATGAATGTCAGCGTTGTCCTGTTTCCTTGATCTGATCTTAAGGATCAATCATAGTTTTGAAACTCAGTTTTACAGATTTTTTTTTATGAGCTTGAAGCTTACAAATCAAATGCAATGACTGCAGTACTAAAAATATGTTGTTTGTGTTTTAATGAAACAAGCAAATGTAAATATATTTATCAAGACCATGTAAAGCTTCAAAAATAAATGTGAGGGCCTTCAAACAAAAGTTTTTTAGCACGGTTGTTCTGTTTTAATTAGACTAAAAAAAGTTCAATTGTATTTATTACGCGCAGTGAAGGTCTGCAAACTTTAATTACTATTTATCATCACTAAAGATAATTTCATGTGTGTGTGTATGTATATGTTAGTCTGCTAAAATCTTGGAAAACTAACATGATGACTGTGACAAAAAGCTATAGTTCTAAATCTAATTTAGCTACAATGATAAAGTTTCAAAATCAATATTTAGTCATTTCCGATGAAAATAACGTATGCTTAGGAAGCATTTCTTCTCATTACATTTCCTTTTTTCCGTTTCATTGTTGTACTGATGAATCATAGTTGAGTTTATCATTCATCATTATCGTCATCATCACACAATTGATGTAATGTAATAGTTTCATAATTGTCTGTATCATTATCACAATTGGGTATCCTCGGCTTCTTTTACGCTCCAAATCCAAAAATGTACGTCATAAACTTCATTTGTATGTGCGGCGACGGGTTTGTATTATCGACTAAAGCATTTGCGAGCGAACGCAAACCTCCACCTGCTCCCATTTTCTGAGAGAAAAGGCACAAAGCGCCCTTCTACAAGACTAAATTCTTGATAAATCACAAGACAAGTCCGCGGGATCGATAAAGATGATAAGAATCTTTCAGAATTTGCTTTCAGTTGCCCTAACAAGCACATAGATTGTCAATTTTGGATTCTAATAGGAAAGGAAAACCCCATCCCGCTGAGAATAGGCTTTTTTTTTTTTTTTATTCCCAGCCAACGTTGGATCTGTCTTCTGACAGGTATCTGCGCATTCTAGTGAAAACGTGCTGATGCTTAATCCCATTCATCCACTCCTCATATGCTCCATTTCAAGCCATATATCCATCTATACATCCATTTTCTGTACTGCTTAACCTCACTAGGTTTAGCTAAAGCCTTTCCCGGCTGGCTTCGGGTAAGAAATGGGGTACTTACAATATGGGACTGGTTGCCAGCCACTAGCGGAGCTTATAAAGCCAAACAGCCCTTTATATTGGTACTCACGTCGGCAACCTTAAAAAATGTATTTTTGGTAAAGAAGCAAGCCCAAGTAGCTGAAATATGTGCAAAGTCCCCCAAAGGAGCCAAGATTTGAATCCTCAAGCTCAGAACTGTGGAGCGGATATGCTACCCGCTTGACCACCATGTCGACATGACAATGTTGTATGTTGAAATTGTAAATTATGGATAAGCATCACACTGGCGAATCATGCGGCAATCCATAGCAACGACGCCCATTACTGCTTTTACCCAGAGATGAAAACTATTGAAGTGTTTGCCTGTTTTGTTGTGGCACTGGAAACATCCTGTCTGGTCATGTTTACGTCCCCAGGGAAGATGGTGGGATAATTCATTATATAGCAAGTATGAACATGTTAGTGCATAATCTAGTTTCTGCGCTGCATGAAGTGGATTATTTGTTAAAAATCAGCAATTTACCAAGAGCAAATGTCTGATTTATTTAGAGACTTACAGTAAGTGGTCTTTTTTTTTTTGCCATTTTTTTTTCCACAATTTCTTTTTCAGACTCCATTGAATGCTTTGAAATCATTCTCAAAAGGGCAAACGCACGGGCCAAACTGTTCTTAGATGGGATGTCGTCGCTTTGAGGCAATGGCGAAGTGTGATGATTGCGACTCATATGTGAGTCATCTGCAATGAAGAAGTGAAGACGAACATCCTAAGCTTCTATTATGAAATTCCGCTCTATGACTTTTCCGGCAAATTATTTGTATGGCCATCTATTTATAATACATTTTGTAATGTGCAGCGTTCGGGGATGCGATATGTTTAAGGGTTGCGAATTCTCTGTCAAGGGTAGTTTCACTTGGACGTATTTGGGCAGGAAAATATTTTAGACATTTTAGTCTGGAATATGAACTGAGATCAAGTTAGGACCCAAGAATTGAATGGCTTGAGATCAAAACTAGATGGTTTTTTACTTTTAAAACGCGTTTTTACCTTAAGTACTCAAAGTGCACACCGTACCTACTTATGAGTCAGCATCAGGAACAAACGGGGGATTACAATCTTGCATAAGGACACATTGTCATGGTCACAACTGACTGGAATAGAACCCGCAACCGCTGTGTCGGGAAACAACCACGCTACCACTAAACCATGCCGCTCAATGAGGGGTTAAAACTATATCAAGATCAAGACTGATTAGACTACCGGTAAGCCTTTGAAGCCTTGAGACAGAATCCAGACCAACGTTTCAATGGGACCAAACCTTTGAGGCCCTGAGAAAGAGTCCAGATCAAGACTGAGGGATTGAGAGTCAGTCAAGACCAAAACTTCAAGGTGTTGCGGCCAGGACTTTAAGGTCTGACATTGTCAAGACGGCAACTTTCAGAGCTTGAGAGTTTAGTTCTTAATTGTACCAGGTTAACGCTTATCATACATTTTTTCTTCACGTAATAAAGGGATAAATCATTTCACTTTTTGGGGAAGACATGTCTTGAAATGCCAATTGCATTGTGCAAGTAGGGCTGCACAAATAATCGCGATTAAAATGTGATCACATCATCGGCTGCCACGATTATTTAAGCTGATCCTCGACGATATTTGTATTCAAAAAGTCAGCTATTGTACATGTCAAATCAGGCACTTTGTCATCCTACCACCAGGGGGCAATGTTTCCCACATGTTTGCAATGCAAAAGCCTTTGCTTACCTCACCCTAATATATTATTTACCGGAATGAAATGGCATTGAGTTTCTCACCTGACTCCTAATATATACAGTGCTAGCTGTCAATTGATACCCATTTTGAAAATCCGAAAAATTGGAAAAAATTCATTTTGAATTGACCAAAAATGCTAATTGATTAAAATTTGCTGTGTTGCCATGTGTGCCAAGTTTTTACCCTGTCTCGGGTTAATTTGTTTTAATAATTATTTACTTTATTTATTTAGTTTAGTATCATTATTTGTAATCAAGCCTTGAAGCCTTGTTATTATACTGCTTGTTTGAAAAAAAACTGACTAAACATGATGCATAATCTTGATTAATAATCGTGATTTTGATATTGACCAAAATAACTTATTATTATTTTGGCCATAATCGTGCAGCCCTATGTGCAGGTAGTTTTTTTTTTTTTTTTTTAAATATTAGTTTGCTTGCTTCAGATAACATATAAAGAACAATAAAACTAACAAAATCTCTGGAAGCCACAAGTAATTAAGACACGGTGGCTAGGTAGTGGAATGTGTTTTGAAAATAGACCCCAGAAGCATTGTATTGATTGGGGAACACAACAAAGAACGGTCGGGGGCATTTGAAACCCCTCAAAAGCCAAAAAGCTCCGGGCGGTCTCTGCAGACCTTCAAGGTCCCGCTCCGGAAAGTCAGGCAAGCAGGACCGGAGCCTGCTCCCTTCCCCCTCTCGCTTTCGTGATGCCGGCCTTTTTGCAAGTTGAGCGCCACAATGCAAATACTCTGAGGCACTCATGCAAAATCACACTTTCCTCCCACACACACTCTCTGCAGTAGCGCTCTGACTTTATGGATGTTCACTCTTTGACATTTTCTCTTGTTGAATCTATACAGCCTCCGCCCCACCCCTCTGCCCTTCTTCGCATCCTCCCCTTCCGTCCTTTCTCTCTCTGTCACTGCCACCTTTTGTGAGGCATCCCTTAACGCTTGACCGGCCGTGCCTCGACTCTTGACTTCAAAGAGCCTCTTTATTCATCAGTCACTCATCAGAGAGAGATCATGGCGCTAAAAGAGAGGGAGGGGAATGGAGATTGAGTGTATTAAAAAATGAGGTAGGGGATAAGTGCATGAAACTGGGCAGGAGTGAAAGAAAAAAAGATTTGCTCTTGACCAAAGGACCTCTTCAGTCGCAAGAGTTAAAAAAAAAAAAAGAGAGAAGGCCTGTTGAGACCAAGAGAGGGAATGAGACCATGACCGTATCAAGACTTTGACGGGACAAAGACATCGTGGCATGAAGACCATGACTTTAAGAATTGGAGATTGTGAAGAAGGCTTGATTTGTTGCAATCTTTCAAAGTTTTGCTCATGACCGAGTCCAAGTTGAGACCAAGACTTTAATAGGATCAAGCAGAGAAAACCAAGATATTCAAAGTTTAAGTCTGAATTTAACTCAGTGAAAGCAAGTATAGACCAAAAATTGAAATTGATTTAGGCAAAGACCAAAGATTAAGACCAAGACTTTGAGGGTTTAAGACCAAGTTGCATCCAAGAATCCAAGATTTGGAGCTTGACACCAAGTCAATACCAAGACTTTGAGGATTTGAGACTGTTTCAAGGCCAGTATTTGGAATGGTTGAGAGTCTAGGACTAAGACCATGAGGATCTATGATCCAAAGACCAAAACCTTCAGGGGTTGAGTCAGAGTTGAAACCATGTCTGAGGGCTTGAGGTTGAGTACATTCCAAGACATTTAGGCTTGACTCAAAGTCTAAACCAAGACTTTGGAGGGAGTGGAATCCTGTTCAAGTCCTTTCAGCACCATTTTCCCTCTTTGCACTCTTTTAAAGTTGTGCTATATAAAGAAATCAAACCAAACCAAGGTTTTAAGAGCTTGAGAACACGTTGTTTCAGACTTCGGAGAAGGAAATGAGACGTCAGACTTGAGCCTGAGTTTAAGCTTAAGAATTTTTTGGCTAGAGACCAAGAATATACAAAAACTAAGCAAGGCATAGTCTACATGTAGCTGAAGATCTAAAAAAAAAAACTGGGAAATAAGTGGAGATTTGCCAAATTCTCCGTATGCGCGTTTGCGTGTAGCAATCATAAACTGGATGTTTACTTCATCGCTCCACACTATTTACTGCCAAAGACGCCGGTGACCTTAAGAGACAGATGTTCTTTTTGATTGGACAGAATTTGGCAACTCTACTGCCATCTAGTGGCTTGGCATGCATGTAAATGCATGAAAACCCAATATGCGTGTTTGTGTAGCAGGTTTTTTTTTCTTTTTTAAATAAACAAATCCATGTGGATGGAATTTTTTTACATCCAAAGGAGAGGAGAATATGTTGGTTTAAATCGCCCTTGTTATGTGTAGATGAGGCCCAAGTCAATAACAAGACTTTGTTGGCTTGAGATCGCGTTAAGGATTTTCGACAAAATCAAGACAAAGACTTTAGGGCTGGAGAAATTGAGACAGACTTTAAGCAACTGCGATAAGTCAAGACCAAGACATTGAGGGGCTAAGACTGATTTGACAAATATATGATGAGTCCATAAAAGAAAGAGGATCAAGGACTTGGGGCGGGTCAGAAAAAAACTTGACTTGAAGGGTTTTTGATGCGAACTCGATTGCTCTTCCTTTTTTTGACTATCCTCCATCTTTCCTTCTCATCTTCCCCTTATTCTTTTCTCTCGCTACAAAGCCCTCCGGTAATCTGCACCTGCCTGTTGTTGTTGGCAGGGACTTCTAAATTCTCACCTTTTGTGTTCACTGACATTCTCACTTTTCCCTTTTTTTTTTTTTAAATCCTCTTTCCACATATTGCTGTTTTTATCAGGTTGCTCGCTAGTTTTCAGGTCATTGGGAATTGCTATTGCGTCCCTTCTCAGCTGGAGTCGTACCCATGCTTACTATAGCAGCATGGCAAAACACAAAGATACCTCGCCTTCGCTCTTTGTGCGAGACCTAGTCGACAAAAGCTGCCTTGTTTACACCTGCGTCACATTTTCAGAGTTTTTTATTATGCTCTTGTTGATATGTTTCTCTCCCGTTAGTAATAACTGGTAAGCGGGAGTCTTGTCACGCTCTTTGTGTCCTTTGTTATTTTGTTGGAGAAAAGTGTTGCTCTCCGACTCATTGTGTGCTTCAGAGCAGGTGCGGAACCTTTCACCCCGCCGTTGCCGAACCAGAAGAAGTTTTTGTTTATTGCTCAGTGAAAATCCGCCTCGTTGCATGAATACAGATTGTGATCCTTGAGAGCAAAAATCTAATTAATTTTCTCTATTGGTTCACTCCGGCGCAGACAAGGCCTTTTAAGATCATTTTAGTTGGTCGCAATTTTTTCAGGATGGGGGTGATTAAATGTCTGTCTTGGGCTCACGGCTTAATATTCTACATCTGTTTCACTACCTGCAGCAATTCAATGGAAATGTGGCTTTGCTGTATTTCTGGAAATACATATATATAAAAAAAAAAAAAAACACAGAACAAAAAATCAGAGCTCACTGTACCTAAAGATTGTTTTGCTGTTCATATCCAACACATGAGAGATTTTTTTATGTCTTCATTGAAAGAAATAAACAGCTCAACCCTTAGACTCATATTCAGCCTTCTTCTTCTTCTTCATGTGCTATCAATCGCCATCAGCCACAAGAAACATCAACATGGGGAAGCTATGTATGAATCTCAGGTCTTATTTGAGATGCAGAGGTGTGGATTTGTTGATGAAACACATTTCGTTCATTCGATTCTCATTGGCCAAGATAAAACAGACGTGCGTTATTGTCTTTTTTGGCTGCACGTGCAAATGCGGAAATGAGACCAACACTTTGATAGGTTGAGCTCAATTCGAGAGCAAGGGATGGCGTCAAGACCAGGATTTTAGGTTGAGATCAAGAGTACGAGGAATTGTGATCCGAGAACAAAACTTTGAGGTTTTGAGATGAAAAGAAATATTTTGAGGCTTCAACGTCAAGTTGAGAGGAAGACTTGAGGTCTATAATCATAAACCAGACCTGAGAGATTGAGACCAAGTCAAGAGCAAGATTGAGGGGTTGATGCAGTCAAGACAATAACTTTGAGGGCATAGGTCGAGACTTGGAGGCTGATATAAAACCCGGACTTTGAGGGATTCAGATCAAATCTCGAGAAAGACTTTAAAGAGGTGGAGCCAGATGGGTTTTTTTCCCAAGTCGAGGTAACTTTGAGAGCATAGATCAACGTTTGATCAGTTGAATTAGGACTGTGACTGAAGACTTTAGACCAAAGCTAGACCAAAACTTTGATCCTGAAATACGTGCGGCCAAGATTTTAAAGGCCTTAATTGAGACCAAAACTTTGAGAAGTTGAGGCCAATTGGAGACCAAGACTTTGATGGCTTTAGTTGAGACCAGAACTTGAAAAGGTTCAGAACACATCAAGGCCAAGCTTTTGAGGATTTGAAATAAGACGACTGTGGCTTGGTGACGCAGTGGTTAGCGCGTCAGCCTCACAGTTCATGGACCTGAGCTCAAAGTCACCTCGCTCTGGAGTTTGCATGCTCTCCCCAAGCCTGCGCGGGTTCTCTGCAGGCATTCTAGCTTCCTACCATATTCCAAAAACATGCATTGTATTTCATCTCTGTGTCCCCTGCAGTTGACTGGCAATCAGTTCACTGCACAAAGTCAGCTGGGATAGGCACCAGCAAGCCTGCCAGGATAAACCTAGTTATGAGTCAGTTACATAAGTCAGTTCTCATTTCCAATGAAAGAAAATTTGTGTGTTTTTGTTATTGTTTGCAGCTGCACATGCAAATGCTCCAATTAATAACTAGCTGCCAGTGTCAATTATATGAACAAATCTGGCCCAGCTGAGGTCTGGTGGCAAAAACACTAACCTGCCACCGCGTGGCTCCATGACACACACAGGACACATTAACCTTACCATAAGCTGGAAAATTATGCAGTGACCACTCAATAAAAGAAAATGCGGCGGGATGTGTGAATTGTCCTCAAGCGGGCACGCAAGCGTAGCAGACAATGAAGAGATCCAAAGCGGTTGCATGCTCCAATGAGAAGCCGTGGATGCAGTCAAGCGGGGTCAAAACAAGATCTTGAGGTTAGCAAGGTGCGCAATAGACTTCTTTTTTTTTTTTTTTTAACTTTCTGTATTGTTTCCATTGTACAAAGTTTTTGTTAAAGTTTTTCATGAGCAACTGGTGTTAATTTAAACACCGACTGGATGTACTGTGCGGTAGTTTGTGTACTACCTCATGCATGCTTTGGACTTTTTTGACTTAAGGTTAGTATGTGTTATTTCAAGTAGTTTTCATTTCTATTGTGCTAGGTAGTGAGTACTTATTCCCTTCTTGTGGAGTACGTGTAAACGTGACACCCCTGGGAAGCGAGTGCAATGCTATTTTTGTGTGTGACCTGTGACCTTTTCATGATACTACAATATAATAACTAGATGCACTTTTGGAGCCTGAAGCGCCAGAGAGTAAATAACACACACATTATTTTGCCTGTTTAAACTTTCACATATTCACTGAATTATCATCATAACTAGGTCTAATCATCATTTGCTTTGCAGTCGTCCTCTTTTTCCCTCTTCTACCATTGATTTATGCTTTCAGCAATTCCTGGCTTTTTATTTTGTCATTTCCAGGTCCTTTTTTTCCCACAGACTTCCGAGGGGGTTGGGGGGGGCTTATGTTGAGGGAGGCAGGCTTTGGCATGCAGACAAAGGGCTTTTTAGATCACACAACAGGCAAAAAGTCAAAACGCGTCAAATATTCACAATACGCTTTTATGAACGCAATCTGCGTGAGGTGCCAGAGAAAGGGCCGCCCCGCGCGGCATTTGCTAAAAATTAACATTTGTTTTTTTTTGTTTTGGGGGAACGGGGCGCCCGGCCCGCTCGCAGGGCGCCGCTTTCTCGTTAAATTTGCCTTTTAAAGGCGGAGAAAGCCGCAGAGACAAACGGGATGTCATAAATAATGGCCTGCTGAGCTATTAATTGCATAAGCTCGACCTGTTTTTGCTTATTCGGAACAAAACAACAATGCTTTTTTTGTGTTTGTTGAAGTTCTGTGCCAAAGAGAAGTATTGTTTTGATT
Organism: Hippichthys cyanospilos; assembly: GCF_059441005.1. Taxonomy (NCBI): domain Eukaryota; kingdom Metazoa; phylum Chordata; class Actinopteri; order Syngnathiformes; family Syngnathidae; genus Hippichthys; species Hippichthys cyanospilos. The sequence continues at coordinate 7,393,396 of NC_142382.1, forward strand.
ATTGTTTGTTTGTTAGTAGAATTGAGCAACCACATAGCCGATTCCCTTTGATATTCACAAAGGAGTGGAACATGAGCCGCGAAAGAAGTCATTATAGATTAGAGAAAATCTGGGTAAAATTAGTGGTATTCCACAATGCAAGCTTTTATTAAAGCCGGCTATCGTCGGTGTAACGTATCATATCAAATGGCAGACCTTCAAAATGATGGAATGGAATAACTGGATTTATGTTATATGTGAAATATTGCTGTTGGTTGGTTGATTAATCGCAGGAAATTCAGTTCCACCGTAGATTTTTTTTTAAACTTTCCTAGAGGAATTTAATTTTGTTACTCTTCAAGAAAAAGTAGAATCCTCTTTCCTAGAATTACAGTCTAGTCCCAGAACAAGGACGTTGCCTGCTTATAGATTTAAGAACGCTGCCAAGTTGTTAATACAGTAAACAAGTTATTCACAGGGTTTAGGCGAACTTATAATGCGGACTATAAGTTGCTGTTCTAAAATCAGAAAGATGATTCATGGAAGTGTTTGAATTTTTTTGTTCTTACTTAAAACTTTTATTTCAAACTTTTATTTCAAACTGTCTTCGACACAGACTGAACCAGATTTAACATAAGTGCATCACCAACAAACCTTCAAAACAAAATGTACATGTCTTAATGTTCAGAAAATAAAAGCAGCACCAACATATTTTCAACATAACACCGATACACTTGGATTGTTAGAATGCTGCATCAACACAACAGTAACATGCCAGAGGTTATTAAGTTTTTTTGTTTGTTTGTTTTTGTTTTTTTTCCGGTGGAGATTGCGCCTTGGTGGTTAGGTAGAAAAATTGCAGGTACGTCACACTCGACTATAAACAGCAGGGCAGGGCAGTGAAGAAAATAGTAGCAGCTTTTCGTAAAAAATTGTATTTTTTTTTGGGCAGGGGCAATCTTAACATTTTTTTGTTGAAGATTCATTTGGTTCAAGACCTTTTGAGGGGTTAAGAAAAAAACTTCCTCTCACCTGTCAATACCCGGGGTCAACTGTACATCAAGTATCGACGATGTCTCTTAACTTAAAGAAAAAGTTGGTGGAATGTATCCTGTATGTTAGACCTTCAAAATAAAAGCATTGCCTTTGATACTACAGAAAAAGCTTTTTTTTTTTTTTTATTTCGATACCTTTATAATGATATAATAGATGTTGTTTAGGTGTATATTTTTCTTCTTCACTGGCCGGCGAATAGCTGGCTTTCACCAAAAATCGAAAATTGACCGTTAAAAAAACAAAACGAAAAAAACATTTAAATCCATGCGTTTGATCACATCAAGTCAAGGCACCATTGTAAAGTAAATATAAAGGATTCAGCCTCCCTTTTTCGAAACGGAATATTTCCAAGTGTCACATTTCTTTTCTAGGCTAACGTCTCAGCTGCTACCTTACCTTGATAGCGCCATCGCATTTTAATGCATGGATGCATATGCATGGCGCTACACGCGTCTGCTGTCAGCCCGCCTTTTGATTAATTTATGGTCGGCGGGAGAAAATAAAAGCCCCCGGACGCATGCTCACCTTCCGCCGTACACGAATGCCAACATGAAGGAAATATGCTTCCTGACAGCTTGGAGCTGCCGTAGACGTCTCGCGGGGACGCCGGTCCCACGGAATTTGGGACGCCATCACGCAATCTCTCCGTGTCTTACCTTTGACCCCTTTCCACCCCCGCACGCTCCCTCCCCTCCCCTCCCCTCCCGCTCTCGTCAGCCCCCTCGTATCTTCCCGCGTCCGTCTGATGGAAGTCGACAGATGCCAGCAGACTTCTGTCAGGCATGGCACACACCCGCTCGCTCGTCTTTCACACCTCCCTTCCGTTTGTCGCCTCTCGGTGCAATTTCGTGAGTCTCTCCTCCCCGTCGGTTTTACTCGGGTCGCCGTCAGAAGCAGGTGCCCGCCACCGTGGGAGATTCGGCTGTTAAATTGAGACTGGAGGGGAATTCTCATCCATCGTCGGTTGATGAAGATGAAAAAAACAAAATCACTTTCTTGGAGTGCTCACTTAGCGCAGCCTGTTCATTTTTGTGCAAGGAGGTGGAAATTTGTTTGTGGTCAACGTCTTTAGACCCATCGAAGCTAAGGTTTCTACCCTGCTCAGTAAAGAGCATCCTGGCATTTCCAATGGTGTTTTGTGTGTTTGGGTGCTAATCTTGCTAATTGGCTGAGACAAACTGGACAGGATAGTGGACACAAATGAATAGATTGTCTCAGGAGGATGTTATACACAAAAATTTGAATTTCTGGCAGGACTTTTGTGTTTTATTTTACTTTGTCCTATATATGAAGATATATATATATATATATATATATATATATATATATATATATATATATATATATATATATATATATATATATTTATTTTATTTTTGCCTTCTTTGGGACACGGGAGTTGTGTTATTTTATTCTGTGTCATCGCAAAAAAATGTCATTTGCCGTTTTAAAGTGTTAATATCGACCAAATAATCAGTCTTGTCGTTACAACTTCTCCAATAAAACATTTTCATTATGACGTATGTATTTTGGGGGGCTAAGGGTTGCTATTGTCTTTCCTATGTTAGGTATTAATGTCTTTTGCCATTATGAAATAATGTCTTCTGATTTGATTTGATCATCTGATCTGTCGTGTCCCATGCCACTATAAATTATCAGATAAAATATGTCGTTATCCTGCATTTAATGTTTTTTGTTATTGTGAAAGAGCAATTTGTTAACTTTTTAATGTCTACAAAGAATGCAAAAATGTTGCCATTTTATGGCGAGCTAATATGGACGGATTATTCAGTCATGTCTATAAATTCTCCAATCAGATAATATAGACTTTGAATTCATTTTCAGTTTACATCTTTTCCAGAAAGCATACCAACCTAAAATGGAAATGATTCTTGTTTTCACCACACACATTTTTTAAACATATTCACAATAATGTGATGCTGTTTCAAAAGCATTTTGCTAGTGATGACGTACACCAGCCAGATGATTAGCATCATTAAGAGAAAATAATATTGTACAAAGAGTTAAACTCTAAATCAACATTTGATTTGTAATAATACGTTGTACAATAACAAAACTTCAAACCAATCATATTATCGTAGCAATAACAGCAGCTGCGACAAACGTCGGCTATATTCAAATCTTGCTAGTTTTAAACCGGCAAACTTTCCAATTACGTCAACACGGACAGATGCCAACAGGCTTCTATCACCCGCTCGCTTCTTTTTCGCGCCTCCTCTCCGTTTGTCACCACTCGGTTTCCATTTCATCAATCGCCCTCCCTTCTTCCCAGTTCTAGTTGGATCAGCATCTGAAAAGCGGGCGCCTCCCACCCGCTGAAAGATTTGGAAAGAGACGAAAGGGGCATTGGGGAATCACTCCTATGTAGTGATTCTTTCTCCTACCTGTCCATCTGGTGGGCTCATCCAAAAGAGGCAGGGAGCTCGGGCGGGCTGTGTGTTTGTCTCTTTCTCCCCAGAGCTCTCATTCATTTATAATGAGGTGTCAAGCCATCCTCACCACCGACAACACCACCACCCCCTCAACGCGCTTTTTTTTTTTTTTTTTTTTTTTACGCAGTCATGGATTTTGGCACGTTGTCTCCAAATCGGTCCCAGCATGTCATGTTTACCTCACCTGCCAGTTTATGCATCTGTCTGCTTTCTGTCGTGTCCGTCAGAGCTTTTGTCGGCTAAATAGGTCATCTTTTTTCGTCGCGTCCGTACGCTTATTCCTTCGCCAATTTGGAAGAAATTAGGGTGTATTCGACGTTGGGAAAATGCGTTTTTGAAGGCATTCGTTGTGGAGGTGTCAAAATAATGTTTTGTAGTAACGATCAATGAATTATGGTCATAGTTAAAGCATGTTTTTTTAACTCTTTCAGTACCATGGACCAGAATTCTCGTCTTTTAAAATAATAGGTTTCCTTTTAAGATAACGCCTGGCACTAAAATCATGTGAATCTCATTTTTTAATCTTTAATTATGCTTTCAGTAAGATGATTAGGTCCGATTTTACGTAATGGGATTCTTCTTCTTAAGTTGTTGGGGGTTGGAAAATAAAGGTCAATCGCACCCTGAGCTGGACACTGATTGGCTGTCATTCTCTCTATGCAAGTCCAGGAATAGAAACAAGACGTGAAAATGGAAGAGCTTGCGTCAGTTGTCGGTCGTATCAATGATAAATTTTAACTTTGATGAAGTAGTTTTATACATAATTTGTGAGGAGGAGCTCAAGTTTAGCCTACCACATAAATGCAAAGCACCCAGCTGTGACTTCAGCCATTGCTAAGACGCTATTATAGCAAGCCTTTGCATCATTCTTCCTAATGGTCGAAACTGCAGTCCAAGTTGCAGCCAGCACTTGGGACGAGTCTCAAATACAGAAAACGACAAACGGTTACAACTGCATTTGTTAAAGTAAATAAATGACTTTAGCTAATTGTTGTTGAATATCAACCTTTTGATGTGCCGCAATAATACAGTGCATCTAAATTCCAGAAAACAATTCTGATTGAGGTTCTTTTTTTTGCTCAATCTTTTAGGTGAGATTAATTACGTCAATTAATTACAGATCTTACTCAATTTTAATGTTTTGTATCTCGACAGCAATAATTAATTGCATTTGAAAAATAATTTCCTTATCAAATCAATGATTGACAAAATATGAATTTGCTGCTAAAAATGGTTAATTTTTTAAAGGTTTACCAAAAATGTTTCAGGAATTCTGTTCTAACCTGTATGAGTGTGGGTTTAAGTGGCGCTGTAACACCGCCACAGGCACTGCCACGGGCAGCTATGGCCGTGTTGTTAAAAAGGAAGTCAAGTCAAACATTTTTATTTATAATAGTCCCTATGTGACCCCTCTAGTCCAAACACAACATTCTAGTTAATATTGCATTTGCGGAATATGAATTAGGCAGCAAAATCCACCATTTTTTTATCCTTCTCACAGAGAAGCTAGTTTGACTCTCATTGTCCACTGAAAATGGCTAAGTAGATTCGGGCTTAGGTAACGAGCAGTCACGACCATGTGCCATGTGACGATCTATGCCATGATTGGTCATCATTGAAGTTCTGAACGACTATGATGTCCTTATCAGTTGAATAAGTGCAAAATGGCCACCCCCAGGTGGATTTTACTGCTTAATTCATATTCCATAAACGCGGTATTAATCACAATGTCATGTTTAGCCTTGGGGTGGTATCTAAAACATATTGTAAATCATTTTTGACTCGACTCGCTTTTTTAACCACTTCATTCATTCCACTAGACCGAGTTGCGAATTTGCATTCATTGTTCAGCCCGGATAAAAACCATCAAAGCCAATCGAAGTGCAAAAACCTTTTTTTTTTTTTTCCCCCCGACACTTTCACACCTGTTACAGCATGCGTCAACCTGTTAGAGTGAGTAAACATGCAATTTAGCACCCACTATTTGGGTTCTTAATAAATCAGACCCTCAGTGTGGGTGGAGGTGAACAACCCCTCCTTGTTTATTTAGAAGCCAATTCCTCTCATGCAAAATGTATGAGCATTCCAGTTGTGGATTTGCATTTAAAAAGCAAACCTTTTACTTTCAACATGTTTTGCCTGCCCCCCGATCAACGCGCTTCGTTATTTACCCTCCTTTTTTTTTTTTCTTCTTCTTTTTCATGGTCGCCCACCACCAACACCTTCCTCTTGAATCTCTTCTGCAACAGGTAAGCCCACTTTTTGGTCTCTCTTCTTTGTCTTTGTGCTTTTTCACACTCTTTCTCGAGGTGCTAGACACATACACGCTTTGTTGGTTTGGCATACACTCGCAGTCCGAGATCTCGCGGTCAACAAAGTGTTGATTTGCTAAGCTAGTTAAACGTTAGCTCGACTTTTTGACGGGGCGAAGGTCTGATTTGTTTGCCCCGGCAGAGTGTTTGTTTGCGTTTGCTCTCCCCCTGTTGGGAGTCTGTGTTATTCCAGGCGGGATTTGGCTCTTTTCCTTCCTTCCTTCTTTCCTTCCTTTCATTCAAGCTACTCATGGGCCCAGTTTGTAATCTTGTGACTTTTTTTTTTTCCTGCACGCATCTTCCTTCCTTCTGCTCAGTAATCTCCTTTTTGCAGCTCGGAAACAAACACCTGTGTATACATGTGTGAATGTTATTGTTTTATCTTTTCAAGTACAGCATGTTGTGTAACCCTTGTGCAGTATTTCGATCATTTTTGGGTCATTTTCATACATGTAATTTTCATAGAATTTTAGTCAAGGGATGTTAGACTCCAGGTAGTGTGATGTTGTCGCCATCTGGGTGAAATTTCAGCTCCCCGGTGTCTTCTTTCAATGCTTTCCCTTTGACGTCAAATGACTTTGTTGTAAGCGTCGAAGGATCGGACGAAATATCACACAACGGTCAAGTAGTGTTCAGTTGCGTTTAAAGTTTTTGTATTGTAGTTGTGTATTTAGTTTTTAGAGCGGCTTGTTTTTAAACATTTAGGTGTGAATGTTATTTGTTCTATATAAAATAAAGTGGTGCTCGGTGACAGAAAATAGACTACAAAAAAACAAAAATCCAAGAACAATGTTGAAGTGAGACATATTAATAGAGGCTGCAGTTACTTTTAGCTGCTAGCACAAGAGATTTCTGGTTTGCGTCTATACTTGGGGTGACGCTTTTCAATATCATCTGTAAGCAATTTTAATGGTAAAATTAGAAGAGCTGGAAAGGATATTAAGCTTGTTTGTTTTTGCCAATTTGAGTCAACCATGAGATGATGACGCTATCTGTGTAAATTTGAAAGAAGAATGAAAATGGAAAATTGTTTTTTATTTGCCTCTTATACAAAAAGACAATGGATTCATTCCATGACGGGCATTTCAGGACATATCTGGGCATGTTATTGATGATAACTCTATATTGTTGCTAATAATATCCCATATACTTTCATGTGTTGCTTACTACTAGCTGCCTGAATCGATCCATCAACTGGAAAAGAGGCCACATTTTTTTGTTGAATGTCATCCTCTTCAATCCTGCTTCTTACGTCAACAGAAAGCAACACCGAAGACTTTTTTTTATGATGTACTGTCCATCTTTGGGCATGTTATTGCTGATAGTTAGTAATTGTTAGTAATATCACATTGCTAGACATATCGCTAGCTACTTTCTTGTGTTGCTTGTACCTGGCCGAGTGGATACCATTAATTGGAAAAAGTCTTTTTTTTGTTATCCTCTGTGATCCTGCTTTTCACGACAACAGAAAGCCACAACTGTAGATTCTTTATATAATGCACTGCACATCTTTGGGCGTTACTATATTATCGCCAATAATATCTCAGCGATAGCTTCTCTTTCATATCATTTAATACTTTCTTGTATCGCTAGTAGCTGGCTGAGTAGATACCATTAATTGGAAAAAAGACTTTTTATCCTCTGTGATCCTGCTTTTTACACCAATAGAAAGCCACAATTCTTTTCATGATGCACTGCACATCTTTGCGCAAGTTACTGTATTATTGCCAGTAATATCTCAGCCGTAGCTTCTCTTCATATCATTTGCTTCTTTCCTGTGTCGATTGTGGCTGGTTGAGTGGACCCCATCTATTGAAAAAGGGGCTAAAAATGCGCACACCCATCTAATGGGAGCCGTGGACACTTGTGGCCACCCTTTGACAAATAACCTAAGGTTTTTTTTTTTCTCACTCCCGCCCTGCACCACCTTTTTATCATTATTTTCTTCCCTCCCCTCTCCCCGTGCCTCCTGCACACCGGCCGCCAGGAAGGAGAAGAAAGGATGACCCAGATAGGAGGAACAAATGAAGGCGGCGAGAGAAAGAGAAGGAGGGCTGACAGGTCGATAGATTTACGCGCTGACACCTGTTTGGCGCCGGCGCTCCATCAAAACATTCTTTCCTCCGCCGCCTCAATTTGTCTTTTCCCCTCGCTCTCTCGGAACAAAAGGACAAGGGAACGGGAAGGGACAGATGGAACACGCCAGGGAGGGAGGGGCGGGCCGGGCCCTTTTTGCGTCACTTTTTGTATGTGTACATTTTTACAAGCGGGACCCTCAAACAGCATTATTAACTCATCTGGGTTTTGCATGAGTCTTTTCTCGCATGTTGTCAGACAATACACTTTTAATACACACACACATACACACAAAGCAGTGCAGCGCGCCTTGACAGCTCCCCAGGCTCCGATCCTGGAAAGGCGAGACAGAAGTGTGCGGCGGAGCATACTGGGAGAGAAGAAGAAGACCCGGACGTTCATCTCGGAGCTCCCTAGCTCGGTTAATACTTAATGGCCCAGCGCACACACACGCACACATGCCGACTTTATAAACACAATCATACACACTCAGCCAGGAGCGCAGATCCGCATGCATGCACGCACCCACACACACAAACAAACGCGCATACGCTCACTCACAGTACATCAAATATTCAATAGCCCATGAAATAATTATGAACATTGATGGAATGAAACTTGCTAATTTAACAGGGGACGTACTCCTTCCTTTGTTGGAGAACAAAAATCGGAGACTTGGATGCAAACAGATGCAGAATGGGGCAAATCTTAAAACTTTAGAATTTTCCAAATTGCTCCTATTATTATGCCGCCTCGTTCTTTTTTTTTCTTCGTCTCAAAGTGATGAAAATCCGAACACACACTGCTTCGATATTGCAAAGGTGTTGGTTGAAATGAGACGTGGGAATAAACAACAAAAAATGGAGTGCAAACAGGGAATTTACTTTAAGCTGACACATTTTATTCGACATGCAAAAACCCACCGCTGCAGGGAAAGTGAAGATGTGGAGTCAGAGAAATCGGAACGGCTTTGTTTTTTCGTCATTATTATTCCTGGAGCTAGTAAATCTTTATTTACATACTCCTCAGATTTTTCTGTCATGCCTGTCATGCACTCAAACAATTGGGTAAAAAAACCAAGGAGGCTCCGTAAGAACGCATTTTTTGCTAATAAAAAAAAAAACGTGAATCTGATTAATCAACTGATTCAATTTAAAAACATTATAGTGAATAAAATGATATTTTTCCCACAATGTATTTCAATAAGTGTCATGTATAGGCAAAAATTAACCATTCGCAGTCTGACCTGGTGCCTTTTACCATGAGGACGAATGTTTATTAATAATGAAGTTATTTCTTTTTGACAACAGATTTCTTCTATAATCCCAAAAAGGACACTTTAGGTTGATTGATTATTTTTTGTGGACTTTTGCTACTTGACTGAAAACATATTTCATCACTGAAAAAAGGTTGAGAACCGCTGTTCTAGAGTATGAAAACACAGATTTAAAAAAAAAAAAAAGTTTCAAAAAGCCATACCAGGAAAAAAAAAAAAACTCAAAATGCCTGCCATTTTGGTTTGCAACAGCCATTTTGGATGTCATTTTAGCCATTTCCCAGTGTCCATCAAATACAAATTTGTTTCTGATGTTTTGAAAATGATTCCTATAATGAACCTTTTTATTTAGCAAGTTTTATGTCTTTTTTTTTTTGTCTACCAGTCTCATTGGGCAGGCTGATAAGTGTTTTAAATATAATATGCTGTGTAAGTAGGGCAGAACCTTGTGTGCCCGACTGCAAACGCAGTGGGAAGTGCAGCCATGTTGCCACAACGATTAGAAACGCTGGCCGCTATTTGTAGCATTGAAATGGAAGTTTGTTAATCAGTTAATTAAATCAGCTAATTAAATCATTGTTTGGAGGCGGGGGTGTTTTTCTCAATTCCTTTCCAGGCCAGCAGGAGGGAGGACTTGTGCGAAAACATGGGATGTGTAAGCGATAAGGACGCGTAAGGCGAGAAATAGTCTTTTGTGCCCGGTTGTCAAACGCGCGCTTATTCTGGCTTTATGAAGTCGGCTCGCTTTTGCGCGCGCTTATTCCAGCGTGACTTTAAACGCTTTCCAACATCAACAGCATCCATTCCCCAAGTGGCAAATTATGAGCGTGCGTGGTGCATATTTTCCACTGATGTCAGCGTTTGGATGCCAAATCGCCATCTTTGGAGCGTCGCGATGCTGGAATGCTTTTCCCGTTAAACAATCTGCATTAATGTTGCATTATCCAGCACGGTTTGTGCTCTCCGGGCTGCCAGACACCGTTGGAAGGGGTTACTTCTGGTACGCATGAATTCCAGTCCAAACAATTAGATGACAATTATTTGAATGACTTTCATGCTCGGTGTCAGAACACAGTGAGGTGCTACTAAATGGTGGGGAAAGGGGAAGCTGTGATTGGGATAAAATTGCTCGGGAGTGAGTTAAAAGCTGGGGCATGTTAAGTGAGAAGCAGCTGGAATCAAAATATGAAGAGGAAGCGCTTGGGAAGCGCGTGTCCCTCTGCCAAGCCTTATGCAGAATCGATGCTTAAGCTCGAAGCCTGGTCAGAAAACCAAAGTGTTGGTCAAAGTTGCTTTTGAGCTCTAAAAGAGGTCATTTGCATAACATACTGATCGCAAACTGGCAAGTGTATCAAAATGTGGCCCCGTTTCCAACAAAGATAACCAACGGCTCTCACTGGAATGCAGAAAGAAAAGTCATGGCGTGGGGCTACTAATTTGCTAACTGGCAAATGTATCAAAAAGAAACGCCGCTGTCTCTATCTGCAATCTATTACCACAACAAAAATACTTGATAAATATGAATAAATATTAGTTTTTTTACTTGAAAGATTCAAATGCATGGAATTGAATGGTTCCACTTTGAAATATAACGAGCCGTATCAAATTATCTTTTATTGAAGGTACATACATTTACAGTAATGCTCACTCAAATCCATGTAAAATGACTGCAAAAAAAGTCATTGCACATTAACGTCTCCAGCCGATCCGTACCATATCGAATCAAATCATAATCCCACTGAGTCTAAATTATTCTACTTTCAAATGTAACTGTCATTGCATGGTTTTGCAATCAAGGGATTGAAAACCGCATTGAATCGTCTTTTGTGGAGAGATGGACAAGCCCAGAGATTTTTAAAGAATAATAAGAATACAGTGGACCCCCGCCATACGAAATTAATCCGTTCCGGAGTTGGGATCGTAGGCGAAATCGTAGGCGGGCAATAGCGACCTATGTTAATTAACTAATGCGTGCAAAACCCCAGGTGAAAACATCCAAATTTTATATACATCTTAAACATTAGTAACAATATAGTATAATCAGTACTGTGTATATATAATATACATGTATATAATTAAATCATATCATTAATAAAAATATATATAAAGAAAAAAATTGTTAGGGCCATATATCCTCGCGAGTGTATCAACGTCTTCTTCGTATTTCTTAATTATCTCCAGCTTTGTTTCCATAGTAATACTTCTCCCTTTAAAATCAGTAGAAATCTTGGGACCCATGTCTAACGAATTTAAGTTTGAATTAAGCATTAAAAAGTACAATAAATACGACATCGTATCCACTCACACGAAATCAAGTCTTTTGCATATTAAAATCTTAGTGACACCGTGATGCCGACCAATAGTAGACCGGCATCTTGGTGACACCGTGACACTGAGCAATAGCGGACCAGCATCTTGGTGACTTATGCAGTGACGCATATTGCGACGTATGAACGCGGTGTGACTCGCAGTCTCACAGACACACTGACGGCCAAGTTTGAGTTTTGTAATTGTTGATGACGTAAGTCGGGGAAAATTCCATAAAGAGGGGACGAAAAAACTTCGTATTCCACTTCATAATGTGAAAAAACATAAGCTAGGGATACTGTGACCTGGGGGTCCACTGTAATACTATGTGCATTGGCTCAGTTGATCTATGGAATAGTCCTTAACTGCATACCCAAGAAATATTCCTAAATTTGTATTTAAAAAGAAAAAAAAGTCCCAAAACATTACCTACTTGGCAGAGGCAAATATATTGAAGGTCATGGAAAGATTTTTTTCATCATAGCTTCGCAGACGAAACAGAGCCAAGGCATAACATCCGGTCCCGAGCCTGTTCCAGCTTTCAAACTACGGCGTAAGTTGCGATAGCAAAGTTTTATTTCACCTTCACTGTGATTTGTTGTGTCATGACTCAGGGCTGTTTTGGCGAAGCCTCGTATGGTACAGGAAGAAAATTATGCAACTCGCCTTTTCGCGCAGACGTGATCGCTCTCAACAGCGAGACCTGGAAACGTGAAAGAATGTGACATCGTCTCCTGCGACGACCCCGGAAGGGAGGCGGGGTGGGGGCCGGGTTACTTTGGGATCCCTGCTGCTCAGCGGATTGACACTCCAGATCTCTCATTGCTTCGGCCTTTAATCTATGCCCCCCGACTCCGCGTATAATCCCTCTCCTGCGGGTCCCGAGCCGGCAGGTGGAGGCTGGGCCCGGTTGTCCTTGACCGCCGTTGTATGGTGGCCCGTTGCGAGGCTGGATCAGGCCAGATCAGACCGAATCACCCAGAGTCGGCGTAGTCTGGGGAGCGGCGGGTATCAAGAGAGGATTTGGGGGGAGTTCTGCGACACTTAAACCCAAGTCCACTTCTGTAGATGAGAGGATTTTACCACGTGCCATGTTCAGGAGCGGGATGTGTCGAAGGCGTTTCGCTTGGAACCTTCGCGGGCCTCGTCATTGGTTCCGGCCGTAATAATCCAGTGATTTTTTATTTTTTTTATTTTTTTTTTATTTATTTATTTTTTGACTGCTGTAGCAACATGAAGTTGAGTTTTGGGGAAATTATCACATTTTTAAAATTAATATCGCTTTTTTTTTTTTTTTTTTTTTTTTTTTTTACTGTTCTGCTGTAAAAGGAGGAAAGATTAAAAAAAATGGTGACAAATGAAAATCAACGATAAAGCAAAGCCGAAGGTTGTTTTTTTGTTTAATTGCCTACTTCATTATTTGCTGGATTGTGGAATGTAGTCTGCTCAGGGAAGTGAACAAAATAAGAATTTCATTGTGTAGTATTACTACGCATATGACAATAAAAACTCTTGAATCTTGTATAGCCGAGCCGCGATGCAGCAGAGAACACTGTATTGCAGAGCCTAAGGATGTAAACTTTTTCTCAACGTGTTTTTGTTATTTATGTTAACTATTGTTGTCGTGAACACGTCGTTAAGTTATTCAGCTTTGAGCTTCCTTCCGAAAAGAGCTTTTTTTTTTTTTTTTGCGTTTTTGGCACACCTAATTTGTCTAACTCATTCAATCACAAAACACTTATTTTTACTTTTATTTAAAATGAGTCCAAACATTCAAATCCAGTTACTTATTTATATTTTTTGGAATGTTTGCTGAAAGGAAGTTCTAAAAATGGCTTGTACTTAATGAATTAAGTATTAAAATAACCATTTACTTTCTGTAATTAAGAACTAAAATAATGCTACATGATATTTTGCAGCATATTTTTGTCTTCCTCATATGCATACAGTTCTTCCACTCAATGTACTACGTAATATGCCCAGATTGTAATTCTTTTCATTTATTAGTGGCTCATTATTACTGCGTTTTATTATGTATTATTAGCAATTAATACAATTGCTATTTTTTTTTTTACTTTTCTGATGTAAAATGAAGAAAGATGAAAAGAAAAATGGTGGCAAATGAAAATCAACGTTAAAGGGAAGCCGAAGGGTTTTTGTTTGGTTTTTTTTTTTATTGCCTACCTTATTATTTGCTCGATTATGAAATGTAGCCTGCTCGAGGAAAAGAACGGAATAAGAATTTATTGCGTGCTATTACTATGCATATGACAATGAAACTTTTGAATCTTGAATCGAATCCATTACATTAGGTCATTATTTTATGGCAATTATGTACTGAAGTCATTGATTACAGGTTTCTTAAGTACTCATTACTTTAGCACGTCATTACCTAGGGTAATCTATTACTGTAATACTTGAGTCCTTGATACCAGCTGTTCTCCTTTGAAAATTAAAAAAAAATATTTATATCTGTCTAAGTACCTGGGACTTAATGTCTTGACAAAAAAAAAAAATACCTAAAAGTACATATTTGGGATTGAATGAGTTAATTCCTTTCCAGGAGTTTTAAACAGTCGGATTTATCTCGGAATTCTACTATTTAACATCTAAACATAAATAAAAGGCTGAATGAAAGGGCCGACTCTTTCCACCTCCATGTGAAGGGTGCTATACTGTACATGGCAAAGCCAATTTGTTCAAAATACAGCTTTTTGGTGCGGAGCCCAGTTTGAGATTTACTCTCCCCCCTCTCCTCCTCCCCCCCGCCCTCCCAAATACGAAAACATAGTTGCAGTGTGCATGCTTCACTCCTGGCAAACGTTCCTGGATTCATGGGAATGTCAAGTGATTGACAGAAAGGAATGCGGCAGTCGTCCATTCGGGCACGGTGCAATAACAAAAACTTTTAAAGAACTGGCAAAAGCACACGAAAACCTCATGTCTCCTCAAACACACTTCATCTTGTCTTGGAAGTTGTTTTTCTTTTGACGCAGAGTTGAATGGCAGCTAATGGCTTCCGCTAAAGGTTGGAAATCGGGCTTTGTACTACGTGTCTTATGCTGGCTATGTTCACGTTTTGGCAGGAGATGCGCAAACATTTGGGAGTCGTCTCAAAGTCCCGCTGCAAAAGCCACAGTTGCGCCACCTGCTGATCAAAAGAAATCTTTGTCAATTGTAAATTAATATTTACAGTTCAGTAGATTTCCATCACATAAATTAAGAATAATATGATGCATGTATTGTCCTCAATAAAACGAATGCAAAACACAAAAAGACTAAAAATGTTTAAAAAAAAAATTCAAAATAATATTTCTCCTTTAAGATATAGCAATTTTATTCTAACACACAACTCGTCTTTTAAATATGCAAGTTTTCTTTACTACTCCGTGAATATTTTTGTAATCAGGCATGTCTGTCTCGATCCAATCACATGATCTAGAATTGGGCCTGATCTTGTCATTTTTTTTCAGCTGAAAGCTCGAAATCCCGGAGCTGCTAACGTAAAGCTAGCATCATGTAACAATGATTACGTCTGTGGTATGGAAATATTTTAACGTGGACAGTGAAGTAGCCTTTTTATGCAAGGATAGACCTGCATTTAATTTGATTCGCCACATGAAAAAACATATTTCTGTCTACTTAGTTCAGTAGCCATACAGGTTTTATGATGTATATATGTTTAAAAAAATTAAAATACATTTTTTTTCTCCCATTAATGCCGAAATATCCAAATAGGACATCTGTATCGAACGATTTTCAAAATGAAGTGACTCGCGATGGGGATTTGCCTACTAGAATTGTAATTATGGAAAATAATGACATTTTTCAAATCGAGTTAGGATGAACATACAAAATATACCTCATTTTTTGTTTCATTTATTTTCCCATCGCTGTAAATTGCTGCTTCGCTGTGTTTCCCCCCCAGTTGAATAGTAAAGGTTTAACTTTGCGAATCTTGACATCACGCCCTTCAAAAATACGTCGTAAACACATCGGAGCCTCAGGGCGGGACTCGGCTCCAATGGCGAACTAAATCTAACCATGACATCATGTCCTGGAGCATGAATGTGTTAAGAAAAAAAAAAAAAAGACTGCGGTGGGATCCTAGAGGTCCTCCAGAGTGCGTGTCAATTGTTTATTCAGCTACAGGTGGACTGAAACATGCGCATGACACGTCATTGACAAAGAGAACATTTGTTGAGTTAAAACATTGAAAAGCATGGCGTAATGTGGAACTAATGGCAGTATGAATAGTACTCTTATATTCCCGAATATCTCCGATGGCTTGCTCAGCGTCCTTCAGCTAGCGGACCGTCTCATTGAAACTGCACTCTTGGCAAGGAATGTCGCAAATTGCCCTTATCTAAATGCCTCCGGGCTGCTACCTGATGAGCCTTGGAGATGGACCTGGAGAGTCCACAATACCCTCAGTGATCACGCAGTGACCCCCCAGAGGCTCGAAGGCTTTGGGCTACACCTTAATTAAGAATGTTTTATAAATACTTCAGCTCATGTGTAATAGTTTCATTCTGACAGTGTTGTCCAATAGAATAGAATGCTTTTTTTTTTCATTGTATACCTCGTATACAATGACATTTTTAACAACTAAAATAATACCTTTTGTCCATCCATTTCTAGAGTCGCTTATCCTCACAAGGGTCTGTAATTAATTTATTAAAATGGGCCAGTATTTTAGTCAAAATCAAGTTTATTGTCAATTTCTTCACATGTGCTTAACATACAAAGGAATCGAAATTGCGTTTCTCGCTATCCTCTGCGTTTTACATGTACAGAAGAGCGAGTGGCCGCTGCGTCTACACGCGCCGCCATCTTGGGGAAAAAAAAACAAACATCTAATTTAGTTCTTAAAAAAATCAACACACCCAAAAAAGAAAAAAAAAATCAACCAAACCGGGTGGAGTCGCTCTTTATTGAAATGTTACATTCAAATCTTGGTAGCTGGTTTTAATACTACCTTTTTGACCATTTGATGAATTGTGTATTTCTTGTTGTACACACAGAAAGAATGTACCAAAAAGAATGTACCAAAAACCGGAGGTCGAAATCTTATTTAAAAAAAAAAAAGGCAAAACAAACTCTGTGTAAAATCCAGCTTGATTCTGTATTTCACACAAAAGAGTGAATTTCTTATAAATCAGCAAGCAAAATGAACTGACTTCACTGTCCTCCATTTGTCTCTTGTTAAAGACAAGTGACCCTGACCTTTTCTCGCTCCCCTGTAAAATTTGTGTTTTGGCCTATTCGTCCCCTACTCGTTTACTATTGACATCCCTGACTAATTTCCAATCAGATGAGGGATGAAGGATCACTTTTAGCGTCGCCCTCACCACAGGATAATCTGGACATCAGACAAATTGCCCTTTGCTCACAAGAAAGAAAGAGAAAATGCTCAAATTTTGGCTGCATTTCAATAAAGTATGTGTGCGGTACTTTTAATAAGCTAATCTTTGGTCGCACGTCACATTTAAGGAATCGGCGACCCTGCCAAACTCAATATTGACCACCGGCAGAAGCATTTGCCATCATAAATATTAAACAGGTTTAATGTGCAGTTGTTGGCCGTCAAGGCCTTTTTCTGGGCAGATTGTGAGGGGGATATCATTCTTACCCCACCCCTCAGCAATCGCCAAGGATAATCTACTCAAGATATCAGATCATCATCTGGTGGAATTGAAAGCTATGCTGAGGAAATGTGGAATTGAAGCCAAGAAGATGAACACAGATGCTAGTGACCGCAGGAAATGGCAAAACAAGGCGGGCTTTTTTTTTAATATCTAAATGATTAATAGACCGTAGCCTACAAAACGATCTCTGTCAACATACCGCATCGGTCAGCGCGCCTCCAACCACAGCTGGCATTACTTTTTAGTACCCTTCATGTCAACATCAATGCAGGTCAAAAATTGGCCACAGTCATCGAAGAACTCAAAATTCTTGGAAGCTGGAGGTACCTTTCCATTCGATTGTGAAAAAAATCTCACACGAACAGTCCCAAAGGGATCAGAGGGAGCGAGATTTTGACATAATCTTGCATGAACGTGGTCGTCACTTACAGAACGCGCCCTGAAGATGGCGTTCATTACGGTTACCATCTATTTTTCCAGCTGGTCTCCCCGCATCACTCTTCTACTTTAGCGGCGATGAAACTATGGAAGTCTAGTCAATAACTTCCTGTACGTGCGGTTGGCCTCGTGGTAGGACGTATTGATGTCCAAACCTATCAGACAAATCTGAGATGACATCGAAAGCCACGATCGGGTTTTATGCAAAATGTCTGTGCGTGCGCTGGGGGCGGTGAGCAAAATTTTCCGGACGCTTCCAAAAAGGCTTCGCCCCCATTTATTTGCAGCTGATGTTAAATCCATTTTTGATTTTGCTTTTGAAATGCGTTCAACTTTCATAGTAATCCCTGTGGTATGCCTTCAACTTTTATTTGCTATCCCATCCGCCACCAAGAATAAGTGAAAGGACAGCAGCGACTCTATGAGAACTCAAAATGTTGCATTTGTCTGAAAATACATTACAAGTACAGTAAATTAACAGTTTCTTTGTCAAGGAGTGCTTTAATTTGGAAATCTGTTGTTGATAATTGAACACACACACATTTTTTACAATTTTAAATGATACATTTTGGCGACTTTGAAAAAAAAAACCCGAGGAGTCCGAAGAGCCTCTACCTTTGTGGTTTGAGATTCTTTTTTTTTCTTCATTGCACGTTATTGCGTTATTCCCATCCCTGACCCTAATATTCCCTAATAGTCATCTTTTTGGCACATTTAGCTTTTCCTCTATCATCAATATTCCTTTTTCCGTCTCGTTCGCTTTGGCTCAGGACACGGGGAGTAAAAGTTCACCCCCATCCTCAGAAAAGCACCGTTGTACAAGAACAAGGCATAGATGGTGTCCAATCATAGCAAAGCCCTGGAATTGACTCCACGGGCCTCGCTTGTTTAATCAGCTGCCATTTTCCCCGCCACGGATGAGTCTCCATTTAAAAAGTTAGACAAACCTTTCGCTTTTAATTCCCACCGTCCCGGCGCGTCAGGCTTCCAGCTCTTGAGCTATATGCTGATATTTGTTACACGGAAAACTAGGCTGGTATTTATTTTCGATGGATATTATATTCCATGCGATGCCTTTCGTGTGGTGCCAAATGCTGATTTATCAAGGGAGCGTAAGAGAATGGACGGAGATTAGAGATCGACAGTAGAATCCTAATTCTCCTCTTCTAATGGCCTACAGTCGAGGCGGAGTAATATGAAAGGGATTAACGTCGGGATGAATGCACAAGAGGCGGGCAGGAGAGCCTGCGATTACAATGGGGGCTTTGTTTCTTTGACTATCTGGCTTAGGTTTCCCGCTAGGATCCATTACTCTTGCTTTGACGCAAGCGTCTCCGCTTGTATTGTTTCGACGCCGAAGGGGATATCGTAGGAGCGCCGTTCGACTCCGTTCCTCCCGCGCTATTAAGTGGAGATTCACGCATACAGTTTTTAAAAAAATAAACTAAGGGGTTCTTAGTTGGCTGTTCAAGCTTCTAACTCAATGGTTAACGCTCTCGGCTCACCGGCGGTGATGTGGTGACAGGATGCGTTCCAACTCCGAATGGACGGACGGTAAAGGAAAACCACCTGGTACATTGGTGCCATGATCCGGATCGGGAGTGATGTTTTTCAGGGGGTGGTGAGAGTAACAGATGCCGGCTTGTTCTACATGATTGTACTTAGCGTATTTTTCGACTATAAGCCACGACTTTTTCATCATGATTTGAGCCCTGCGCCTTATAGTCCGGTGCGGCTTATATGCTGGTTTTTACCACCTGTCAAGCAAATGGCTGTTCAAGGAGTCGGTTTAGTGAGTGCAATGTTCTCAAAAACATTATTAATTTGTTAAACAACGGGAGACAGAATGCTATCGATGTTGCAATTGGTAGACAATTAAAAAAAGAAGATGAAGAAAATGTAAACGTTTTCTATTAGCACCATGTACCTGCGGCTTATAGTCCAGTGCACCTTATAGTCCGGAAAATACGGTAACTAAAAACCTTACCCTTCTGAGCCTTGATAGAAGATGATTGCTGGGCTTCTAGGGTTTATCATTGTTATTATTATTCAATTTTTCCGTCAAAAGAAGGGAGTCCGTATCTCAGCCCAACCCGGTGTTATTTCTTATACTAGGGTTAGACCTATTATTGACAGGTCCGATTTATTGATAGTGATATTTAGCAGATTCATGAATATCAGCCCTGAAGATTTTTTTTTAATTTCCAAATAAAAATGTCTATTGTTTAAGATGAATAAAGTTGATCCATAAACATATGCTTGAATACATTTCAACAAAGTTAAGAGTTTGAATTATTTGAGTATTACTTTCCTTAAATTTGCATGGCACTCTTTTACCAACAGGATAATCGCTGAAGGTCATCCTTTCGAGACCTCAAATGACCAAGTCTAGCTGACTTCGGTTCATAATTGGAGAAAAATACTAAAATTAGCAACCTATTATCAGTACGTGCATTTACACGCCATTGTTGTTCAATCAATTTGGCACTTGCTACATCTGGCGCTCCTTACGGAACTTATCAAACTTTATGTGATGTGCCGAGCGCAAGCCTCTACAAAAATAAAGAAAGAAAGGCGGGAAAATGGAGGCCCGCGCCCGATAAATACTCAATTACCCCCGGATGCCCGCCGTCCAAGGCAGCGTTTGTCAATTATATAGGCCGGTTGTCAGGGAGCAGATTGTCTGAGAGCAGAGAAGTCAGGGACAATTAGAAGATGCCTGATTTACAGCGCGCGATAAAGAGCAGCCCTCTGCTCGGCTTGGCTCTGCGGGGCGGGTCAGCGCCGAGTCCTTGTGCGCGCACCATCGGACGGGCTGATGTGACAGAGTGTGACGGATATCCCCGGCTCTGCGTTGGCAACATCATTGCTCCCGTTGCTCCGCTCGGCGCAGATGTTTTCGCCCCATCCCGACGCACGCACGCGTAATGGGCCCGTGCGCCACACGCATCCTGGCTCCAGCTGTTTCGCCGGTTCGTGGGACATGCTAGATGCCTCTATTAGAGCGGCGCAAATCCCCGCAGAGGTGGAAGAGGGAGATGAGCGACGGCTGAGGAAAGAATACCGGGGCGAGAAGGCAGAAAAAAATGAACAGTGATCACCCAGCTTGCTCTCCTGCTGCGACTCTGGCTGATGTAGACTCTGAGCTCTGGTCATTCTGTCCTTTAGATATTCATGACATTTCTGCTCCCCTTATTTCGGAGTCTTGTCAAAGCATAAATAAAACAGGGAGCTGAGGGCAGATAGTGAACAGGAAATCCACAATCGTCCGCGGTGTCGACACCCGATAGCTCTTTGGCGTGTCCTTGTCGTGAGACCTTCTGGACATTTCTGAATCCCTCAAGGGGACGGAGACCAAAATGAATTATCACCTTCAGTGACGCCACCAGATCACTCCAGATCCGGCTCTGGCATTTCTCTCTGTAAGACGTCGTAGACATTTCTGCGCTTCTTCGATTCCCTCGTGCCATTACCCAATCGCATTCAGGCCCCAGCTGCGGTTCTGAGTCTTTCCATAAGACGTTCATGACATTTCTGGTTCCCGCTTATTTTGTGAAAGCGGAAAACATGGGTTTAGAGGCTAAATCAATAAAATTGTACGATTGTTTGTCCATGCTTCAATTTAATCTTTGGAGAGTCTCTTCACGAAACCCATTGAGATCCCACTTCATTGATCAAAGTGAAGAAAGTTCTGAAAGAGTGCGAAGGGGTGAAGGTGGGGGAAAAAGAACAATAACCACCTGTTTTCCCTAAGGTTCTGACTCATTTATCTCTTTAAGACATTGTGAACATTTCTAGGTTTTTAGTCAAACCCACTGGGGAGCACAAGGAGCAGAAACTGAGCCTTCACCCCGAGCGCCGCCGCTGGTTTGCTCTCCGGCTCTGGAAAGTCTCCCCGCAAGACATTCTAGACATTTCTGAGCTTCTTTGGTCGAGTAAAGCATGGAGGAGAGAGAGGAGGCAGAGCCAAGGGGCGGGGGTCCTGGGGTGGGGGTTCACAGAACAAGTGATGAATGTCACTGGAATGCTCACTGAATGCTGGGATGGGGCTTTTTTTTTTTGGGCGGGGGGGGGTCTCCTCAAGCCAGGGCAGATGTGGCCTAGAGGGAAATCACCTCCTTATCATCCCCACTTCTGTTTACCTCCTTCTTTACAACACACACATCTCACAGGCAGGTCTACACACACATCGCAGTGGAACATCGTCACCGGTAAAACCATCAAGGGAGCCGTGGGTGGGGAGGAGTTAAGAGTGAGATTTAACCTCCAGCTGGTTACCTCCAACCTTTGCAGATGGTGTTATTTACATTTACAAGGATTTACGTTTTCAAGTTGGAAGTTCCAGCCAGCTGCCGCGTGTCCCTTTTGGAGGTTAAGCACAGAAAGAATCCTACCGCCGCAGTCGGATGGCCTTCGCCGAGGGACTCGTCAGACCTTCCATTTGCGCAACGCTTTCCTGTAATCAAATCAAAGGCATCTTGAACTCATGGGGCCACGGGATAAAGCAGGGGAGCTTTTTTTTTTCATCCTCAAAGAATTAAAAAAATAAGAGCGTCCCGATATGATATTGAAATTGGATATTGGTCTGTTATCAGCCCCCCAAAAAAGAGTATTGGATTATCTTAGTCTACGTCCAAATTCTCCGATATTGCCACTCATACTGTATATAAAAAATCCATTCCAGATTTGCGCTCCGATAATAAATGGGTCATATTTACTCGTATCGACTGTTGCTGACTATTGTTCCTTGATTGAATAGGATCATTTGATCAAGTCTCTTCTAAACTTTATTACTAAAAAATAAATAAACAAATAAGCTCGTACCATTCTATTAGTACTGTGACGCAATATCAGTATTGTATCGCAGAGGGTAGGGAACTCCGGTTCCTCGAGAACCATATCCTGCCTATTTTCAATGTCTCCTTCGCCTTTCACACCTGGTTCAAATAATCAGCTCATCAGCAAGCCCTGTTGAAGCTTGATAACGATCCTGATCGTTTCAAGCAGGTGCGTTGAGTGCGAGACACATCAAAAACAGACAGGATATGGCTCTTGAGGAACAGGAGTTCCCTATCCCACAAAAATCTTCGAACAATGCTGATATACCTCCACCACCCTCTCAAATATCCATCTAAATGTTTGTTTAAATCACAGGTGTCAAACTCAAGGCACGGGGGGCAGATCCGGCCCGCCACATCATTTTATGTGGCCCGCAAAATGCTGATGTGTCTTCGTGTTTCTAGCTAAAATACCAAACTTTATTAAATCGGGCGGGCAAAACCATATTTTGTTGTTTTGTTGTTATTACGGGCCTCTGACTTTAAAACTATGTTAGACTTTGACGAACATTTTGTTGGACCTCACAGTCATTCCAACCCTCTGACAGAAACTATAACTACTATGTGACCCACGATAAAAAAGGGTTTGACACCCCCGATTTATTGTGAATCCACAGGTGCAGAGTCCAATATCTTCTTCCAATATCCAAAGTTTGTATCGCAAAAGCAAAATTTTTGTTTGATCGATACTTTTCTTTCTCACGGCGTCACGATTATTCCATATTGTAACCCTGGTAATACTCTGAGAGAACAGTCTGACTTTTCCCTCGCACAACGCTTCCTGTTATGGCATTAGCGTTTTGCGAATTGGCAAGCCCTCCATCCGGAGCCCGGTGAAGGCCAGCCGCAAGATGACACAGCAACCGGGTTAAACAAGCCGTCCGGTCCTACGGGCATTTTTGGACGGCGGCGCGTCTGGAGGTCAGCAGTTAATAATGTTACTTAGGGATACGCCTGTGTGGGTGGTTGAACCGATAACAAGAAGCTGGAGGATTGAAACTGACATTGACCCGGCGCGTGGGAGGTATGCAGGCGGGTCAAAAAAAAAAAAAAAAAAAAAGCAGTTTGCTCTGCTTCTTGCAGAATGTAAATCCCCACATTTCTCTAATTTCCTCTTTTAAGCCTTTTTCGTTAGCCATCCATCTCCGTGCTGTCCTCACATCCTGTTTTCCTTTGACGTCTCCTACTGAGAGGCACTACATCAGATTTTAGCATAAAAATGTGGAAAAGCGCTCAGACCTCCGTTGGGGACTCGGTTTCAGTTTGTGTTCACTCTCCTCGCCATATGGAGGAGCCTCATTTGCGTGGCGTATTGTTCCCTCGGCGCTGGGCCCCTTGTGAGATTCAGCCACAATATAGTGAGTGGCCAGCCACTCATCTCTGGCTTCTCCAAGCCCTTTCCAAAAACTGCTACATTCAGGCTTTCTGCTGAGATAATGCTTTCGGATTTACCAGATTTTTAGGGTCTATTACCCTGCATCCCACTAGAATTGATCCGCATTTCTGCATTAAAAGGAGGAGTGAATTTTCCAAAAAGATCATTTTTTCTCTCATACATAAGACTATACATTTGTGTCCAATGGAGTGGACTTTTGTTTTTGACCTTTATCTTTTGACTCATTCGAGCTACCATATTGAGCCCTCATATGCGCAGTAGATGACATCACTGCATTTCCAATAGAAACCACTATAGAACTTAAGAAGCGTCCATTATTTGTCGAATGACACGTCGCCCGTGTACACCAACAGAAAAACATTTTAGGAAATAAATACAACCTACTTTGTTTGGTGTGCTGTCGAGTTGCAACAATGTATCAACAGCTAATTGATAATCAGATTAATCCATAATTAGGAACAAAAATTGAAATGAGAATTTCTGCTCCTTGAGTAGTTCTTCTATGAAATCAGACTCATCATCATGGTGTTAAATCCAAATAAGATGTTTATCAACATCTGCTTCATTTTGGAATACAATTCTCAATATTTTAGCCCATTTACACACCTTATGGACCAAACCAGTAATGAAATAGAAAAGCCTCTTATTTTTGTCTGTGTGTAAATTTGCTAAAATGTCTTGTTTTGTTTGATGAAAGGACTGGATTAAAATACCATGTTTTTAAAACATGATTAACCCTCATTATTCATTCATTAAAATAATGTTAGGCGCCTCTCCGGTGCGTTCCCACCGTTTGCAAGCGGACCACACCCAGTGGTCTAGTGAAAACAAACCGAAAGTTGTATAGCTGGAAGCACCCTCAGACTCTTCTTTCTTTATCCAGTGGATTTGTTAGAGCTTCACACATGCTTGCTTCTACTCGTTTCCTTCGTCCGGGCGCATTCATTTCATCTGGTATCAGCCCACGCCACCTTTGATAAAATCTGCTATTGTTACTCTCACAGAGAAAAGGCGTTTCACGTATTAAGTTCCTTCGTCCTTTAAAGTTTCATGATGTTGGCTGAACTTGCTAGCATAACACGTGTAGCGGTTTGCAGTAAAACTACATTTATCATTTCACATGCGTCTAGAAAGCGGCAAAACTGGTTTTAGTCTGTCCTGTCCAAAAGTGAACCTTACGCCTATTTTGTGTTTTTTTTTTTTTGAGAAGGCAAACAAGTCCTCCGATTGCCAGTTCCAAGCAGATGGCAAATGCGCTAGATGCTAATTTGGGGCTCCAGCTTTTAGATCAATCCCGCTTTTGAATGGCGAGATAATGCCGTTCCAGTTGGAGGAGTCCTCCGCCTCAGTGATGACATGTTGATAAAACTTTCTGCGTATTTTTTTTCTTATCCCGTCGGGGTGCATCTACAAGAACGACAGCTGCTGCAAATCTGCATTCCCTTTCCTCTTACAGTCCACTCCATCGCAGGGGTTGCAATAAGTGAAATCCACCATATGGAATTACCTTATTAAAATCCTACCCAGGAATGTTTTTATAGCATGAATGTATCATATTCTTTCTAAAGTCATGGCATTACCAATATCTTGATCTTGAACTATTGTTGCACTGCTTGTTTTTCGTCGTCTTCTTCAAAAAATGTTTAACCATGGTGTGCTCCCAAGGCAAGGAACGATATTAAATTCTTGCCGTGTGATTGCGATATTAAAATTCCCGTTGCAAGAAATCTAATTTCTTTATAAACAAAATAGTGAGTATTTGGTACACTAAAAATGTGTGCCATTTTTTATATCTATAAATGAATGAATGAATAACTAAATAAATTAACATTATACTTGTTTTTCATTTGTTCTTAGTGCCCTCTCACTTCTTTGAGGAATATTGTTGAATCAACTCGACAAGCACTAGTGATACCACTAGTGAAAACACCGATAGCATTAATCCAATTACTTGTTTATGAACTCTATTGCATTTCAGCAAATGTCCACTGTGAAGTGCGCAAGACTTAGAAAAAATTCGCTTTTAGAATAACTTTGAATGTTAACACTTGTAACCCTTGAAATTATATAGAACGCAAGTTCGTTTGACTAGGATGAGATTATACTACAGTATGTGTTTTTGAGTCAAAAAACAAGCACTTACATATCCCTTTTTGAAGTCATGTTTTGAGAGCCATCTTGTAAGATCCAAAATAACGGACCGAGCCTGTTCAGATGGGGTTTTTTGGGTGGGGGATAGGCCACCATTTGTCATGGATTTTTTTGAAAATTTCATATAAACCTCCAATATACCTTATATTAGAGGTTTATATGAATTTTCAGGGCTTATTATGGGCTTCACTTAGTTTCAGATTTTGTCTTCCTTTCCAACATGAAAAGATGATCGGCGATACAAGTGGTCATGGAACAGAAACCGCTTTTCCTGCACTCGTGACCATTTTGTGAACTCGCCATCCAGCGCCACATGAAAGCCCGACCGCCAAATGACGAGCAGAACGTTTGCAAGTCGTTTCTTGTCGGTCGTCGGGGAACGTCGCCGGGCCAACAGCTGCCGCCACTCGGCATTCCTCCGCATGTCATCCAGGATTAGCGAGCGGCGGGAGACGATGCCTGGGATGGGCACGCATACAAAGACTGGAACACATGTTCTTAAAGGCACACATACAAACACAGATCCAAGGTGGGGGCTGATGCTGTGTAGAGGCCAGATGTCACGAGCTTTATAATAGAGGGGTGCCTTCCGATAAGCCGCTGTGGAAAATCAAGGTGTCATATCAAAGAGCGACCCATCCCCACTCGCAGACGCTTTTCCCAATTTCCAAATAGCAGTTTTGAAGTTGTAGCGGGGCCGAGAAGGCTTTTCAATTCTTATCTGCGTCATATGCGATGGTATGAGAGCACAAAAGGGGGAACGGGTGGGGCAGAAAGGGGATAACCGGTGAGATGATAAAATCCTCACAGCGACCTAAGCCCAGGGTTCTTTTCTTGGAGCGCGTTTTGATCAAATGAAAATATCGCATCACTTTTGGTAATCCCTTTCTTGTTCTCATCCAAAAAGGGAGACCACCATCAAACTCTCTTCTTCCCCAGGTGGTTACATTTTTCTCTCATGTTTTTTTTTAACGCATTTTCAGATCTGAGTGAATTCAAAGTTGGCTTTTAAATGTGGAAGCGGCGTAGTCAGTGTACCTGGCAGATGGTGACAGGGTTCTTCTAATTTTTGTTCTTTTGCTGTTTTTTTTTTAACTCCCTTTTCACAAGCCAGTGACAAAATGTTGCTGCTCGGTGCTTTATTTTTGCTGTGTGTGTTTGTTCTGCCCTGTCACAGATGCACTCTGAAATCGTGTCTGTCACACTGGACTTAATCCCGAGGTCAGCAGCTGCCAATTGCGAATGCTCATACGTGTTTGTTTATTTGACGTGAGTGGGCGCTTCTATGCAAAGTCCATTCAATTATTCTCATTACACCGGTCACCTGGATGCTAACCACCAAGCAAACAATTCTCAAAGTGTGACACGTGGAACAATAGTGGTGTGTGGGCTCCCCCTTTTGGTAAATTGAATATTTAATTTTGTTTTTAAATTGCAATATTAGTACTGAGCTTTTGGCTTTCTTTAATTCATTGCAGTATTTTTGCTAAATTCTCGGAATGTCACTATTGAATATATTTAGAATCGATTGTTCCAATAATCGGATCAAATGTTATTTTATCACGATTCGTTTAGAGTTTATTGACCAATTGTTGTTTATTTTGTATTTAGTGACTTAAAAAGACAATTAAGCAATTTTACGCAAAAGAGACTAATGCAATCACCAACTTGAAAATGATTCAGTCACTGGTTCCGTCATCAAAATCAAATGTCGAATTTTGCAGAGGTGGGCACTTCGTCAGCACAGACAGACTGTCCGCCAGCAACGGACGCCCGTTTTGCCGATGGACTGACTAATGGCAGAAACGCTTTAAAAAAAAAAAGGCAAATTAAAAATGTTGCAATTGCAAAGTTCATCCATTGTGGAAAACATCGAGATAAGACATCACATCAGATGTCCGTCATAGGGCTGCCAGCCCGCCACGCCCCTTTTTTGCTTACATATATATATATTATTCAACTGGCTTGGATGTTTATCTGCTATATTGCTGCATCTTTATAGTACAAACATATATATATATATATATATATATATATATATATATATATATATATATATATATATATATATATATATATATATAAACCAAATAACTAAAGCAAATGTAGAAGTGATTGATCACTTGCTTTGGGAAAATGCATAGAGCCGGCATGGGTGCGGCTGCACAGTGAAGCGGAGGATCTGGGACTTCCTTTACTGTTGTCTTTCTTCCCCCATTTCCCTCAAAGCTGTGCTCATTAGCCCCTTTGGCCTTGTCTTGAAATCCTTGTGAAGTGAAAATAAATGTCTTGTAAATTTGGCACACCACAGAGAAGAGCATAATTGACCATCGTCCAGTAAAATGTATAATGTATGTAATGTATGATCATATAAATAATGTGACATATATGTATATGAGGCTTTGAAAAATCAAGCCTCTGTGTCTGTTATCTGCTAAATGTGAGAAACTGGTCCTGCTTAAAAATTGATACTTGGTCCAGCATCTTCTTTCATCTAAATATCCTTTCCGCTCAAAGCCTTCCTTGAAGCTACCAGAGGCACTAGCCACCAGCTAGCTTCCAAGCTAACACGCCTTAGCTGGCACTCAAATAGCTAGCTAAAACTAAAATTGAACAAATATTTTTACTATCCATCCATTTTCTAGAGCCACTTATCAATGAAATAAAATATAAAAGTTTCTATTACCTACATATTCAGGAATGTACATAACTGGTACCCGGGTACGCATGTGTGAAAGAAATTGACACTGTGAAGGACCCTGAGGAAGACTGATTTTAATGAAAGAACAAATTACATGCACCCTTGTACATATCTCTTTCTATTGAAGCCACAATATTGTCCACTCAAAGTCCCTCATGAAGCAAACCTACACACTAGCCACCAGCTAGCTTGCGGGCTAACGCATTTGACGACACTTGAATATCTAGTTAGCTAACTGCACACTGTAGCATGATCCTTAAACTAAATAATTAAAATGAAAAAAATTGAAAAAAATATTTTTCAATGCCTCGAGGCACGAGTCACAAGCTAGCTAACAAACTAACATGCCTTAGACCCCTCTTGACTAGCTAGCTAGCTAATTGCATATTTCCTTCAACTAAATAATTAGAGCAAAAATTGAAAAAAAAAATTTTATTAATGAATTAAAATTAAAATGAGTGTTTTATGACAGAAAGCAAAACAGGGTCGTAATAAATTGGAACATGTTCAGTGCAATTGAACTTGGATGATCGCTTAGCCTACATGCCATACATACACATAAAAGCCGCCCCCTTTCACCCTCTTCTGCCTGGCTACACACTTTTTCCTCAGTTCTTAAAGAGCCAATTGTCCTCGGTCCTTCCGATTCCCCAGGGCGAATTTGTGGTTGACGGTCTGGTCAGTGGAAATGGTCACAGCAGGGACTGCAGGAATGACAGGGGCCATGCTGCAACATTCTTTTAGCTTTCAAACTAAAATGGAATTGACAAAGAAGTTCTTTTGCCTTTCTTGTAGCCGTTTTACAATCAGGAATTTGAAATGACAGAAGAACAATAGAAGCATTTCATTCAGTTCCTGCTATTTGAAGTAAAATAGTTGGTCAAAATTGTCATTTTTATGCTGAGCAAATTTTGTCTGTACTACGGTGACTACTCGAGTTGACTATTTGTACTGGTATCAGTCTGGAGAAAGTGGTATTATTAAACATCTTAACCCTTGTGGCATTATGTTACAAATTTTGGAAATTCCTTTGATTTTTTTTAATGATAAAACGATAAAAGAATCAATGGGAAAAAAAAATACTAGGGAGCTGAAATTTCCAGCAGATGATTAAAACATGTAGAATTTAAAAAAAATTCTGACATTTCTATGTGATTGCAGCTGGATGAGAGAGATTTTTTGTACAAATATAATCATTGTCCAAATTTTGGACCATATAAAAGCATTATAATTTTTGAAATGCATTTTAGTAGGATTTATTGCATTCATTTTCCTGCGATTTTTGCAACATTCCATTGGGCGGCAGTTTAAAAAAATCTCAGCAAACAGAACATTTTTTTGACTTGTGTTTCACTTCAAGACAGTAGGTGGCGGTAGAGACCAAAAGTGTCATCATGTCACAGACTACAAAGACAAACCATACCATTTTTCATTTTTTTTGGGTGTTAATAAATTGAACCTCCATATGTATGGATAGAACAAATGCCACTGAACAATTGGAGTGTTGTAAGTAAAAAAATATTCATAAATAACTTCAGTTATTCCGCCTCTAAAAACAGCTACAAAATTAGGAAACAAAATGCAATGTGTAATTTGCAAAGTTGGGGTTAATTCAAAGAAAAAATCATCGTGCGAAATGATGCAGTGTAACGATCATGATTTTAATATTCAAAATAATTGCGATGATGATTTTTCCAGTATATTCCCAGCCCTAGTGTGTGCCAGGTTCACCATGTGTGCAGTCTGAATGTTACCTACCTTATCAGTCTAATTTCACAGTCTCTCCTCCAGTCACACACACTCACTCACACACACACACATGCGAACACCCCGCAGTTTTGCACGCGACGACTGATTAGCGCAGGGTAACGGGTGTTGCACACTTTAATCCCAGCCAGGGGCAAAGAGGGTGCGTGCGTGTGTGTGTGCGTGCGTGTGTGCGTGGCTGGCCGCGTCTTTCTTTGGAGACAGGGGCACTCCGGTTTCCTCCTCATTAGCCCCCTTTTTATCCGGACTTGAATGGCCCCCGAGCCGCGGCTATCCTCCCTCCCCACTTCCCTCTTGCTCCTCGCCGCTTATTTTCCCCTCATTATCTCCCTCACCTCTGGTCTCGAAGCGAGCCGTGAGGATGTGGCGGTCAGTGACATCATCACGTCGGGAGGATGAGTTCATACCCTTGCAGGTGCATCTTAAGCGCTAGTCCCAAATGTCTTGGTATTATCTCGCCGATGATGGCTTTGACCCGGCTATCACGCGGATGACGTATGAGCAACTGGAGAGGAATCAGCATGCAGACGGTCCGCTTGATTGGTTTTACAGCCTGAATATGGCCGATTAAATGATGTGATGGATTCTTCATAGTGGGTTGATTAGGGCTGAATGATTTTGAAATATCATCCGGCTGGGATATTTTTTTGCCATTGGGATTTAATGTGTGATCCCTTTCTTGAAGGTCCTCCTTCCATGTATGTTTTGATCAAACACGAGCAATATGTTATTCTGTGTTGCCTTAAATAACAGTTTGTGTGTGTCTGTCTAATAAGAGACATTTTATTTTGTATCTTGATGCATGGGGTGCGATACAATTCAAGGACGCTTTATATTAAATGGAACAATTTGATTTGGTCTGATTCGGTGCGATTATGAATCGATTTAATGCGGGAGGTTTCTGTGAATGTGGAATTCGCTTCAAAAATGTATCTTAAAAAAAAGCCAAGTTTGTTATTGTCAAGTGGCCTGATTCATTTTGGTTGAATTTAATGGATTCACATATTTCCATAAAAACGCTTTAGGTTCAAATGTATTTATTTATTCATTCAGATTTTTACACCAGTGATATCAGTTTAATTATACAGTTAATTAAAACCTAATTGATTTGGATATTTTTGGTACATAATGAAATTCAGATGAGTTTATCAGATTTAAATTTTGTATTTTCGGGGGAAGTCTTATGTTGTTACTACGACTGAGCAAGTACTAAGTAATATTTAGTATCAGGTCAAATTTTTCTGGTCAAATATGTTTTTTTTATGGAGAAGAGCCGACACCCTTGACTAATGCTTACCTAATATAGGCCAATTGAGCACTGTAGTGCTAATTTTGACCATTGGATGGCAGTGTTTCCACACTTACAACACAGCTATTACCTACATGAGTTCTAACTGAAGAATGGAAGTCAATCTTTTATATGGCACCCATATTTACATAGCACACAAAATTCTGTTGGCCTTGAAAGGTGAGTGAAAATGTTAGAGGTTTCCTTTTCCGATAAGGCTTGGCACTGAAAGAGTTACTTTCGTGGAATTTTAAGAAAAATTCCATATTATAATAGACAGGTGTTTATTTGAAATCATCTGTCATTGTTTTTGCTGTGGTATCGGTGTACGGTTTTTGCCAATTTGTAAAGAGCAAATATTCAAACAATTTTTGCTATTCCCCCACTATTTATGAAAAATAGTCGCAAATTTGAAAAAAAAAAAAATGGTATCCATGCATTGGACTACATAGTGAAATACCGCCAACTGATTGAATCAAAATAGGATGGGACTGGACCTTTGAGAATTTGTAATGAAAGCATCTGTCAAAACCCAGACTTCAACCCCATCAAACAGAATGCAATAATTGTTTCCCCTTTGAACTCACTATCGTATTTATACCACGCATATCTGATGAACGTGTCCACTTTGTGTCTGAAGCAATTACTTCTCAATGTCATTGTTGCTCCACATGAAGCAATATCTAGAAAATAATGAATGAATGAATTGATGAGCTTGGGCTGCCCGCCACCTCTCAAAGGCAAGCTTAGCACACAATCACTCGCTATTATTTATCATCATCTGGCTTCAAACCAGATTTAAAGCCCAACGCTTGGGCGGCAAAGCTTCTTTTTTTTAATACCAAGCCAATCTGTTCCTTTTTCTTCTTGGATCAAAACCACTAATAATGAAATAAATACAATGTTAGATGTGCCACAGATTGGAAATGATTCCTTTCCAATAAAGCATCACAGAAACCATCTGTATGCTGTAAAATTTTATGTAAAGACTGTATATGGTGGTTTTCAAAAATGATGGTCATATCAAGGGGTGCAACAGGGATTATAAAACACTTAAAAGGTCAACTATGGCCATTTAGATTTTGTAAAAACATTTTTTAATATGGACCGTATTTTTCCGCACTATAAGGCGCACCATATTATAAGGCGCACCCTCAATATATGACATATTTTAAAACGTTTTCCATATATAAGGCGCACCGGATTATAAGGCGCACCCTCAATTAATGACATAAAACTTGAAAACTTTTTCAATCACAATATAGCAAGACTCAAAGGAATACCAATGATAACTGAAATAATAACTCTCAATAGCATAATAACTCAATGTCAATACGACCAACCTTGTTCAAAAGTAAACACACAAAAGAAACAGATGAAGCTTACTTTATCGGTTCATTCCCCATCTACCAATCCCAATCTCAATATTGATCCATATATAAGGCGCACCTGATTATAAGGCGCACCATCAGCTTTTAAAAAAAAATTAAGGCTTTTAGGTGCGCCCTATAGTGCGGAAAATACGGTACTGTATATACAATTTTGATGTTTTTACCTGAGGTTTTGCATGCATTAACGAATTACCACAGGTTTGGATTGCCCGCCATACGGCGAATTCGCATTACGATCCCAACGGCGGAACGGATTAAACCGGGGGCCCACTGTATATTTTTTGGGTGCTCAAATTTACTCGCATCTCTATCCACTTTGTGCGCATGTGTCCAATGTATTCATTCCAGAATGAGCCCACCTTCCCCAACGTAACGTCCCACCCCTCAAGTGGGCTTTTGCCAGTCAAATTACATGAGCCAACAGGCCTGAGCACATTCCAGTGGGGTAGCTGGCTTGGGGGGGGGGGCATCTCACAAGCCTTTCCCCTCTTGTTTTCATCTGCACCGTAGCATCCAATTGGAGCCCGGGGGCTGCACTTCCAGCAGCATTTATTTTTTATCTTCTGTCACGGGCAGCAATCGTGGAAAAAGATGATGCTTTATTTGGACACTATGGTGCAACGAAGCGTGTCATTTTTTTTTTTTTTTTTTTATTGTGCATGTTTTTTTGTTATCGTTGCGTTTCAATCCTCAACAATGTTGCCAACTTGCACTTTTTCCATCCGTGCATGTGCGGAACAGATAGTGCCGAAGGCCTTCATGTGTTCCCTATCAGGAAGTATGGCTGAAGGAATGGCGTTAAACACATCCTGCCATCAAGCATCGGGATTTTTTTCATATGAGTGGAATGATAAAACAATGGAAATATATATGTTGAAGGCTTGGCTTATTTGTAGGGATGGACCAAAAAAATGTTTACAAAGGCAAGCTTTTTTGTTTTGTTTTGTTTTGTTTTATTCATTGACATAAGCACTAGAATGAGAAGCTCAGATATTTAATGAGGTATTGTAAACATAATTAACAAAATGGACCATATATTGTAATGAAGTAAAATATCAACGGAATTCCACCCCGATCATTCTTCTTGTTGTATGTCAGCTTTTATTGATTGATATGAAACCCACATTTTTTTGACATTTGGAGTTATTAAAGGGACAGTGTGTAAGATTTAGACCGTTTTTCATTAAAAAGGAATACATTAAATGATCGTAAATTTCAAAAATTTGCAAATGAATGTGTTTTTAATGACCAGCAGTATGTTTTAAATATAATCATAGGTCTGGTTATCATTAAATTATATTACATGGGGGTGGCACTTCTTCGGAGGCAGCCATGTTTGTTATGGCTACAGACAATTGGAAATGCTGTACCTGCAGCACCCCCTGCTGTCCATAATGAAAAACGCTCAATCTTACACACAAACCCCTCATCGATGGCTCAAGTCTTTTTACCGCCAACGACGCAGATACCGGGGGCGTCAGGTTCTTTCTGATTGGACACATCAGAGACGGAAGCTCTTTCTGATTGGACAGAATTTGGCGACACTACTGCCGCCTAGCGCCTTGGCGTGCTTGTAAACGACACCGTGCTGGATTCTCGTAGCAGCAATTTCTTTAAATCAACAAAGCAATGTGGACGTAGTTTTTTTTTTTTTTTACACACAACAAGATGGAGACTTTGGAGTTTGAAATTTCTGACTCTTGAATGCACCATGTGCACAGCATACATAGTTAGCAGCTAGTGCTGATTCTGTAGATTTATCACAGCATACAATAACAGCCTTATTAATTTAGCATTTTTTTTTATCCTTAATCTGCAACCTTTGATTGATCCGTTTGAATTCCATCTCAGATGCTTTTACCTTTCCTCTGATTCTGTCTGTGAATCTCTGTCTGTCGGGATTTTTGTAATAGACAGA
The DNA here is from genome assembly GCF_059441005.1 of Hippichthys cyanospilos. Classification (NCBI taxonomy): domain Eukaryota; kingdom Metazoa; phylum Chordata; class Actinopteri; order Syngnathiformes; family Syngnathidae; genus Hippichthys; species Hippichthys cyanospilos. The sequence continues at coordinate 7,428,391 of NC_142382.1, forward strand.
AAATGTGAACATCTGTACTGCAAAAGCTTCACATTGCCCTCGGCCTTTCTTTTCGTCTCCGCTTTCTTTCTCCACACTCGTTTGTGTGTTTAAGAGTAAAAAAAAAGTCTGAAGCGGGCGAGTTGTCTGAGCCTGGAGGCTGCCATCGATCGACTCGGAGGCGGAGAGAGAGTCGGAGCGCTACATGGGAGGAAGAAAGGATGACCCCGGAGCTTGTCTTAGGCCGAAGCGGCTATTTCTGTCTGTCTCGGTGGCTCGTTATTGGATAGCAGACAACGGTGGTCTGATGCTGACACTTGTTTACTTTTGCATTCCTCGTGTAGCTTTATTCATGTATAGTTAACACTCCACTGTGGTCAGAAGGTAACATACACTTATTGCAGCAAGAATTGGGCGCATTACATTTTCATCTTAACGCTATAAATATGTTGATATAGTTTTTTTGTTTGATTGATTGTTTTGAAAATAACACTCTAAAAATAGGTCCAAAAAGGACCGATATTTTTGGGTTGTTTTGCACAAAATCCTCAATAATAATCAAATGATAAATGGGGAATTTTGTATGAGATAACTTCTATCCCAGAAAGTTAGGTCAGATTTTCCAATTTAGCAGTATGCTAACAATGCTAAAACAGCAACAAGTGAAAATCTTTTTTTAATTCAAAATAATTGATTAATAACAAATACATTGATTATTAAAATAATTCCTTTAATGAGATTTTCTCAAAATACAAGCTTTAAATTTCTCTCAAAACAGCTCCATCAAACTGTGTAAAATGGTTGACTTCCTGTTAAAATTTGGATACGGGGCCTTGAATTTTTTTTTTATCCTTTCAGATTCAATTTTCTGTTGATCCATGAAACTGGTGTGGGAATTTTGGAAAGTTGTGTTCGAATTAGGGATGCATAATAAATATCGAGCTTATAATTATGAGCTCAATATTAGGAATCGTGATGTCGTATTGATGAATCCGCTCACATTATAAAATACTGTAGATTCAATTCAAGGAGAAAAAAAAACGAATTGACTTTAAGTGGACAGGATCAGTAGATCTTGAAAATACAACTTTGTGGATTTGACAATTTACAGAACAGCTCGCTTTTTTCCTTTTTTTTTTTAAATCCCCAAGCGGGTAACTTCATGCCATGGACAAACCCGAAGCAGGCAGGAGCTTGAAGCTAGTTAGCTTGTAAGCTAGCTCAAGATTACCGCCTATTTTATGTACTTGCCGATTAGTTATTGGTTTTTACTCATTCACATTTGGGAGGGTTGCCAACAACACTCTTCTTGACCCAAGCTAGTTAGCTTGTAAGCTAGCTCAAGATTAGCGCCTATTTTATGTACTTGCCGATTAATTATTGGTTTTTACTCATTCACATTTGGCAGGTTTGCCAACAACACTCTTCTTGCGCGTGTCAAAAGATATTTCTGTTAACGCTACTGCCGCTTTAACATTTTGTGTACGTGCACGTCGACCACAAGGCTGTGACTCATTTTACGGGGCAAAAAAACAAAACAAGGAAAAAAATATGTCAACGTGCCCGCTTAGCCACCATTAACAATCAAGTCCAGACGTGTTGCGCTTCTTTCTCTCGTCTAACAACACACACATGCACGCACGCACACAGAGCTGATATCATCTGTATTTCCAGCCAGCACATTCCACAAGGCTATTCCCCGGGAAGCTAAGGGAGTGGCAGGGGCAGTCCATGGGCTTTCCCATCAAATGACGCCATACTCGTGCACCAAAACAGATGCTTTATGCACAAGGCAAGGCTCAAAATAAATAAATACGTAAATAACGCTAATGTGTAATCTCGCAAATTCCAAGTAACTGTTTTATATACTTTTTGACTCTCTTGTACATAAATTGCTTGTATGCAGTTTTTTAAGGATGCCAATATAAGAGTTAATGCCAATATATTGCAAATACAAAATGTGCAATCCGTCCCAAACTGAAACATAGAACCATAGAAAAATTGACCTACTCTGGAGTGGAGATTTACAACTCACCAAGGGATTAGTGTCATTTTCAATCAGTTGTGCAAACGTAATTTACTAAAACATATTACTCTTGGAAAACAGCCGGCGATTTGGAATGTTTTCCAACCCAACGCAGCCATGGCCGCGTCCTCCAACGCGTGAAATTATGTGCAGCGTTCCCGTTAGCCTCACTCACCGAGACACACGACCTTATGGAGATGTTTCCCGTGACCCTGGCAGCTGCATTTTCTTGAGCAATTGCCCCGCCTGTGGACTCCTGAAGGCAAATAGCTCCCAGGTGAGCAATGCACCTAGATTTTCCCTTACCATGCATACTTTATGCAAGGCTTGGCTTCATGTTGTTTTCGTCGCAAGAGTGTCCGAGTTTAAAATACTGCCTGTACATAGACGGATACACAGGCCCAGTTGGGTTCGACACAAGCCTTACACTGCTTTTGTTGTCGGACCAAGTGCACTTTTAAAAGCACTGGGTATAGATTTTGACTACATCTAAGTGGGAATATTACAAGAAGCAATTTCGTTGAACGATGAGAGAGCGAGGGCAAAATATTCCAAATTTAATGAGAATGAAACTCTTGAATTCAGTATGTGGGTAAAAAAAAAAGCCCTTTAAAAATAAAAATTAAACATTATATATATATTAGGGCTGCCACAATTATTTAAGCTGATCCTCAGCAATATTAACATTTAAAAAGTCAAGCAATTTTTTTTTATTACAAGTCAAATCAAGCCTTTTGTATCCTACCACCAGGGGCAATATTTTTCGCATGATTGCATGCGAAAAGTGTCAGCTTTAGCTGTGTGAAATTTCTCACCTAATTCCTAATATATACTGTGGTAGCTGTCAATTGAGACCCATTTTGAAAATTCCGAAAATTGGAATAAACTCTGTTTGAAAGGACCGAAAATAACATTTTGACCGGTAACTTGATTAAAATGTGCTTAAAAGTAAAAAATGTGCTTGGTTCTAAGTAGGCTTATTATTTTTCATTGGTTTGCACTCAGGAAGTAAGTTAGCTGTGCTGCCTTGTGTGCCAAGTTTTTGCCATGTCTTATGAAATTGTTTTCATTATTTACTTTATTTATATATTATAGTTTATTATTTTTATTATCCGTAAGTATCAAGCCTTCAAGCACTTAATAGACATGCTTGACCAAACATGATGAATAGTCGTGATTTCAATATTGACCTAAATAATCGTGATTATTTTTCACAAATTGCATTTCTGAATGGAAGTGAGCCACTCCTGAAATGGTGTCCATTTTTAACCTCAACATGTCCGCAATGTTTTAACAGTGTTGATGGTCCAGCCATTTGTAGAGTAAAAGCTTTGGCACTCGACTTTTTTAATGAGTGAAAATTTAAAAGGCTCGTCGCTGGAAGTTGGAGTGATAGTTTGGCCCCGGTCTCGGCGGAGAATCAATAAGTGCAACAAATCCCTTGGCTTAGCAAATGAGAACGCTCACCGAAACCTTTAGAGCGGTTTCCTGATACCGTGGATTTAGAGCCACTTAAAAATTGTTGCTTTAACGTTTGGTTGGCACGTCGCGCTATCTGGCAACGCGCTCGCAAACAGACTGCCTCAGTCCCATTGTCCCATCTGTGTGGCGTTTTAAAATGGATGATGCCCTAAAACTATTTGACAGTTAAATGCGCCTCGTTGTTTTTCATTGCACGTCTAAATAGCAGAGGCTTCGAGGTAAATGAAGCGCATCCATATGTTAACTGGACACATTTGGGAATACAGCGCAAAAATAAAAGAGAACCGCATATTTTCAGAGTTTCAAATACGCTGGAGTTCGCCAAACGAAATTATTCCCGGAGTTGGGATTGTAAGGCGAAATCGTTGTATGGCGGGCAAAAGAAACTTATGGTAAATAGCTAACGCGTGCAAAACTCTAGGTAAAAACGTCAAAATTTTATATACAAATTCAAAATTATAACAAAATAGTATAGTAAGTGCTACTTTTATATACCATATTTTCCGCACTATAAGGGGCACCGGATTATAAGGCGCAGCCTCGATTAATGACATATTTTAAAACTTTTTCCATATATAAGGCGCACCAGATTATAAGGCGCACCCTCAATTAATGACATACTTTAAAACTTTTTCAATCACAATATAGTAATACTTAAAGTAATAAGAATAATAACTCAAACAATAACTCTAAACTCTCAATAACATAATAACTCAAATGTCAATATGAGCAACCTTGTTCAACTGTAAACACACAAAAGAAACAGGTAAAGCTTACTTTATCACTTCATTCCCCATCTACCAATCCCAATCTCAATATTGATCCATATATAAGGCACACCTGATTATAAGGCGCACCATCAGCTTTGTAAAAAAATTAAGGCTTTTAGGTGCGCCTTATAGTGCGGAAAATACAGTAATATACATGTATCTAATCAAACAACATACAGTAAACAAACTGTGTTAAGGATAGACTGATTATCAATCATCAATATCATCAATATGCCTCTGATCGCCTCTGACTTTCTGTAATGCAGCCTCGCTCTAGCACTGTCCCGCCCACAGCAGCATCTGATTGGTTAGCAGTGTAAAAGGTATAATAAAAGGTATCGTAAGAGGTATTATGTTGGGTAAATTGAGAGAACTTTTAACTGTGAAAAGCACATTGAATTCTATTGTGTATTAGAAGCGCTATATAATTACAGTTGCGTTGCCTTGTCTTGAATCCCCGTTATTGATAAATGACAACAGACTTTTGTCTGTTGATTTGTGCAGCCGCAAGCCACCCCCGCTTGTTCTGCACCCTCGTTTGGAGGTAGAGTGTTAATCATTCCCTACGGGAAGTGATATCAAGTTAATCATTTCCTTGGCTCAAATTGTCATCCTCATAAAATCTTTGTTCACTGCGCGAACGAGGCGCGAACGAGTGTGTGTGTGTGTGTGGGGGGGGGGGGGGGGGGGGGTGCTGTATGTATGGTACTAAATGAATTATGAACTACAGTAATCAGTTGCTAAAAATAATTGGTTTAAATAATTGATGACTTTAGCAATTAAATAATTAGTAAATTATTATCAAAGTAATCAATTACTATAGCACTTAAGTAATTGAGTATTAAAGAAATTTGTAATTGATTACCTTAGTACTCGATTGCCTAGCATAGGTGTCGAACTCCAGTCCTCGAGGGTCGGTATCCTGTATGTTTTCCATTTATCTCTCCCTAACACACCTGATTCACAAGCAAGTGGATAATCCTTGATCCTAATCATTTGAATCAGGTGTACTTGAGAAAGAGGTTTGGAAAACATGCAGGATGCTGGCCTTCGAGGACTGGAGTTTGCCTAAGGTAATCGAATATTTTAGTACTTTATAAAGTAAAGTAAGTACTTTATTAGTCATTTGCTTAATTTAACATCCTTCAATCCTACGTTATCAATTTTATATAAATATTTATTTAGCTATCTATTTATACAGAAAACTATTTTGAACCTCTACCGTAATATGTGAAAGAAAATGTATAAATTATTACCTCGGATCGAGTGTCTGGACTGTAAAGACGTGTAAATACGTCTTTGGGATTGAATGGGTTAAGCACTAATGTGATTGGACTTATTTAAGTCATTTATTACCTGACATTTTAGACCTTTTTTTTAGCCAAACAAGTGAAATTAAAAGAATTAAATAGGTACCCAGGATTGAATGTCAAAAATAATATATATATATATATATATATATATATATATATATATATATATATATATATATATATATATATATATATATATATATTTGGGATTGAGTTAAAGAACCAAGGCACATATTTTACATTGACTCGCCAGTCCATCTCTCCGCGTGCAACGCGTACTTTGCGTCGTGAAACGGCAACAGGATTTGAACACAGCCCAATGCCGAGTGGAGCGAGTGTGCGGCGATCTAGTGGCGCACACACACTCACACACAGAGTAATTTTAGCGGTAGGGAGAGGGTGTGATTACGAAAGACTTAAAACCACAAGACGAGAGAGGTTAGAGTGTTAGAGGTTTTAGAAGTAATCATTTGTGATTCTGGGGATAACTCCCTCCGCCCTCTTCCTCCTCAAGTGTGTTTTCCTTAAAAGCACTTCTGACATGGCCCCGTGCGACGTGTATTTCTTCGGGGACAAAAATAAATGCCTTTCTCAAAATAAGCCACCTGGGACATAAAACACATAGAAAAGTGGCCTTGCCTATTCAGGCAGCTGTTGCAAGGTACTAATTCGGTTTGGAGGGGCGCCATGCAACAATTTCAGTTCTTTTTAATACTCTGGAAAAATAAAAGCCTCTCTCAAATAGGCCATAATGCGAAAACTGGTCCAAAAACGTTTGTCCAGGCGACCAATGCAGGTTTCTTTGTTAGTTCTTGAAAAAAATAAACGCCTCCTTCTAATAAACCTCAAGGATTGATTGGCATAGAAAAAAACTTGCCTGAACTTGCCTCTTTAGAAAGCCATTGCAGATTGAAAATAATTCTGTTTTTTTTTTGTGTGTGTGTGATTGCATATTGCTTTTAATATTCTAAAAAAATGAATGCCTTTCTCGAATAAATGATAAAGATCTATTGAGAAAACCGGTCCAAAAATGTTTGCTCAGGTTTCTATATTAACAAAATTGGACACAAAAACAATAACAATTCAGTTCAACACTTTAAAAAAATAAACAACCTCTTCTTAAAAACCACAATGATTAATTTGCAGGGGAAAAAACTACACTGTCTGAACACGCCATTGCAGATTGATACATTAAAATATTTACGTTCTTAGTGGTTTCAAACAAATCAATCGTTTTTAATATTCTAGAAAAATAAATGCCTTACTCGAATAAATTCTAAGGATCTATTTGATAAGAAAACTGGTGGAAAAGTGCCTGCTCAGGCAGCCGATGCAGGTTTCTTTTTTTAGGATAATTGGATACGCGGTGACATTAGCACAATGACAATTCTTTTCAACAAAATAAAAGACTTCTCCTCATAAGTCACCTGCCTTAATGTGCAAAAGAGAGAAAAAAAAAGCTGTTTTTGAGCATGCCTCTTCAGATAACCGATGCAGGTTGCTTCATTAAAATAAATGCATGTAACGCGATGTTAGCCCGACAAACAATTGCTTCCAAACGCTAAAGAATAAATAAGTCAGCGGGGTTTATTGGTAAAGAAAATTCTACCATGTCTGAATGTGCCTGTTCAGAAAACCGGATATATGATGACATCAGCACAATAACAATTGCTTCAACGCCTCTGAAAAATGACGTGTTCTTTTATTCAAATAATCAGCCAAAATATCCATAATCCCGAATAAAAACGTCCTAAAAAAATCGTTTGGGTCCTGCCCACGACATTTAGGGGACTAAATAGACAAGTGATAATGGTTTCGTATAGAATGTGGTACGGTTATTAATATCAGTCTGACTCGCAGTTTGTACGTTTCAATCCTACGCTCGCAGGTCCGATTCCGTTCAGACACGGCAAACAAAACCAAGGAACGCTTAATAAGTGGGCCGGAGTAGTAGTGGCTCAGACGATAACTGCATTACACCGGCCCGTGCCAAACACCCACTTTATTACCGGCGGGATGAGCAACGCTAGCAATGTGGGAAAAAAAAAATGAATCGATACTGTAAAGTGCCGGCTGATTTGCTTGACGCTTCACACATGCCACGCACGCACTCATGCCAGGAAAGAAAGAAAGAAAAAAAAAAGCAAGAGCTCATGCGGTTGACAAATTGCCAGAAAAAAAAGTCAAATGAATAACATCCAAAAGGAAAGGGAGCAAACTAGCCGTATAATCATTTGAATCGTCTTATTGTGCCGACGGCTGTTTCAACCTCATTATGTATAGAAGAGGAGAAAACGCGCCTCGTAATATCCCGCAAAAATTCACTCGGGCTCTTCGCCTTGCTCAACTTTCCATAAGTGCTCCGGGATTGGAGCCGGCCACTGGTCCAGCTAACTTCTATCCTACGGAAGTGCCTTGACCACCTTGACTTTTTATTCTGCAAAAGAAGCCGCCTCGGCCGCAGTCAGGCAGGCCTGAGTGAGTGGGTGAGTGAGTGCGTGAGTGAGTGAGTGACTGACGGCATAATGTGAGTGAGTGAGTGAGTGAGTGAGTGAGTGAGTGAGTGAGTGAGTGAGTGAGTGAGTGACAGCAGAATTTGCGTGGCAAACAGCATAATGTGAGTGAGTGAGTGAGTGAGTGAGTGAGTGAGTGAGTGAGTGAGTGAGTGAGTGAGTGAGTGAGTGAGTGACAGCAGAATTTGGGTGGCAAACAGCATAATGTGAGTGAGTGAGTGAGTGAGTGACGGCAGAATGTGAGTGAGTGAGTGAGTGACGGCAGAATGTGAGTGAGTGAGTGACGGCAGAATGTGAGTGAGTGAGTGAGTGAGTGAGTGAGTGAGTGAGTGAGTGAGTGAGTGAGTGACGGCAGAATGTGAGTGAGTGAGTGAGTGAGTGAGTGAGTGAGTGAGTGAGTGAGTGAGTGAGTGAGTGAGTGAGTGAGTGAGTGACGGCAGAATATGAGTGAGTGAGTGACAGCAGAATTTGGGTGGCAAACAGCATAATGTGAGTGAGTGAGTGAGTAAGTGAGTGAGTGAGTGACAGCAGGATGTGAGTGAGTGAGTGAGTGAGTGAGTGAGTGATTGCAGAATGTGAGTGAGTAAGTGAGTGAGTGACAGCAGAATTTGAGTGAGTGAGTGAGTGAGTGAGTGAGTGAGTGAGTGAGTGAGTGAGTGAGTGAGTGAGTGAGTGAGTGAGTGAGTGACGGCAGAATGTGAGTGAGTGAGTGAGTGAGTGAGTTAGTGAGTGATGGCAGATTATGAGTGAGTGAGTGAGTGAGTGAGTGAGTGAGTGAGTGAGTGAGTGAGTGAGTGAGTGAGTGAGTGAGTGACAGCAGAATTTGGGTGGCAAACAGCATAATGTGAGTGAGTGAGTGACAGCAGGATGTGAGTGAGTGAGTGAGTGAGTGAGTGAGTGAGTGAGTGAGTGAGTGAGTGAGTGAGTGAGTGAGTGAGTGACAGCTGAATGTGAGTTATTGCAGAATTTGAGTGACAGACAGCAGAATGTGAGTGAGTGAGTGAACAAGCAAATGTGTGTGTGTGTGCGTGAGTGTGTGCGTGTTTGTGCAAGTGTGTGAAAAGAATGTGAGACAGAAAGTCGGTGTGAGCAAGTGAGACCAAGCCGAGCGCGCGTGTGTTTGTGCGCGTTTTTATTTATTTGTGCCTACTAATACGCTCCTGCCTTCATTATAGTCGCAGCCATAACTTTGATAAATCACTTGGGCTCAGGGCCCTCGTTGCTTTCACAGTATTAGAAAAAAACTAATTGAAATTCGCATCCCCCCCCCCCCACTTGGTAGCCCCCCACCTCCCCTGCTAACCTTCCTCCTCTTCCTCCTCCTTTTTGCCAAACTGCGCCGACTTTCTGCAGGGGTGTGCGAGCTGAGAACGGGGAGGCAAATGTCATCGCTGATTTAATAGGCAAAGTCTCTCTCTCGCACACACACATGTGCGCTGCACCCTGGGGAGCATTAGGAATGGTGATAATGTCTTCACAGGAATCTCAACTATGCACCCAGCTCCCGTTTTGATCGCACCTCCCACCACTCTGCCCCCCCCCCCCCCACCCCCACCCCCCACCCTTCATTAGAAGATAGGAGCACAAGATTGATGGGATTTGGAGTTTTGATCTCCCCCTATTGCACCATCCTGGGATTCCGCGTGCCCAGGATCTCCCGGCTGTCACTGGATCGCAGTCCGTGATCCCCGCTGTATTTTTATTTTATTTATTTCTCTTCTTTGCAGGGAGACATTTCAGTTGTGACTGTGTTGTCATCTGGGATCTCCCAGATTAAATTCGGTGGTCCCTTTGGTCTCTCGAAATCAAGGCTTTCCTGATGGATAGATGCTAAGAGCGTGCATGTGTGTGTGTGTCTTCAAGGGTGACGCCTTACTATCACTTGCTCGCACACACACGCACGCACGCTAATAAGGACACGTTGATTGATTAGACTGCAGTAATTAGGTGGAATTTGAAGGCACGGAAAGGTCTCGGCTCCAGTGGGAGGGTCACTTCCGGAGATGTGTGATAACACACAAAAAACATGGAAGAACACTCGAAGAAACAAAAATCTCACAAAAAATGCAAAAAAGCAAAAAAAATACTAAAAGTACACGAACATTGTACCAACAAATCACTAACACATGCAAACAAATGTCACACACACACACAGTTTTCTACCATCACGATAAATTACACTCATTTATTCTCTAAAAAGTTTTCTCAACCCTCAAAAAAAGAAAAAAATCTGAATTTGTGGAATCCAGCAAAACGGTCCCCCACGGAGACAGTAAAACGCGAATTTGGTCCCCATCTTGAAGCAAAACCAGACGCACACGCGCACTCAAATCCCCCTAAAAGAAAATGAAATGCTGAATGCAGCATGAGCCATCACTCCTGTGTGGCCATCCCAATGTTTTTGCAGAAAGGAGTGAAATGTGATTGTGCCAAGCATTTTGATTTTTGTTTCATTTATTGATTTATTTATTTTTTATCCCAAGACTGACCGGATGCACATCCTGTTGAATGCCGTCATCCCCTTCTTGTATCTCTGCCTGCTGCTCACATTTGTTAGACGCATCATCATTAAGTTTTTTTGTTTCGTTTTGGGTTTTCTGGGGGAAACGTATGCTGAAGTCCCCTCTCTCTTGTTGTACAGTAAACGCCGCCACCCCTCGGCCAGGAGCGGAACTACGTGCAATCTTATCACGTCAGCACCCCTCCCCTCCCTCATTTCAGCGATGCCACTCGGCGCCCGCAAAGTCATTAATTTAAATAGCGTCCTCTTGTTTTTGCTCTCTCTTAAACGCGCCCGTTAGCTTATTGATTAACCCGGTTGTCCCGCGCGATTTTCGCCGCCGCTTGCTCACCTTTCTCGCGTTTTCCTCCTGCAGGAAGTTCTATTACATCACTCTCCTGAGGGACCCGGTGTCGCGTTACCTGAGCGAGTGGCGTCACGTGCAGCGGGGGGCCACGTGGAAGACCTCGCTGCACATGTGCGACGGGCGCACGCCCACGCCCGAGGAACTGCCCTCTTGCTACGAGGGATCCGACTGGTCGGGGTGCACCCTGCAGCAGTTCATGGACTGTCCCTACAACCTGGCCAACAACAGACAGGTATTTTCAAAAAGAAATTAACTCGTCATAGCGAGTTATCGCGCCATTATTTGCGATGCGGATTATTAATTAAACGATTTGGCGGAATCATTTGGAAAAGTAAGCTACGATATCTTTATTTGTCGTTATTTATGTCGTTATTGCGATTCGCGATGCAATTATGAGACAAGTTGCGAGGCAGCGAAAAGTATTCTAATTACGTATTTTAGTAGTATTACGATTTGCGATCAGTTGCAGGTCGAATTGTTGCATGTTGACGCAACACGCTGCATAAAACGCTAGGGCTGAATTATTTTGAAAAGGATTCAAAAGGATTCTCGTTACAATTTTTTTTTGTTACTACGATTTGGATTTATTATGTGATTTCCCGCAACGAATTATTGAGTGTAGACACAACATGCAGGATAAAATGTTTGGGATGGATCATTTTGAAAGGTAATCTAGGATTTTTTTTCTTCTTTATTGCAATATTCATGATTGATATTTATGAGTGAAATTGTTCGCTAAGGCATCGCTAAGAATTCTATGTTTTTTTTGTGTGCGATTTGTGAGTCATCTCCCAATCAGTTTGCAATGTGAATCGTTGAGCATTAATACTACACCCTGCATAAAATAGTAGGGCTGAATAATTTTGAAAAGCATTATAACGATTTATTTATTTATTTATTTTTAATTACGATTGCAATTGATGATGTTTTTTTTTGCATTTTCAATGCAAATTATTAAGTGTAAACTCAACATTACACAGCATGAGTAAACTGAGTTTTTTTCTTTTTATTTCAATTGTTTTTTTTTTTTTAACCCCTTACTGTGATTATGATTAACTTTCAGTTATTTGCAATACGAATTAAGCATAGACACAACCCGAATAAAATGTTAGGGTTGAATCATTTTGAAAAGTAACCTTTTTTTCTTCGTCATTGAAATTGTTGTTTTTTGACCCTTTATTATATAACCCAACTTTTGCGGGTTTACATTCAAAACAAAAACAAACAACGTTTTGTGGGTGTATTTATTTCACCAAACTTTTTTGGTTTAAATAAATACCCTTTTGACTCCGATTGTTTTTCTTTTTTCAATTTCTTGACGATTCATATTGCTGTAAAGCTAATCACGCTGCCAAAATGCCGATGTCACTTCCTGTGGGGCAGGTGCGCATGTTGGCTGACCTGAGCCTGGTGGGCTGCTACAACATGTCCACCGTGCCCGAGAAGAAGCGGGCCCAGCTCCTCCTGGAGTCGGCCAAGAAGAACCTGCGAGACATGGCCTTCTTCGGCCTGACGGAGTACCAGAGGAAAACCCAGTTCCTGTTTGAGCGCACCTTCCGACTGCGCTTCATCCGCCCCTTCATGCAGTACAACAGCACCCGCGCTGCCGGCGTCGACCTGGACAACGCCACGGTTTGTACTTGAACTCATCAATAATGCCATGTCTTGCATTTTTTTATTATATTTGGGATTCTGTGATTTAACCATGTGAAGCTTCTCTGCCACAAATAAACTACACTGGAATGTCCCCACCAGTTTTATTAAGACAATCACCTAGGAATAGTTCAAAAATAAAGTCGCCCCCTACCCCCTAAAAAAATGGCAGATTGTTGCCAATTTTTGTTGAATAGTTAAACATTCAAATATCCTGCTTGTGATTGCTTATTGTTGCATATTAATGGATCAAAAATGTAACTATGAAACTTTTTTTTGTAGTTGTTAATTGGCCAATTTTTGGGCGCATTAACCATTATAACATAATATCAAGAAAGGGAATGACATTCAAATAATCCCCACCAAAAATCAAGCTACAGGAAAATGGCCGACTTGTGAATTTGTATCTTTGTTTTAAACACTAGATGACCCAAAAATTTGCATGAATACATTTCTAATTTAATTGACCCTTTGTCCTCATTTTTCTATTTTTTTTTAACTTTTAAAAATATTGCAACATAAGCAATTTAAAAGGAAAGTTAACCACAAAGTTGTTGTTTTTTTCACTACTCTTAATGCACCACTTCATATAGTTATTGATATGTGTGTAGGGACCAAAGAATAATAATAACAAACCCATTTTTGGTCACATTAACCATTACAAACCAAGACAAAACAAAAAAAATGACCATCGAACAAAAAGTCAAAAAGACTTTCATGTTTTTTTTCATACTGTTAGATCTTGTCTGTAATTTATATCTTTTTTGTTGTGAAAATTAGGGAATGCAAAAAAATTGTGTTATGATACAGAATTAAATCTTTTTTCCCTTTAATTGTACTTAAAACACTAAGCCAAAGACATAAGCTTTTCAAAGGTCAACCCAAAGGTTTTCTTTGCTATTATGTTGTAGTAAACACAGTATTGGAGGTGGCCATTTTGTCACTTACCATCCACGGAAAATGACATCACAGTCACTCAGAGCGCAGCAAACAACCAATTACAGCTCACATTTTTTCGGCGTTATATCATGTGACATCCGCAAGCCGAGCGGTTATTTATTGAGCGCGGAGCAACTGCGATGTCATTTTGAGTCCGTGAGCCAGTGACCAAATGGATTCCCCTGAAATGGAGAAAAAACAGGTGGATTGTGCGGCTTACTCCTATTAGATGATCTATTTTTTAATTCGATCGGCCGATGAATGGAAAATCTGAATTTCGTTGATATCCCCGTCGGTATCTTTCCTTGTCGGTGCCCCGCCCCCTCCAGGTGCAGCGCATCGAGGAGCTGAACGAGCTGGACATGGAGCTGTACGACTACGCCCGGGACCTGTTCCAGCAGCGCTACCAGTTCACCAGGCAGCAGGAGCGCCGGCTGCAGCGCATCAAGAACCACCTGCAGCAGAGCCGCCAGGGGCCGGGCCTGGGTCTCGGCCTGTGGCCCTCGGCCCGCCGCCGGCCCCCGGGCCCTAACCGGGGCGAGGAGCGGGACGACGTCGCCGACGACGAGGAGGGCGGCCGGACGGAGGAGGCGGCGGGCGGCGGCCGGCTCCCCACCGAGGACTACATGAGCCAGATTATCAACCGCTGGTAGCGACCCAAGAGCGCCGCTCCTCAAACTGCTTTTGCATTTCAAGTGACCGTTTAAAAAGGAGAAAAAAAAAAAAAGGTAGTCGGGCTGCGCCGTTGCTATGGCGACTGGGGACCGTCTGGCTCGGCTTGGCCCGTCTATTAACGCTGGCCCGTTACCCCCCGCTGAGTTCCTCCGTGTCTCGCGCCGTCATTAGTGACCGGGGGTATTTTTAAACGCGCTGACATCCAACTTTCTCTTCCTCCAACATGTGAATTCATCGGTGACGGATGCGTCTATTTCCTGGACCGTGTTCCCCAAAGCCGCAAGGCTCACTCCTCGCACCGTTTTAGTTCTTTGCCCCCCCTCCTATTTTTATTTTCTTGTTTCTGTTTATGCTTGTTTAAAAGCATCATTGTAATGACACTGAGACCAACATGGCTGCCTAAAGATTCCTTTTTTTTTTCCTATGGAAAGCCGATTGAAAATGTCCTTGATGTCCATCTTGATGTCCATACACCAGTGCTGTCTTTATTCTAATTGCTAAGTCCGTTTAGCACACTAGTAAAAAAAAAGATTAAAAAGCCTCAAGGTTTATTGAAACATTTATATAATATATCTTTGAGTTATATTAGTTATACTAGTTAGCAATTAAACTACTAGTTGACTACTTAAACCTTACTAGTTGACTACTGTGCTGCACTAGTAACACTAACTAGATGGGTACTAGTAAGACAGTAGTTCTGCTAATGCGCTAAATGATCACAAATATCCAACTTTCAAAATCTACTGTATCGCCGATATACCCGAATCACCAAGCTAAAATGCACTTTTGTCCTCATCAAGACAACAAACCAGTAATAGTGAGGCAAAACTACGCACTACTTGACAACTGCCTGCTACTAGTTGTAATCCTGCTAGCTAATATTTGCCACTTTGCTAGTACTGTAGCAGTAGTAGCACACAAAGTAATATTCATGCCAAATTTGCACTAGTAGAACGATTGTCTTAATGACTGCCTTCCACTGGTTCCGGAAAGGTTACTAGTGTAGTTTAATAATGTATTATTAGGCTGTCCTTTCCGTTAGCTGATTTGTTTTACTAGCTAAGAAAAAGAGCGTAGAACTACATGGACCTGAAGATGGAAAAGAAGACAGCTATGTCTTTCTAGTAGGACAACAAAATATCACTAGTAAGGTGGCACTGTGCACTAGTTGAAAGAGGGGTGCTACTAGTGACTTTGTAAAAATATTCTAGCCAATACCAGTAACAAACTGATGTCGACTAAGGCACAGTTGCACTTTTTCGGGGGAAAAAAGATGACGTCCTGTATTAGACATGGTTGTTCAGTTGGGTATCAAATAAATGCTCAAGCGGCTTTCCATATCTCCCTTTCTTTTTTTTTTTTTTTTTTTGGATTGTTGTTGTTGTTTGGATTGTTGTTGCATCCACGTCCAACGGAGCGAAGCCTTCCCGGCGCCAATACTGAGGGAGTTCTCACTGCTCCTTTACACCTGCAGACTTTTTGACAGCCAATTAGCACGGCTCACACCGGTCGGGCGGCGAGCTATCAAACTCACGGCCGAGGCCTTAAACTCCACACACGAGGAAGTAAGAAAGTCGCCGTGGCAGCCCAAGCCCTTCCTTTAGCAAGTGGCGTTTTTCCGTAACTATTTCACAGCTTTTAAATGCAGGGCCTGAGGGGCCTCCGACCTGCGGTGTGGGGGCCATTTGCGGACCCCTACAGAGAGCGTAAAGTTCCAATTTGACCTTGTTTGAAGGAAGATGCCCATAATCTTATATTGTACTAGTGCAGTGATTCCCAAACTTTATTGTGCCACAGCACATATATATATATATATATATATATATATATATATATATATATATATATATATATGTATATATATATATGTATATATATATATATATATATATATATATATGTATATATGTATGTATATGTATATATATATATATATATATATATATATACATATATATATATGTATATATGTATGTATATGTATATATATATATATATATATATATATATATATATATATATATATATATATATACATATATATATATATGTATGTATATATATATATATATATATATATATATATATATATATACATATATATATATATGTATGTATATGTATACATATATTTTTTTTGATAGAGAGAATTTTGAGAATTGTTTCTATGAGCAGACTAAAGAAAAACATGCCTGTAACAATGTGTCCGATTTTTTTGTTTTATTTTACAGAAAATAATATTGAGCTAAAAAGCTATGATAAAAACAAAGCGCTTCATTAGATAATTTTGCACAAATTCCAATATTTTACTCATGAAAATATCTGTTACTATTACAAGTGTCAAAGAAAATAGTTGTTGAAAAAAGTGATTCATCGCGATTAAGGGAAATTTGTGATTAGTTGAGAGTGCTAATACATAATATATATATATATATATATATATATATATATATATATATATATATATATATATATATATATATATATATATATATATACAGTACATACATAGATGTGTGTTCAAATATATACATGTATGTATATATTATAATATTACATTATAATTCTGAACTCCTACTAAATCATTGAGATCACTTCCACGTAGTTCCTTGGCACCCAGTTATTGTATTACCTGGGGTTTGTCGCCCTCATGTGGCGTTTTAGAGCATTATAAAAAGAGTAGTAAATAAAGCCGGTTGGGAATCACTGCACTAGCTCCCTCATCCCTGGTTTAATGAATAGGATTGCCAGTTAACATTTTGCATTCTCAAGTCTTTTTTTTTTTTTTCAGTGCGTGTGTGTAAATACAGTATGTACGGTACGCCCCCTACTGGCGTGTGTGTGTATGCCTTTGTAAATAGCGTGCTTGATTGAATGAGCGATGACTTTCATGACTAATTAAGAACTTTTTGCTGTTAAATCAATGGCGGCGGCAAAGTTGGTGCCATTGCAAGCAATCCTCCGCTCACACCCTCCCCGTCACGTGATTGTACTGCGATAATCCTTATTTATATCTTGATTTAGATTGAGTTCATCTGAGCCCCTAATTTGCATGTGTTCACTCTTAGAATGTGATAGGGTTGGGTTCTGATGGCGTTATGGAGAGTTTTTTTTTTTTTTTTTTTTTGGGGGGGGGGCATTATTTCAACATGGAGCCTCTATCTTTTTTTATTATTATTATTATTGAAAGATTCCCAGGATGAACTGTGGTGAAATTTGATCTTTATGACGGATGAGAGTTTTTGTTTTTACGCGTCCAATACAAGCTGTCAAAATCCAACCCCCCAGTTGCAAAATTGAAGAGCGAATGTAGTTCAACTTTGGTGTCAGAAGTTGCGTAGCCGAGTTGTTACGCTTGCAAAGGACGTATCCGGAGTGGACATATTGCTTATGTGCTAAGCCGATTAAATGCAAAAGGGGAAACACACATTTAAAAAAAAAAAAACTAATCTTGTTTTTGTTTTCATTTTTGTGTTTTTTTACTTTTTTTATTCGCACGAAAATATACAAGGTGCCTTGAGATACAAGGTAAAACATGCTAAAAAAAATGCTATAATTCAATCCCAAAACCTATTTTCACATTTCACGTACTTATTTGTATATCTTTTTCTTTTTTGTTTGAATAAGGGAGTGTCTAAAAATGTCTGAAACGAAATGAATTAAGTACTAAAGTAATCCTTTACTATATATTAATCAATGACTTAAGGTACTGTAGTACCAACAGGTATAGATTATTTCTTAATTCATGAAATTTAAAATTACTTCAATATTGATTAGGGTAAACAATGACTTTAATATTTAAGTTCTAACACTTAAGTATTAAAGTAATTAATTACTCTGGTTAATGATGTAATTAGTCACTTTAGTACCTAATTCATCAATTACCTAATTATTTTCCAGCCATCTTTAGACACCCCTTTAGCCAAATTTATTTTTCTTTAAATGTTTAGCTAAGGGAGTGTCTAAAAATGGCTGGCACGAAAATATACTAACATATTCCATGCCTATATATACGTATTAATGTAATCGATAACTACACATTAATCAATTACATTTGGCACGTAAGTACACATTAATCAATTACATTTGGCACGTAAGTACCTAATATATGCTTATACTTAATATATATATATATATATATATATATATATATATATATATATATATATATATATATATATATATATATATATATAAGTATATATATATACACATATATAAGTATAAGCATATATTAGGTACTTACGTGCCAAATGTAATTGATTAATGTGTAGTTATCGATTACATTAATACATATATATAGTCATGGAATATTTTATTGTTTTTAGTGTTATATATATATATATATATATATATATATATATATATATATATATATATATATATATATATATATATATATATATATATATATATATATATATTGATACCTCATTTGTATCTCAAGGCGCCACTGTAAAATTGTTTATCTGATGCCAAACTCCGGTTTTGAAAAAAAATCTCAAATGAATTTTACTGAAATGATTCCAGAAATTTTCTTCGCAATCTGAGTCTCGCTATGGTTTTGTTTGTTTGTTTAAAAGCGAGTGATTGAGCCTTTGTTTAAATCGTCAGTCTGTCTCAGGCTCCACCTGTATGCATAGTCCGCATCAATGTTTTTGGCTCTGATTCTTCTGATTGCAATCATGAATCATCATGCCACCAATTAAAAGATTTCATTTTTCCAGATTTGAGTGTGTCAATGCTTTAAACTTTAGGGCAGGGGAGGTTGGAGCATTTACGCAAAGAGGGGAAGGCGAAAGAGGTTCTGCCCCAACATGGATGCCATTTTGTTCATAAGCGCTAAAATACTGTAAGGCAGTTAAGATGTTGACGATCTATAGTTGTGGATCAATTTCTTGTGTTTTAGTTTTCCGAGCCAAGTTTGGTCATTGAATGCAACATTCATATCCAGTTAGCGGTTGTCATCGCGAGACGAGTTGTTGTTCTGTGGTTGTTGTTTGGTATTCACGGCTCACTGTACGGATACTGCTAAGCGCTGTCTGTGTCCGCGCTAGAGGCCAAGAACAACGTCGAGTGTATCGTAAAGAACGTTTACTCGTGACTGTATTCTGTGTGCGTATCGGAGGCAAGTAAAGTGCACAAAAGAGGAACTTTTGTCGTTCACCCACGCTTCGCCATCACACGTGGAAGGTAAAAGCACGACAATACCGTAAAACGTCAGGTGTTCGCAGCAGCTCATGTTAGCTGAAGTTGTTACGCATTGTTTTCAAGAAAAGAAGCGAGCAGACTTATCCACCGTCCGAGTTTGTTTACACGCAGGAATATTACTAGAGGAGAGGGTCGTGTAAAAGTTATGAAGTCTCCAACTGATTTGATTACGACCTGTGCGCTCCTGTTAGAGAACACGGAAAGATATTCCACTTGACTCGTGGATTAATTGCGGTCTTTTTGCATATACACACAAACATAAACTTGGTGAAACGCGAAAGCTGCCCAACTTTGGGTTAAATGATGGTACAATAAACTCGTAAAAAAACAAATGCTTTGCGTTTAACACTGGTGAGACGTTCACCGCCCACTCACAATGTGGGAAATCTGAAATACGCTTAACTTTAATATACTGTATATGTAACTTACAGATGTGAAAATAAGAGGGGTTTAGAAAAGATGAGATTTATTCTTTTTTGATAGTTTTTACATTGTTGCCAAAGTGCAAAATCGAACATACCAGAATCTGACCCCAAAATCAAGGGTGCGTCTTATATTTGGGGGATGACGGTAATTCTCTACCCTATTATTGAACGTAATCCAAAAAATAGGTTGAGGTACCAATAGGAATCCCCTAAGAACAAGTACATGTTGCCACTTTGTGATTAAAAGAACTATACTTTGTTTTGTATTAAATATAAATTGCATATAGGCATTGCTCTCAAAATTGTGATGATGATTATGGTTTATTGTGAATGCAGATAAATCATGAGCGAAGAGCTTTTTTTTTTTTTTTTTTTTTTTTTACGTGGGCAGGGAGGCGATTGGACTCTTGCCCATCTGGCACCGGATCAGGTAAGTGCCCGGTCTCGCTGTCTCGGCTTAACTCGTTTTGCATTTTTCTGGCATGGGCTCAGATTTTCAGCATCAAAGCTCAACGTTCCCAAAATGTGCAGTACCAGTCAAAAGTTTAGAAACAACCTCTCATTGGGTGTCTTCATTAACCCTTGTGGCAATATGTTAAAAATGATGGAAATTCCTTTTATGATATTACAAAAGAATCAATGGGGAAAAAAACACTTGGGAGCTGAAATTTCCAGCTGATGATTAAAACATGTAAAATTTCAAAATGCAACGATTCTGAAATTTCTATGTGTTTGCAACTGGACGTGCGAGATTTTGGACCATTATAAGTACAATTAAGTACATTCTAAGTACAATTTTTGAGATGCACTTTAATAGTATTTATTAGATAGATTTTATTGCGATTTTTGCAACATTTCGTTGAGCGGCGTTCAAACTATGTCAGCAAACAGAAAATTCTTTGTTTACTTGTGTTTAACTTCAAGACAGTAGGTGGCGGTAGACACCAGTTAATGGCTTAAAGCTTCCTGATCACTTTATAGGCTCCAAAGACAGACCATACCGATTTTTAATTTTTTGTGGGCGTTAAAGAATTGAACCCGTGGATAGAACAGATGCCACTGAACAATTTGAGAGGTCGAACAAAAATAAAATATCCATAAATAACTTTAAATCATCCATTTTTTTATTTTATTTTTTATTTTTAATTTACATTTTAATACCTTTAAAAGCATTTACAAAATTACAAAACGTGTGCAGTTTCCAAAGTATGTGCACAAGGGTTAAAAATGTTCTAAATTGCATATTGACATATTGAAGGAATATTGTTCAAATTGATTTGGAATTCTTGACCTTTTTTAATAATGTGTTTCCTGTGAAACATTTATAAACTAAGAACCCAACCAGCGGAAAGCATTTTGTACAATAACAACACCAAAAGAGAGACTTGTAAGAGACTGTTGTGCCACAATTGTAGAGGTAGCTTTAGTCGTATTTTATTCAGCAACTCCAGAAAAATGATCATGTTTTATTTCTGGCCCCATTGGCGAATGACAATATGCATCCATATAAAACGTAATAAAACAAAGGCATATGACGTTTTGCAAAACACAATTTAGCAATAAATTACTTCATGTTCCAATTAATTTGCTTTCAGTTCGAAAAGAAAACTGTACTGTTGCAGTCAGATCATTAAAAAGCCGACAATTAGTTTTGCTGCAGTAAACCAGTTAAAATAAAATAAGTACAGTACTTGGGATTTAATTTCTGGACTCTGAGTCCTTTGAGATAATTATGTACTAAGTAAACATTTATTTTAGTATTGATTACTTTTAGTACTTGAGTATCTACAGTACTCAATTCCCTAACCCTAAAGTAATGCATTAGTTGAACTAATCGATTACCTGCCATTTTTAGAACACTTAAAAGAGAAAAAATGTGGAAAAATATAAAACTTGTGGACTGAAAATTGATGTAATGAATGACAAATCACATTACAGCTTGCAAACGTCACATGACCTTGAGGCATGATTGGTCATCATCTGACTGTAGAGCACAGGTCATTTTCAGTTGAGAGAAAGTGGAAAAAAAATGTTTTTAAAAGTATTATTTTACACACAAAAAAATTGTTGCAAAAATCAGCTGCTGAAAAAATTTTTACTTTTTATCGATGAAAATATCTGAATTAATAATTACTTGTAAATACTTAAAGGTGTTGGGCGAGGTTCCTTCTATTCACAAGAGCGAGCCAAGCGTGTTTTCAAAATAAATATGAGCAGATGTTTGGGGAATGCGCGGCACTTCGGACTTGAGGCCCTATCACTTTTGTGATTAATAACAACCCAAATGTGTCATGTCGGCAGAATGACTTCAATTGGAAAAATGTCCAACTTTGTTTGCTTGTTCTTGAGTTTCCTGTCCCTTAAAAGGACAGATACAGAACTCCGCACTGAGAAAAGACCATAAAGTGGGGAAAAGTGCCGTAAAGATGGAACATTGTATTCCACTTCGTGACGTGATAAAAACACCCCTGACCTAGATCGAAGCCATTGTAACATCTAGGAAGGACAGAACATTCGGTTATTAACCAAAAATAAAACAAAACAAAACAAAAATTAAAAAACAACTCTTCAATTAAGCAACCAATTCAACGGGTTTAATATATTTTTAAAAAGGTGGTAATTTGTAAATTTGTCAAAATGCCTTTTGCGTATACAATTGCATGCTAACGAGGCGATGAAGCTAGCAAAGCTAATGCTGTTTTTGACAAAATAATTGGCAGCAAACATTTTGGTGGAAATTGACCCGGAAATTGACCCGGTTTGGTATAAGGAGACGGGCAATTTGCAATTTTTATTTTCTAAACTTCAGTATAATCTGAAAAGTAACAAATACAGGGGATACTCGACTTACAACGTGGAACGTTCTTAAGATTCGGTGCAACCCGAATTTCAGTGTAAGTCGGAACACCATACAAATAATAACTAAAATATAATAAACAAATAATAAATAAAATAAATAGATTACTCTCTTCGTACTGCACCGTAAAGTATTGTACTCTTGTTCTTCCCCTTGTTGCCTCGATAAACTTTGTTCTTCTTGTTCTGCTGTATTTTATTTTGTAGAAAACTCTTGTTTTGAAGGGCCGTGCAACCGGAAAACGCGGCGGCCATTTTCGCCCCTGAGCGGGTCATTCAGTTACAAGCGGATGTGAAGAATGGCAGAGGGGAGGCAGGGTTGATTTCAAACGTCGCTCTTGTTATATCAACAAAACCGGAACATAGCACTGGAACGGTATCTCTTGTGCGCAACAACTTTTTCGTTGGCGTTTCACCGTTTTTTGACCGCTTCATAATATCTAATTTCACTTTCAAGGCCATGGCCAATTGTTTACTCCGTGCGTTAGTAACCTCCAAACATCGTAAATCGAGGCAGTCGTAACCCGAGGACTCCTCGTATACAACATGTTGCTGAATAAAAAGGGCACTTATGTTTGACTAAAACGATTTTTTTTGTTTTGTTTCTGCAAATCATTTGCAATGGAGGTCCTTGGAAAATGTGCTTTCTAAAAGGGGTTCCTGCCTCCAAAAAGTTTGAGAACATTACTGGCCCATTAATCCGTTTTTTTTTTGAAAAAGCAGCAACCGAACAGAATACAGAAAAAGAATCTATTTTTCATGCGCATCTCATATTCTTTTTGCATTTTCGTGATAAGGCCACGCGCTTGTGAGAAGGGGTGCGAGGCATTTGCGACGACGTTCCCATGTGATGTTGCTCCTCGCATGGAAACCCGGCAGTCTCGCATACGGCATCCGCGCGTGATTCTAATATGTACGCGCTACGCTTTGACAGATGTGGAGCGAGCGTGCGGCTGATGTCATGCAGCCGGAAAAGCTTTTAACACACATCCAGCCAGAATATTCATAAGGAGCGTCCCGCTTGGTGTGAGGTGTGCTGCCGATGTCCTATCCGCGACACTTGTGTGTGAGATGGCTTCGCCTCTGTTGTTTCTTCTGCCCCATTTCTCGCGCAAATGTTCAATGGCAGATTGTTAAATGTTGTATAGCGTGCTAGGGAAAAGGCAAGAATTGCATTAGGGTTCAAAAAAAAAAAGTGATCAAAATTTGGTATTAATAAGGGCAGAGGTGTCCAAACTGTGGCCCGGGGGCCATTTGCCTTCCACATTTTTGCGGCCCGCAATCTTATTTAAAGAAGTAATAAACATGTTTGATGGGAGAAAACAAATCCTGATTTATCTCATCACTTTTAACAAAAAGCCTTGATGTCACAATTTTTCTTCCCCCCCTTCAAATTACTGTAGTATTCAGTGCTTAAATTTAGGTTCAAAAGCACCAAACGCAATTGATTTGAGTTTGGTTTAATACATTAATTAATAAAGTAGTTGATTACTTTAGTGCCAAAGTAAGCAATTCTTTTAAAAATACAAGTATTTTAACTACTAAAATTATGAAGTAAATAATTCTTTATAAGTATTTCATTCATAAATATTTCATTGTGTAGTATTACTATATTATAGTATTACTATATATATATATATATATATATATATATATATATATACACACACACACACACACACACACACACACACACACACACTAATCTGCCTCATCACCAGTCATTTTTCCGCACACATAGCACCTTACAAATCCTGTACAGTGCAGAATAGATGCTAAATACATAACATTTTGCACTACATGATATTTTGCACTATCATCCTCATATGTATGCAGTTTCTTTCACTCCATCTACTCCGTAATATGCCCAGAATATAAGCGTATTCATTTATTAGAGGTTCATTATTACTGCCTCTATTGCTTTATTACTGTTTTTTTATATTGCCTACTTTATTATTTGCTCTCTTGTGGAACGTAGACTGCAAAGGGAAGTGAAGAGAAAAAGAATTTTATTGTGTAGTATTACCTTACATTAGACAATAAAACGGTTGAATTTTGAACATATATATATATATATATATATATATATATATATATATTTTTTTTTTTTTTTTTTTTTTTTTTTAACTCCTCCAGATAGGACTCTTGATTTAAAGAGCGTAAATTTGGTTTTGCCAAGAACACTACCTAGATGGCAAAACATTTTTCATAAATACTCACGAAGCCTCGTTTTTCCATCACTACTGATTTCAACACAGGCCGATGCAGTTTTGTAACGTGAGCCCCGGCCTGCAGGAGGTAAAAAAAAAAAAAAGTATAACATAACAGTCGGTGTCCACAAACGTGGCAAAAATTCCCCCATTGTCCCCTTGATACACGTGCATCAGGAAGAACACGTCCTTGAGTCTGACCCTGTTGGGACGCTTTGCCTTTGGCTATCACACACACCTACACACACACAAAGGCAAGGGGAGTCACGCTCCACCTGCAAAGTCTGTGAGTGGAGGTTATTAATGAGCGCGTGTTCTAACAACCTCACAGAGGAGAAGCAGAAGCAGACACGCTGGGAAAAATGCGAGACAAATGTTAAGAGCGGCGTTGGGGAAGGTGAAGTGAGAAAAAGAGCAGGACCACTGCGCTGGAACGTTGATATAACTAGCAGAATTACAACGAAGATCAAACATGATCCCTACCAACCCTGCCGTGTGTGTGTGTGTGTGTGTGTGTGTCAGTCATACATAACATCTGCAATTTTGCTTGGAATAAGATTTGATAGTAAATTGGAACTACTGTATTGCGGTTCCACCTTCTAATAATATAACTCCGCCCCTAAGTTATGAAGGGATGCAGTGGGGAAGATAAATGGAGAAGCTTGATGGTATATTAGGACAAATGGGGCTACTAGTACCCCTGGGGGTACTTGAAGGAACTTCAGGGGGTACTCGAGAGTTTAGATTTAAAAAAAAACAATAAACATGCACATTTTCTTTAAAAATAATTTTGGAATTAATTACTCGTTTCAGAAAAATAAAAGTTCATCAAACAAATTTTATGTTCTGTAGGTTATTTAATTTCGTTACTGTAAAAAGCTAGATTCTCCCCCATACTAGAATAGTTCGACCCAAATTGTGCCACCTCTCGTTACCTGTCAAGTGAATTTTTGGTGAACATATCTACGATGATCCCAAAAGATGACACATTACGTTGATTATTTTTGTGGACCCATATTTATTCATTATTATTTTTTGTGAACATCTCTACTGTCACCCCAAAACAGGACACTTTATGTTTAATATTTTTTCCTGGACATATATTTATTTATAATAAAGAGCAATATTTTCAAAAATGTATATATATATATATATATATATATATATATATATATATATATATATATATATATATATATTAGAACAGGCCTGACACTTTACAATATACTGATTATTTTTTAGGTGGATTTTTTTTTATTATTATTGATTAAGTATCTTTTTGACAACAGATTTCTTCTATGGTCTAAAAGAGGACAATTTAGGTTGATTATTTTTTTGTGGACCAATACAAATGAAGTTTGAAGTTCTGAAGCTGAATAAATCAGAGACTGATGGCATATCTTAAAAAAAAAAAGAAAAAGATTGGCACTGGTTAAGGGGTACTTGGCTGAAAAGATATTTGACGGGGTACATCGCTGAAAAATGGTTATTAGGAGAATGATAGTATGAAGTGAGTGGGTGTCACGGGGTGGACATGAGTGGGATTTAGGTCCGTACTCTAAAAGCTTGTAAGCAAGAAAGGCAAATACCCTCAGCACACACACACACGCACACGTTGGCTGTGATAAAGAGTGTTAAGGATGGCCGGTAATTGAATAATGACACTAACACCTGTGATGGATGGACTGACACTTTGCTGGCTTCTCTCTCTCGATCACTGTCATCGTTTTTTTTTTTTTTTGTTCAGTGCGCAAACCAAACTGAACCAGCGCTTCCTTACCTCACCTGACTCACTAAAGGTCCTGTCCTTTTGTTTTTCAAAGGTGAACTAAATACATTTTTGAAAATATTGCTCTTTGCGCATCCACTTTTCTAATCATGGTAATTGTGTTTAATATTGTGTTTGTGGAATAGAAATTCAGCAGTAAACTCCACTGATTTTTTTTGTGTCCATCTTAGAGGATTGGCCATTTTGCCACTTGCCGTCCACTAAAAATGACATCATACTTGTGCAATGCTTAGGTAACCAATCACAGCTCATCTGTTTCGTACGTTTGAGCTTTCCCTTTAAACAGCTTACCAGCAAAACAAAATTTTAACAGCTAACAAAGCTAATATTAGCTGTTTATTCCTGGACAAAAAAAAGAGCTTTATAACAAGGAATCAATGCTTGTCTACTATGAATATCTATCTATCTATCTATCTATCTATCTATCTATCTATCTATCTATCTATCTATCTATCTATCTATCTATCTATCTATCTATCTATCTATCTATCTATCTATCTATCTATCTAGCTGGCTAGCAGGCTAGCTATCTGTCTTGCTATCTATCTATCTTGCTGGCTAGCTATCTATCTTGCTATCTATCTATCTATCTATCTTGCTGGCTATCTATCTATCTATCTATCTATCTATCTATCTATCTATCTATCTATCTATCTATCTTGCTGGCTAGCAGGCTATCTATCTATCTATCTATCTATCTATCTATCTATCTATCTATCTATCTATCTATCTATCTATCTATCTATCTATCTATCTATCTATCTAGCTGGCTAGCAGGCTAGCTATCTGTCTTGCTATCTATCTATCTTGCTGGCTAGCTATCTATCTTGCTATCTATCTATCTATCTATCTTGCTGGCTAGCTTGCTATCTATCTATCTATCTATCTATCTATCTATCTTGCTGGCTAGCAGGCTATCTATCGATCTATCTATCTATCTATCTATCTATCTATCTATCTATCTATCTATCTATCTATCTATCTAGCTGGCTAGCAGGCTAGCTATCTGTTGCTATCTATCTATCTTGCTGGCTAGCTATCTATCTTGCTATCTATCTATCTATCTATCTATCTTGCTGGCTAGCTTGCTATCTATCTATCTATCTATCTATCTATCTATCTATCTATCTATCTAGCTGGCTAGCAGGCTAGCTATCTGTTGCTATCTATCTATCTTGCTGGCTAGCTATCTATCTTGCTATCTATCTATCTATCTATCTATCTTGCTGGCTAGCTTGCTATCTATCTATCTATCTATCTATCTATCTATCTATCTATCTATCTATCTATCTATCTATGCTAAATGTACACATAAACACGTACAATATTTCACACTTGATATAGGTTTGTCCAATTTGAACTTTCAGTTAGCAACCACACGGGGGCACTGTAACACCAGACTACCAGCGACAGGGACTTTTCAACACACGTATCCATACGCCGGATCCAGATCTGGGTCAAGTCTTTCTTGGTTCTGTACAACTACAGTCTGAACTACATTCGAATCGATGTCACAACGCTGTGAGATATCTACATATGCTCAGATTGAAAAGGATTCCAATTCTGGATCAAGATCAATAGCAAATCAATTCATTTGTGGTTCACAATCAAATTTGATACCCGGCTCTTAAAAGAATGAAATGCTCAGTTTTCATTCAGATTCAGTCTCATCGTTGGTTTTACAGAACCACACTCAATTTAATTGAAATTGATTCATAACACAATGAAATATCTGTCAAGTGTCAATCAACCAATCATGAATTCATGGCAAACAACACATGATCCAAATCCAAAATACAGTTTTATTCCAAAAGTAATATTCATCAAGGTACTGATTCGGAATCCAAATCATGATTTAAAAAACAACAAGAACAAGAGAATCCGTTTTTTAATTGGTTCAACTTTTGAGACAAAAACAAGCAAGAATGGGACGTGTCGATGGTATCGATCCCGTCTCACCTCGGGTGACCTGTGTCATTCTTGTGCAATGATTGGCGGCAATTTCCCAAAACCTGAAATTACACAGAAATCGGTGCTTTTATGGAATCTACAAAAAAAAAAAGGCCTTGAGGGATTGACTATTATTCCTCTCTCACTCCTGATTTCTCAATTTGCCTCTGCTGACCTATTTTATGACAACGTATCCTGTTTCCCTTTACAGCCGCACACGCGTGACGAACGTTTCCCGCCAAAGGCGTCTCCGTATCTTCTTTTATGGTCCCAATGGATTAATAAGCACACAGTGACGTTTACTTGCACTAAATTACAATAATACAAATATTGAATACACTCCAAAATGTATTTATACTATAAAAGTGTCCTCGTCCATTTAAATTTGAACGCTACTCAAATATTAAGTAAACAAGCTGCAGTAATTTACAATAACTCACAATATTCAAGCGATAATTGAATGAAATGTGTAAAAATCTGCAGTAGAAGTACGCTAGACCAAACAATTACTCACACTATCAGTACATGAATGAGAGAAAAACCACAAAGTCCAACATTTTTTAAAGGGACACTGTATAAGATTTAGACCATTTTTCATTAAAAAAAAGAATAAATTAAATTATTATAAATTGAAAAAACTTGCAAATTAATTTGTTATTAATGACTAGCAGTATGCTTTAAATATAATCCTAAATCTAGATATCATTAAATGATATTACATCAGCCTTCTCCGGAGGCTGCCATGTTTGTTGTAGCTAAATACATTACTCTCCAAAAAAGATGCTCAAATTCAATCCCAAAGACATATTTCACTTTTTTTAACTTTCATTTTATTTTTTTAGAGTGCAAACATTTAATCGCAGGTAGTTACAATTACTTTCAAGGGTTTGACTGAAGGAGGGTCTAAAAATCACCGGTTCTAAACGAATTAAATACAAAAGTAATCAATTGGGGCGGACCACATGTTTGCATGAAAACATTTTGCTGTTTTCCGTGTAATATATTATTTACCAGTGTGGAATGGTATTGAGTTTCTCACCCGATTTCTAATATATACAGCGCTAGCCGTCATTTGAGACCCATTTTGAATCTAATTGCCAAAAATTTGGAATACATTTTTAAGTAGGTTTTAAGTTGGCTTCACTTTTTTCATTGTTTATTTATTTTAGTTTATTATTATTATTTGTAAGTAGCAAGCCTTGAATCCTTGTTTGTATACAAGTGTGTTGTAAATAAATAATCTAACAATAATATATGACAATAAATCATATATAAAATCTTGATTATTATTTGATTATTATTATATTATTATTTTTATAATCGTGCAGCCCTAATATATATATATATATATATATATATATATATATATATATATATATATATATATATATATATATATATATATATATATATATATATATATATACACACATACTATTTTTTTGAAATATACGTGTATATTTTATCAATAATAATCTTACTTATAGAGGGCGTGGCAAGTTGGGAGGGTCAGGAAATGTTTTCTCTTTCCTAGGCAAAATCTAATTGAGAAGCACTATATTAGACCAATGAAAGTTGAGTATATTAGTAAGCGTATTAGACCGAGCAACACATTCTGCTTAGTAACTTACCAATGGCCAATTACATGACCTTAGTCAGAATAATAATGTTTATTAATGAGTGAATACTAATAAACAACTAGCTTTAAAAAGCTCAAACGTTTTAGATGACCAATAACTCAAAGTGGTTTGTGTGTGCAAAAGTGTGACCAATAAACTGAGGCAGTTGGTAACTTATTAAAAAAACAAACGACATCAAACTTTGTGTTTGCTAGGCGGCCCAGAAAATCAAGTAAATGAAACTAATGTCCCACTCAAGAGTTTTCAAGCGAGCAGTAACCAAAAAACGTTGAAAATATTTAGCTCCAACTCCTTTGGCTTCGGTGAACCTGTCAAGTATGTCCGATCGCGGGATCTCAATGTTCTCTGTTCCAGCTGTCAGTCAATGTGACAAATTGTGTCTTGTGATGCGTCTCCATCTTCACATTCCACATGTGCAAAAAAACAAAAAAAAAACAGTAGCAAAAGTCACTTTAGGTCACAGAGTGCCACGCTGACACCACTTTCTCCGGATGGTCTACGGTATCCTTCCATTGCTCCGCCCCTTCCCGAGTGGAGCCGGCCAATCCCAGATGAACCTGCGCAATCATCCAGAAATGCTCATTCATATCTGTGTTTGAATGATCAATAACTCTAATCTGCCTGCCCCAATACCCAGCAATAACTTGACCTCAAAAACTAAAAGTCAATTCATTCAAAAATGGATCAAACTGAACAATGATTTCAAACTCTTATTATATGCATTTAAAAGAACTCAAATGTATGTTTTTAGAAAACGTTTTAGTATGTGTACTAGACCAAGCAATACGGTAACTAAACCTTACTAGCAAACTTTATGAAGCAATTTCTGATTCTAATTTGATATGCACCAATCAAAGCAGCGCTTTCAATTTCAATGGATAACTGCTGTACAATTACAATAAATCTATTCTATTCTATTCTATTCTATTCTATTCAGTAGAGATGAGCTGAACAATTTAAAGGTGGAACATTTGAGTCGATCAAACCACGTGGAAATTAGAGGGGGAAAATAATATGTTTTTAGTTTTAATTTTTACTGTTAAAACTGGTTGGAATTGGTCTAAAAATGTCAGATGTGAAAAATATTAGCATTTTTGGCATTTATTTTTAAATTTTGAAAAAAAAATAGTGTTAAAGAGGAGCTGGATAGTTTAAAATGGGAAGATGAGAATGATTAAAAAATGGTGAAACTGCAGGAAATGGCAAGAAAAATTTGAATTGTATAATATATTTGGGGGGTAAATAATTGCACTGCGTCTCAGATGAACAGTTTGAAGTTGAAACAGTGGGAAACAGACAAAAAAATGTAGAAGTTAGATAAGAAAGAACAAAAACATTAGAATTCTTTACTTTTACTATGAAATCTTAAAAAGTGTAGTGTTAAAAATGAGCTAAAGAGTTTAAAACGGGAACACAAAAATAGGTCAAAAAATTGTGGAACTACAGGAAATGTGGAAAAGAAATGTGATAAGGATGCCTAAGCTGTCGTTCAAAGTTGGAATGATATCAATGACTCTGATAGTAAAAGTAATTGAATATGGAATGTTGATTGTGTCATTGAAAATAAGTGGGGATTTTGCGCGTATAAAATATAGAACAACTGGAAAAACGTGAATTTTGAGAATGAGGAAGAAAATAAAATCCGCAAGGCGTGAACTAATACAAAACAAATCCAGCAGAGATTTTCAACGCTCAGGTGAAGCTTCTTTCCTCCTCTCCCTTTGAGTCTATCGACAGCATGTGTGAGTTTCATGAGGGAGATGGGCACTCCTACAAGACACGTGGTTGGCTCCCTGTGTGACCATCAATCAACAAGGGCAACGATTGTAATCACCCCCCCACCTACACCGGAGATGCATCTATCACTACAGCCAAAGGGATAGGAAGGGATAACAGTACAGTTACATCATTTAAGATTTACGTAAATATGTGTACTGGAGTAGTTTGACGTCAGAGTAGTGTCCGTGGCAAGCGCATTTATAGTAAACTCGTCTGTCTGGCATGCAGGAAACTTTCACAGCATGTCTCTCTGCAATATAAGTTTTTTATGAAAAAAAAAATAGCGACGCACTGATAGGGGAGGTGCGAAGTAGAGAGGGATCACTGTAATGTAATTATAATAACGAACCTGAAGATAGACTAAAAACTGACCTGTCCGACATACTGCTTCCTCTTGATGGAGCTGCAGCTGAAGAGTTTGACGGAGAGCGCGCACTCGGCCGGGTCCCGGGCGTCCAGGTCCAAGTAAAAGGTGTCGGCCCACTGACACTGGCCCTTAGTGGCCTTGAGTGCCGGCGTCTTCTTCTTGCTCAGCAAGCCGTCGGCCCCATGCAGCTCCACGCTCACTATGTACGCTGCCCAAGGAAGGGATCGGAATTATCATCATCATTACGGGGATTTTTTCCGAGGAGAAAATTAAGGGGGGTTTACCCAGTGGGAGGGGCGAGGAGCAGGCCGGCAGGTTTTGGGCCGCCAGGACTCGGACTTGTATGCGTCTGCAGACGGGCTGGAAGCAGGTTGCCACATTCAGCTCGCATCCCAGCCCCTGAAAACCACAGAGGAAGTATTCAATATTTTAAAAATGTATTTTTATTCATTCGTATATTTTTTTTGGATCATATGTATTTTCTATGCATACGTGCATTCATAAAACTGTCATTAAAAAAACCAAAACACCACTCGCCGTGTTTGTTTGAAGAAGAATACTGTGTTTCAGCCCAAGAACACCACCGTACCTGCTGGTAAGCATGGGGGTGGAAACATCATGCTTTGGTGATGCTTTTATGCTAACTAGTCATTTGCCTACTGATGACGGAGCATCAGGAGCAAGTGGGGTTTCAGTGCCTTGCTCAAGGACATTTGAACACGGTCTTGATGGCTGGGGTATCGAACCCGCAGCCTCTCAGCTGGGAGACGACCACTCTACTTCCGAGCCATGCTGTCCCCATTCTGTCTCTCACGCTTGATGTGTACCTCTGATGAAAATTATAAACCTCTTTTATGTTTTTAAATGGATGAAGTAGCAGGTGGAAACACCTTTCCAGGAAAGACGGCAACAAAAAATCAAGGGCAGGGGACAGATGCAGAGCCCCCCCCAAAAAAACCACACACACACACACATTGTTCCTCTGAGTATGTAATAATGATTCACCCAGAGTGCAAGCAACTGACCTTTAACCCCCACTCACTGCAAACGGCCTCTTTCATCAACAGAAAAAAACTACTTGTGTACTCTTGATGTGCTTTAAAGTTGAAATAACAACAAATGTTCTATTGGAAATCTTGCACAGATTAACAACCAGTAAATCTGGAATGTTCCATCTCACAGGTTAGGAAACGGGAAGGAGTGTTTGGCCGCAACAGCTGCGCAGCGAGTCGGACCGCATTTTGCCACAGCCCAAAATGAAACTGGTTTACAAGGGAGGCTAGTCATCAGCGCTGATTAGGTGACACGCATTGTGCAAACATCAGCCCTAAATAGTCTGGAGCAGACGATACGAACCTGACGTCTCAAAGAACAGGAAGAGTGACTTTCACGAGGAGAATCACTGAACTAACTAACTTGCAAAATTAGAATGCCAATCACGTTTTATGAGATTTGCCTTGGAGTGTTTACACTGCGCCAAACGTGTAATATGGATCGGATCTGGATTCAGTTTAATTTAATAGACTTTAAATCATTGACATAATTTCCCCTGTGGTTACTCACGGAAGACTTTCCCGGAGCCCTGAGGGGGAGCCACTGCTCAGTCTCCTTCGGGCCAAGTTGCCGGAGGGACAGGACGCACACGGCCCTCGTGCGCCTCTTGGCCCCCTGCGTCTGCAGCTTCAGCAGCAGGGAGCAGCAGCGCAGACTCTCCAGGCTCAGCGCAAACACAAAAGTTTCCATGAAGAATGTGTTCTGTGAGGCGACAAAAAAAAACAAAGAGGGCTGAAAAAGGTCACGGAGCGGCAGAACAAATGCGGTAACAGCTGAGTGCACAGCGCGGACTAGCTTTAGCAAACGCGCGACTCCAAATCTGTGTTGACACGCATGCTGGAATTTGTAAAACAAATATTTTCACTGAAAAAAAGTGGTTCACACAAGTGGTATTTAATACATCTCTGCCAAAGGCTCATCCATCCAACTTTTTCTCAAGCACTTGTCCTCACAAGGGTCTCAGGCTTCATCAGGCATGGGGAAAACATGCAAACTCCACACAGGAACGCTGGAGCCAGAATCGAACCCAACTTATTGAATTTTATTATATGAATTTAAACGTAAATATACAGTTAATATCACTGGCTTGCTGCTGTAAAAGGGTTATAAGACTATAGAATGCAGGTAGAAATGGCAGGAAAATTAGAAATCAAAAATTTGACCCCTCGCCTCCAAGTAGGTCTGCCCCCGGAGGGATATTTAAAAAAAAAAAACAAATAAAACAGGATAAAAATTTAGAAAAAATGAAAAGAAGCAAAAATTCGTACCTGACTGTATTCCTTGATGGATGAGTGAAATTGGACCGGCTTGGGAAGCGTGATGACACCTTTGATTCGGATCTTTGACTTTTGGGTGACTTTCAGGTTGAGTTGTGAACACTAATGAAGAAGAAAAAAAAACAGGCTAGTTATTGCATTTGTAGTAGAACCGGCAAATGTTTATGGTATCAGGAATGTGGTTTTTTTTTGACCTTGAACAACTTTGGCCCAATTTGTTGAAGAAAACTGCATAAAGAAGCTTTTTTTTCTTTATCTTTTTTTTTTTTTTTTTTTTGCAAGGTCTATCACCAGCCAGCCGAATTTCATCCTTTTTACAGATTCCTGGTAAGAAAGCAGTGCCTTGTCCTTCAAGCCAGCCGTTCATGTTTCATCGTGAGGGTCAACACAGAGATTCCATTGACTGCGTCCGGGGGCGCACAAAGGACGTCATTATCCTGAAAAGGACCCCGAGAGCGAAACCTTACCTGGACCAGCGTGATCCACACCTGCTCCGCCTCCTCTTCGTAATTCAGTCGAACACACAACCAGCCCAGGTCGTCAACCGCCGCTGAGAAAGACTCTGCAATACACACACACACACACACATATATATATATATATATATATATATATATTAGTGCTGTAAAATGACATAAACCTTTAAACGATTTAATTGCCAAATTTTTCATAATTAATCACAAATGCTGTTTTCAAAATAATATATCCTACGCAGCTTGTAATAGGTATTAATCGAGTAAAATCTCGTAAATAATGTAAAATCATCAAACAAATATTTTGTGTCAAAAACTGTTGTAATGTGATTATTTTACTATAAAAGACAGTAAAACTTGTAAATCAAAACTGGCAAATCTGACGTTGAGCAGTGTATTTGAACTTGGCTTGCAAAGAGTACTTTTTTTTTTTTTTCCAACGAGCCATCGAGCAACATTTTAAAGAATTGCAAAACTACATAAATGCCCATTTTTATCCATCTCTGTGCTGGTGACTGTCCTCAAAGTTTTCTTGCATATTTGGCAGAATTCAGCTGCCACAGGAGGTAAATTGAGGTTGTTGTTTGTTTTAATCTCCAAAACCTTTCCAAACTTCAATAAAATACAGCAATTAACTCCCCAAATTAAAACAAGTCAATTACCACAACCAAGGATTAATAACTACAACAGCAAAAGTTTGATTGGTAAACAAAGATCAACAAACGTGCTAAATTTGACTTGACAACATAATGGAATAGAAGATGGATTCATTTCTACCTGTGCTGCTTTTAAATGAGTGGGACGATGGAGTGCTGAGGACACTGGGCATGGAATCAAAGCTCTGCAGGAGACAAAGTGCATTTTTTTAAAACGTCAATGCAAATATAACTCGTTTCATCACTGACATATATGTACATGCTTGGAGGAGTCCAGACATGCTCTTATCAGATACTCATCTATATTAAAAAAAAAAAAAATCTAAACTAAAAACTAAACTAATCAATTACTTTTGGTAATCTGTTAAAAAATAATTGAGATTGATTACTTTATTTAATACTGAATTACCTGAAGTAATCAAGTGATCATTTGATCATTTGAGGTACTTAAATATGGAAGTAAATGATTACCTTGATGCTAAAAATACCGAAAATAATCAAATACACAATTAAATACTTTAATTACTTTAGGTAAAAAGTTCGAAAACATTTGAGCTTGATTACTTCGTGTAGAAAGTCATTGATTAGTTTAGTACTTAATTACCTAAAGTAATCGATCATTTGAGGCGCTTAAACATGAAAGTTAATGTTTACTTTTAGTACTAAAAATACCTAAAATAATCAATTACTTTAGGTAGTAAGTACTTAAGTAATTCATTACTTTAGGTATTTGGTTCTAAAATAATTGATATTGATTACTAAATGTTTAAAGTCATCGATTGAATTAGTACTTACCAAAAAGTAATTGATTACTTTAGCTAATTGATCATTTTAGGTGATTGATCATTTTAATAATAAATTCATTAAGCGCCAGCTTTTTAGAAACTCTTTTTGCCAAACATCTGAAAACATTTTTAGAAAATGATATAAATAAGTACCTGAGATTGAATGTCTGGAGCCTTTAAAAAAAACAAAAAACGTAAAGATACATCTTTGGGATTGAATGAGTTAGAATAGATAGAAAAAAAAACCTAAAAAAATAGATGTTTGACCTTCATGCGAGGACCTTGAGAATCGGTGAGCTCAGACATGGACCGACTTAGTCGCTCATCCACATCTAAAGCCAGGAAAAAAAAAAAAGATACATTTGAATGACAATTTTCTGGGCCAAAAAAATAAATAAAAGCTAATTCACATTAGTAGCAAGAGGGAAAAGGGGCGGGGGGGCTCATACCTAAGTAGCTTTTGCCGGTCCCGACGTCTCCGGGTTTCAAGCCCAACGAGGCCCCGTCGGGACTCGCGGTTACCGGGACGCTGCGCAGGTTAGACTCGGAGCTGTACGCAAACGGAGCGGCGGAGGGGGCCAGCAGCTCGGCCTTCCTCTGAGTGTACGTGCAGCGGGCCGGACCTTGAGCACAAAGAGCGCTTCAGGAGGTCGCCGGCTCGCATGCAGAGAAGGTAAACGTCCAATTCTTGTCCAAACAGGACATCCTGCTCACACCATTAAGTCACGCCTCGGTGACTTCTGAGCGCATTCGAATCAAAGTCGCACTCATAAGTCCGTATGCTTGTGTGTGTGTGTATAGATAAATAAATAAATATATACATATATATTATATATAAAATGTATATTAACAGCCTGTTAATACTCCGTCTTAGAGGAGTCTTGACACTACATAAGGGTTGTGTTTGTGAGGGAGAGAGCCTGGCCCTTTAAGAAAATTTCCAATGCATATAATGAATGGGGCCAGCAATGGGGAGATAATGCTCAGGACTCCAGGGAGAGTTAGAGGCTGCTCAACACACACTGTGTGTTGTAAATCAGAAGTCTCCAATCTCCAGTCCGCGACCCAGTACCGGTCCGTGGATCCGGTACTGGGCTGCTCCCGAAATAATGATGTTTTGGAACTGATTTAGTTCTTTTAACAGTTCATACCGTTGTGTTTTGTTTGGCTCGATGTTAGGGTTTTGGTGCCGCCTCTGGCCAATGTTGATATTACATTTTGTAGTGAGGAAGGTTGGTGCAGCTTCAGTTGAGAGCAACCACAATCTTTGTCATATATATATATATATATATATATATATATATATATATATATATATATATATATATTTATATATATAAACTGTATATATGTGTGTGTGTGTGTGTGCCAATGTACATACCAGGCATCCCGAGGTTGTTGAAAGTGGAGACTCCGGGCTGCACATACGATGCCTTCAAGCTGGGAAGGACAAACGGGACCTCTTTGCCATCAGGGGGCATCTTGGACAGGAGGTAGTCTTCTTGGATGGGAAGCTGCACTGCAATACCTTTGAGGGATAAATAATCAAAGCAGTGCTCAATTATTCCAGTTTTGTGCCTCACCTGTACAACAAATTTTATACTCCGTTTGAAGTTGGGTTAAAAAAACTTAGAAACAAAACAAATGAGAAAAAAAGTAATAATTTGGATTGATTTCCCTACAACTTGGGGGCAGAAATATTTCAGGGATGCATCCCCTAACCTCCAAAAAAGAGGACAGTACAAAATTATGTAATAAACACTACCATAGAAAAGCCCAGATAAATATTCATTTTAACTCGGAACCAGAAATTTCAAAACACGCCCAATTCACCACAAATACTTTTGAAGTCTTCAAATGTCGCCGCTGCAATGAACTTTACCTTCCGTCTCATTTCCTCCCTTTTTCATGAACCTCCTGCAGCAGTTTTTGATGCACTCCATCCCTGAAACAAATAAAACAACACAAAGTTTACGCAAATACATTATCAAGCGTTTTTTTTTTTTTTGCAACATATGTTTGTTGTTTTATTGCCTACTTTATTATCTGCTCGATTATGGAATGCAGTCTGCTCGGGGAAGTGAACAACATTTCATTGTGTGGTATCACTATGCATATGACAATAAAACTCTTGAATTTTAAATTTTGCATGTTGAACATTTTTTTCACAAACAACCAAAAAAATTCTTGAAAACATGAAATAAATCTCCACACGCACATTCAAAAAGTCATCAAAGGTTTTTGATAAATTCACTTAATCAAGCCTGTGGCATCAAAGGCATTTCACATTAAAGGGGAAACATTGAAAGAAGATGCTAGGGAGCTGAAATTTCACCCAGATGGGGACAACAAATTTGAACATAGCACAACCACTTTTTTTTAATCACATGAGCAGAAGTGTAGCATCCCTTGGCTAAAATACTGCAAAAATGATGTGGGAGAAAATGACCAAAACTGGTCAAAATACTGCAATATAAATACAAAACATCAATGAAATACAAACAGCAGTATTTAGCTTCAGGTTGTTGCCACAAAAGTGAAAGTGGAAGAAAGTTGAGCCCGTTAAGACAAGGAATTTCCCAGGCATTAAGCGATGAAATAAAATGGATCCAAAATGTGTTTTTATGAAAAAAAATATAGTCTTACCCGGACTGTGTTTTCTTTCATTGAAGAATTTTTTTCGTTGTTGTGTTGCTGGTGCGCCTCGAAGCCAGTCACCACAAGAATGACGAGAAATGTCAGCCGGCTAATGTTTATGCTCCTCCTCCTCCTGGTTTCTTCCTCCTCCCTCTTTCCCATCCTGACATCTTCTTAATGTCTTCACAGGAAAAGTGGATGGCTCTTGTGTGCAAATTAGTGCACAGTAACTGCACGTGACTGCACATCTGAAAATGCCAAAAATCAGCTTTTGGCTCCTGGAGATGAAATAAATACAATTTCAAAAAAAATTACATTTTAATTCTCTATTTCTGATATGTTCATATATATATATATATATATATATATATATATATATATTTTTTTTTTTTATTTTTTTTTTTAAAATGCCTTTACAAAGACAGGATATTTTTTTACACAATAATAATTAGGAAAATAATGTTTGTCACAATGAAAAATAAAAATTATAATCACAAAAGCGTTTGTTATACACATTTATGTTATGATTTTAAAAAGAAAATTTTGACATTATATTACACAATTCTTTTTAAATACATTCGACATGTTACACAATTTTCTTTCGATGCAATACCGCAATATTTTAAGATTTTATCTTTTTCTTCATATAATAGACGCAATCAAGTGGCTTATCAAAAAAAAAAAAAAAAAAAGAGCCAAGATCCAGAGCTCCTCCTCCTCTCTGGACGTGGGCGTGACTAATTCCCGGAATGTGGAAATGTTTGCGCCGTCTTCCCGGAAGTGCAACAAGCACAGGTTTACTTTCGGCAAATTTCCCTTTGCCTTAATGCCGACGTAATCTCATTATTCAATCGTGTCGGAATGAAGTTTGCCAGCATGTGCGCCACCCGCAAGCCGACACATCAACCTGCGTGGGTCAGATAAAGCACTGATGCAATATTTGAGTCAAATTGACTCTGAGTTGTTTTTAGCAAATATGGATAATTTATCAATATACATTTTCATTTTCATCCGACACAAATATTTGTTTTATCCTAGAATTGGGTCATTTTTGATGTGCCGTTAACTCTTAAGAGTGTATGACTCTTCAATGCGTATATGTCTGATGCATTCTCTTTAGGGTTTAAATCTGGAGATAGGCTTAGAAAGTGGAAATCCAGATAAGCGGCGTAAAATAAATGAATGGATGGATGGGGTGAACTGGAATAGAAATGAAAGCAAAAAGGCGCTGCAGTGACTTCAGTGGCCCGCTCATACAGACGTTTATTGTACTCAATAGTTGACGATACACAATAAAGGTCTTGTTCACAGCTAATCTGAAGGGAAAAAGATGCAGCGGCGGAGGTGCTGAGAATACAACGTTTGCGGTGCTTCTAAGAAGAGGATGCCAGAAATTGTACACCGGACGCATCCCGCTCCAGCGTCCATCTTGCCGCTTTAAGAGCTCAGAGTGCATTAAGGCGGGGCGGGGTGCGTTCCAACAGGCTCGTTCCCGACCGTGACGGCGCTTCAGAAGGGGTGTTCCGACACGAAGATGGTCAATCGGATGATGGAGCTGCCGCGGAAGTTGATGACGTTGTTGACCGTCACCATCTCCAGGTCCAGGACCACCTCTCTGGGACCCTTGATGGGCCGCGACAGCACCAGCGTGGCACTCATGTTGCTCGTTTGCTAATGAAAAAGTCGAAAATGTTAAAAACGCTAAATCATGCGTCTGTTTGTGAATAGAAGTTAAATTGTGTGCGAAAGCGGAAGTAATTGAAAGAAAATGTATGAACAAATGGAATGATTTTGAATGACAGATTGATGTGGAATGACAGAAAAACGTGGAATGTTTTGACTGAAAATGTGTAACGATAAAAAATTCAGATTTATAATATGACCTGATATTCGTGAAGAAACTCGGAATATTATTAAATGTGAATTGGCAGTAAAAAAAAAAAAATGCTGTATGTTGATGAAAATTGGTGAAAATGTGGAATGCTATTGAATCAAACTGAATGATATGGTATGATTCTGAATGATATGGAATGATGAGGAATTGTGTTGATGAAAATGATTAGAAAAAACATGTTAAATGATATGTACAAAATTTGTAAAAAATGTTAGAATATCATAACGTGGAAATAAATGAAAATGAGCAATTTGTAATGAAAATGTGGGATGATATTGAATGATAAGGAAAGTTTTGGGTAAAAAATATGCAAAATCGTTAATTATGGAAAGATATTGAATGATTTGAATAATAAAATGACTAATATGTTGGTAAAAAAGTGAAATAACATACATGTTGCAGAAGATTTTGCAATCTCGAATGATGTGGGAGAAAATAATGAAAATGAGCAATATGTTTATGAAAATGTGGAATGATAGTGAATGATGTGGAAAGATATATTATTGTAAGTGAATGTGGAAGGAGATGCCTATCTAGCCCATTCATTCATGTCCATTTTTGTCTCAGCAACATTAATTGCACCTAAACAAATGAAACATCACTGGAAAGGGCAGGATGTCCTCCACTGAGCACACTAGGACTTAGTAGCATAATTTGATCAAGTCAAAAGATATACAGTAGACCAAGAACAAACATCCACTTCAGCGGCAGATTGGCACTACCTAGCGGTGGTTTTCTGCAGAAAATCCTCCGCCGCGGAGCGAATGAATATCGTTCCTCACCCTCATGTAGAATTCCTGGCCCTCGTTTCCCGACTTAATCTGGAAGATGTAGAAGGCGCCCGGGTAGCGCGTGGTGGCCTGCATCTGGAAGATGTCGGCGGGAACGCTGCGGCCGGACGACAGGTCCATGTGACGGTACAGGATGGTGAAGGGCTGGTCCCTGCACGCAGGGTTGCCCGTGGTGCACATGCACTGACTGCGCACAGCGGGACGGCAGAGCGTGTGAGAGCCACGCGAAAGCGCCTTTAACGCGCCAGGCCGCACTCACTTGTCGCCCACTTCAACGTAAGGGGGCGGGCACTGTAAAGGAGCCAGGCACGTGTGGCCTCCCTGGAAATTGAAACAGACTCGTTCTGTTGTACAGGTGTTGTTACCACTCTCACATTCATTGATATCTTTAAAATCAAGCACACGACAACAGCGCTCGGGGTCAGTTCAAACGTGGCGCCGCACGGGAAGGCTTTTTTTTTGCGTCTTTCGGGGAAAATGCTACCTTCGCAGCTCCGGCCGTCCTCGAAGACGTAATAGCCGGGCGGGCAGATGCAGTTGAAGGAGCCCGGAGTGTTCACGCATCGGTGCTGACAC
This sequence comes from Hippichthys cyanospilos, assembly GCF_059441005.1. Classification (NCBI taxonomy): domain Eukaryota; kingdom Metazoa; phylum Chordata; class Actinopteri; order Syngnathiformes; family Syngnathidae; genus Hippichthys; species Hippichthys cyanospilos. The sequence goes on from NC_142382.1 coordinate 7,470,977, forward strand.
AGGAACTCGGAGAAGCTGCACTCGTCCACGTCTGCCAGGGAGTAAAAAAAATAAATAAATAAATTACACTGAAGTTCGTTACGATACTTGCAACATATAACATGCAAATATACTCAGAGGTACCCAATATCGACATAAGATTCAAAAATATGAAATCCAAGCCATTACAGGTGGGGTACCTCAAGGATCTGTAATAGACCCCTAATTATTCACATTAAATAAGAGCTCAATCTCAACGACGTATTCATTTATTTACAAAGTCCGGAAATTCAACCCCAGGTTCTTGATTACAGAATATATATTTTCTTCATGTATTAGAATATTATAAGAAAGCTAGAGCCCTTCTTTAGAGGGCTCTGAAAATAGCTGAGTTAATGGCATAAATATTTAAATAACTTTTAGTTGCTTGAACAGCAACTGGATACTGTGGAAAGTGAGTTGAATACATTGAAAAGAAAATCAATAAAAGTCAATAAATTATCACTAATATATATATATATATCATCAATGATATCAAAAACACATACAATTACATAATATATGCACACATTTATGTAAATAAACACATACATACACACACAGTGTTGTAATTGTTTTTTTTTTTGGTTGCTCTTTAATTTTGCAATGTGTTTATATGTTCACTAATCAATCAATGTATTCAGTACACACTTTTTACCAGAGGATAAAGAACGTATGCCAGTCAGTTTTATTGTATTGTCGATATACGTTGACACTCTTTGTGTTCAAATATTTGTTGCACCAAGGATTATGTAATCGTGTGACAGTTATTGATGCTATCTGTCTGCTGCCATATTACCATGAAAAAGTAACCTTGTTACTTCATCTATTCATGGATTTGGATTCATGGATTCTTGCTTTCCTTACCGTTGCAGGAAGTTCCATCGGCCGCCAGTTCGAACCCTTCGTCGCAGTTACACATAAAGGAGCCGTGGTTGTTGAAACAGCCGTGGCTACAAGGCTCTTCCGCGCACTCGTCCACATCTAAAACACACGCGCACACACACACACACACATAAACACGCAAGGTTTATGCAATAATTCCAGGAAATATTTCCTTTCAGTAAATCTTTCCAAACAGATGATGTGCATTTGCAGGTCGTTAAGGTTGCGTAAGAGTGATTCTCAAGAGAAGCCCCGGAAACATCACAACCTTTCACTTTATGCTCATTGAAAGAAAAGAAAATAAAGTCATAATAATAATAAAAAAAAAAAAATCACACACTGGCTCCACGGTGGAGTTGCGGATATACATGATATTAGCAAACGCACCCTGGCAGCTGCGGTTGTCTGGGTTGAGGACGAAGCCCGGGTTACACGTGCAGGAATACGAGCCCGGCACGTTTGCGCACAGCTGCTGGCAGTAACCGTAGCGACACTCGTCGATATCTGCAAACAAAACGTTTAGGACACATGGTTTCGATTAATCATTCAAATATTTTTATTCAACTGTACTGCCAAATTTTCTGGTATATTTTTGTTCAACCGGCTCGACAGAGTACTTAAAAAAAAAAAAAAAAAAGCAAGAAACGTGCATTTACATTATTTTACCACTAGAGGACGCTGATTCACGTTTTAAAAAGCGCAAGACGGCTTAACTGAGGCTAGTGCACAGCGCATCTAAACACATTTCAAAAAATAAAAACAATAAATAAAAGAAAGAAAATGTTCATCGATAGAGCTGCAAAACGTATAGGGTCCTACTCTTTGTGTTATCAGTCATGTTATATTTAGAGACCAGGTTATTTGTATTAAGTGATATCATGTAACGTATCCAAAATCCAACAAAACAGAGAAGACAAAGAGCAACTCACCTTGGCACTGGCCCCCGATGAGCCAGAAGCCTTCAGTACAGGAGCAGGTATAACCCCCCGCCGTGTTGATGCACACCTGGGTCGGGTTACAATGATGGGAGTTGTTCTCACATTCGTCAATATCTGAAAGAACAGGAAAGGAAAAAAAAACATGATGGAGTACAAAATACGTTTGACGGATATGAAGACAATATGATTTTAACTAAGGTGGGGTGTTACAGCAAAAATAATAGTTTTTACAAATAAAGTTGCTTTTGTTGACTGGTATAACTCAATATTTTATTTACATATTAAGATCTTTAAAAATGACAAAAAAAAGATACGCATATAAAGCTATAAGCAATTTTTACTCTGTAGAAAATGTGGAAAATATTAACACGCTGCAATGACACACTTTAACCAGCAGGTGGTAGTGTTTGATTGGGAAAAAAAAAGTTTCACACTGATGCAAGAACGCTGACGGTGACTATTATAAACAAGTTACATTCTTGTGTTCCACAGACAAAAACAAAAACCGAGACAGGCAGAGTCTTTTCTGCATCACGCCACACAAGCGAAAATGGACCTGTAAAACGTTAGTACTGCTGTCAAACGTCACACATTTTCCACCACGTTTGAGTAAATATGCTCTCAAATAATTTCATGGTCAGAAATATGCGATACCAGAAACTGACCTCACTTTGGCAGCAGTGCACCAATAGAGGGTGCCAATGAACAATGAAAAGGCCATGACTTGTTTAGACAGTAAAATGGACGTAAATGAAAACAGAATAAGCACAAAATTCAAATGAGTCACTTAACATTCATACTGGCTAACACAGACGGGCCGCGCCTTTTAAAGCCATACACACTCAAAATCACAGTGAAAACATTAAGATGCGAGGACGGCACCCCCAAGTGATCAACATTCAACTTTATTCAACAATATGTCATTCAGTGAAGAATGTGAGTTTAGTTTTTCTTTTAAAGGTATTAACTTTATATGAAAAATAATGAAGGTATCACCTTTTAGTGCTGAAAATGGTTCAATAAGTGCACTGCTCCTTTAAATTGATTATGTGAAAGAGGCATTGCTCATATTCCTTTTAGAATAAGTGATTATAGCTTGTACTATTGCATGAGTGATTTAGTAGTAGCATTGTTGGAGGTTTTTCACTTTCTTCCAAGTAATCCTAGAAATGTCCCAGCTTCATCCAACTCCCCCCCCCCCCATTTTTTTTTTTTTGGGGGGGGGCTGTGTATTTTTTCCCTCCACCCTCCGGCCTTTGTTTCAAGAACATTCCAGGTCAGAGCTGTCAGCTATCAGCCCCCATTTTGTTTTTGCTCGGCGCGAACAGATCGCTCCGATTACGCGCACAATTCCTGAGACTTTCACTTCCTTAAGAGGCAATGACAAAAATCTACCGGGCCGGAGGGAAGCAGAGGGCGGGGTCCGAGGGGGCCTCTTGTTTGCTCAGGCGGCTCGGAGCAGTGATAAGCTGGACCCCGCGCTGCCCTTCGGGGAACAGAGTCGGACCACCGAAAACGGAGTCAAGACGAATTAAGTCACAGACTTGTCACTGAGTCATTTAGGAATAGCTAAAAGGGAGCCCACAAAGTTGTCAAAAGTAATTAGAGACAAACCATAACAATTTTACTGCTGAAAAGTTGACATTAAAATTCTTTTAAAAACATTATACAAAAATAAATGTGCAAAATATTCAGGAAACAGTACTGAATAAACATCTAAAGAAATGTGTGGGGGGTTTATTAAGTAATTTCAAAGATTACAATTATTTATTTAAAAAAAAAAACAAAAATACTGACATTTCAGTTTTTGGCCATATCACCAAACGCTACTTACAAAATAATTAGGCAACCATTGTTAATATTAAGTTAGAATGACCTTTTTCCATCTTAAAATTTTTAACATTTTTGAAATATTTTTAACCTATTCTTAAATGAATGAAATAATTTAACAATGAATTTCACAGAACGTTTTCATATTAAAACAAATCTAGGAAAGCTTTGATGATATTTGATGAAAAAAATACTTTGACCCTGGCAAAAAAGCCACAGACAAAGCAAAATCTCTCATATCATAATCAAACATAAGTTTACAGCTATATATATATATATATATATATATATATATATATATACACACACACACACACATACACTGGATATACACTATTTCCATGTGGAACCACAAAAGTGCTAGTAAAATTAAAATTAAAGTTAAATTCATTATTATTTCATTTCAAAGTCATTTATAGAATAGTCAGTAATTTTTTTGAAGTTACTAACTTTAGACCTCCAAAATAAAAGCAGCTGCAGGAATTTCTGGCGAGTACTGGCTGTGTCTGTCCTAAATGTGGCAACACTCTCAATTAATTTCTTCACAGTCGCATTTGAACTTACTGGTGGCCTCACATGCAAAAAAAAAAAAAAAAAAAAAAGCTAAAATTGTGCCGTCACTCCCCTCAAAGCCGCGTTTGTTCCACATCCAGACAGGAAGTCTATAGGTGGTGTCATTACATCATAACACACATGCACAAGCAGGTCCGTTGTACGCAATACAAATATGGCAACATGACTTCATGTTTGCCACTGGAATGAGGTCGATTACCCAAAACAAGGTGCCCTATTTAGGAACACTTTATGAGGTACACCTGGATGCCTTTCATGACATCCAACATAAAAGGTCTATCACAGTGTTAATGTAACAATATAATTGCTATTGTTGTTGCAGTTTGGAAACATGAGGGAAAATCTATTCCGAAGTGGGTCGGACCAATAAAAATTCAGCTAATTTTCAAACTTTATAGTTAATAAAATAATCTCGCGGGCCGAATAGCATTTAAAACTTCAAAAATTCAAGTAAACTGTAGTTAATATAGTGAATCTTCTTCGTACCACTAGAGGGAGCTCTCTCGCAACACAGAATCGCTAAACTCCAAATTTAGATTTGATTGTTCCACGAAACAGTAACATTAGAACACACTACAGATAGGCACATTTACAAATGATAACAAAAAGCACTCACCATTGCAGGTTCCGTCGTCTGCCAGCGTATAACCCAAAATGCACGGGACAGGGTAGCTGACTTGCGGGTAACTGGGTTCGGCCGACCTCGGCGGGGCCGGCACATAGCTGTCCGGCGAGCCGGCGGATGTAGCTCCGGCGCCGCCGCCGGCACCGCCGGCACCGGCGCCACCGCCGCCTCCACGACCCGGGTAGGCCGGCTCGGGCTGCTGCTGCGGTACCTGCGGGGGCTGAGGCCCGTAAGACTGGCTGTAGAGGTCACGTGGCAAGCAAAGATAACCCCCGTTCTGGTTGACGCAACGCATGTCCCCCCTGCAAGGGTCTGGAAGGGTCCGACACTCATCTACATCTGCAAAATGGACACGATCACAGGATCAATTTTGAGGTAAAGTGCCTAAAGTAATTGAGCAGTTGATTACCGGTACATTAGTAGTCCAAAGTACTTAATAACATAAGCGCTATAAAACGGTAGAGAATCACTTACTTTGGTAATCAAGTACTTAAGTATCTAATCAATTAGTTTTGTACTTACTTAGCTAAGGTTTAGTACTTAATCACCTCAAGTAATTTATTTCTTTAGTACTTGAATACCAAAAGTAATTGCTTACTTTAATAATTTAGTCCCAGCCCTTTTAAGAACCTCCTTTAGCTATACAGTATATATAAATAAATACCTATGGTGGAATATCTGGACTCAACTTTTTTTTCCTTGACTCATTCAATGCCTGGAACATATTTTCACGTTGTTTTTTTTTTGTTTGTTTTTTTTCAAAGTCTGGACATTAAATCCCAACTACTTAAGTATTAAACCAATACTTAAGTACATTAAGGACATTAATTTAAAGATACTTAGTTATGAAATCGAAACTTAAGTATCTGGGTTTGAATGTCCAAACCATTAAAAAAACATGAAAATACATCCTTGGCATTGAGTGAGTCAAGAGAAAAAAAAATGTAAAAATATGTGTGAGATTGAATGAGTTAATTGTGAAAAATATACATTATCAAATTTATTTTAGATAAAATGTTAACATTACCTATGTATCCCTTTAGTATGGTATGGTCATCGTTTTAGTGGAGTTCAGTTGTATTTAACTTTGACATTTACTTTGCCTTTAAGCTTTTAGAAATGTTTGTTTTGCAAGCATTTTTTAGCCGAAATTTTTATATTTTTTTTATAATACATGTCAATAGATGTTTTCCCCTTCACGAACACAATGTAAAAACTGGCCTTTTGCTTGGAAGCGACCATTTTGGTTCAGGTGCACCTTCAAGTTACAGTTTTAAAAAAAAATAGCCAGCTAAAAAACAGTATCACTTTGCCATATAAAAGTTGATGGGCATGCATTTCAAAAAACATGCGATTCTAAATTGAAATTTGGACATTGTAATTGGTATGAGAGCTTTGAAAGCACAAGGAAAATCGCTTACCTACGCACTGTCTTGACCTGCGATCGTATCTGAAGCCATCTGTGCATGTCTGCATGCAATACAGTTAGACTCAAAAATAATCTTCACATTTCTCAAATAGAGACTTTAAAAAATACAATTCAAGAACATTTTGTAATTCAAGTCACCATTAGGTCAGTGCACTCCACTTTTAGAACAGATCATGTTCATGACAATGAATGAAAACACTGAAAAAAATATAGCTTAACAGCAGTTTTTATATATATGTAAAAAACATGCCAAATGTATCACGTTAACAGTGCACAACTTGATTTTTGGGTAAAGTCCATGGTGAAAAGTGCATACCTGGCTGTGTGCTGACTGCATACAAAGCAAAATAAATAGCAGAGCTGCCAACATCCTGCAAGATAAGTTCACTTTGGTTTATTTCACTTTTTAGTGTGCACTGTAAACATCCTGTTAGTCTAAAACAACAGTGCAAATAAAAGCAAAATAGAAACGATCCAATGCTTACCTTGTAGAGGAGCAAAGCATGAAGCCACGTATGTCACCGAGCATGTTTTTCATTTTCTCCCCAGTTCCTTTCACTTCGACGACCCTTAAAACATTGACACCCCCCCACCCTGCCACCCCCCCCAGCTAAGACCCGCACAATGTCATACACAACTCCCCCCCACCCCTCAGTGGACCGAGGTGCTACTGGTGTCGCCACTTTTGAAAAAAAAGTTGATTTAGCTATGATTCCCACCCCCTGCCTCACTCCACAGCTGGATCCCATCAGATCACGGACGCCCCCGCCCCCCTCCACCCCCGCTCACGTCAAACTAAGCCACCAACAGGGGACTGAAGTACTTTTATTTCTTTTTTTTTAACCATTACTCCAATTTACAAAAACAATCTGAATGTACAGTAAGATAAATATACAAACAAATCTGTAAATATAAATATTCCTATCAAGCATGTACACTTCTGATTATACAAGTTATTTGCACAAAATAGCAGGCACTTGGATGTCCTAATTCATAACCGGTGCCATAGGTAGAAGGAAAAAAAATAAAATAAAATAAAATCCCACCCAATAACATGTACAACTAATAGTAGCATTGCTAATGTCCGCCCTTTATGACTTCAACACATGTTGCGTAGTCCACTGAGGAATTCTGCAACTGCAGAATGCTTGGCAATTTGGCTTGCTTTGCATGCTCGACATTATTGACATAAAATAAGACAGACAAACAAAAAAAGCACGCTGAAAACTTAGATGTTTGCAAGGTCACTTGAGTTGGACAAAATGCAGCGGGACAAGTTTAAAATACTTTTTAAAATGTGCCTTTGTCCACTTCCAAACAATTATGGTTGATTGCTGTCAAGTAGTAGGTTAATTCAAACTAACCAGTTTTCCTGAAGGAAAATTAAATTTGAATGTTCTTTTTCCTCACTTATAAATGTGGCCTACATGGGAGATTGTTGTCAAGTAGTGGGTCAAATCAGATAAGCTCATTTACCTTAGTGACATGAAATTTGGGGTGCATTCCTGCTGAAATCTGCCCCCCTCTTCTAAACTTAGCCTTTATGGTCGATTGTTGTCCCGCAGTGGGTTCGTTCAAATGAGACAGAAGCAAATGGGAATTATGGGCTGTCTGAAAAAGACAAGAAATTTATCACTTTGTTTTAAGCCGTTTTAACAACAGCCCTGCACAAAAGTCACAAGAACCCACATGGAAAAAAATTAAAATATTCCAAATTGCTGTAAGTCCTGAGGCATGTACTGTATATACTAGCTAGATAGCTTATGCTAAATTGGAAAGACTTCATTTTAGTCAATGGGAAATCTGACTGCCATAAAACACAAACGACCGAACTCCTGCACAAATGCAGTCACTGAACATGAAATATGGTAGACTCGTTGATCACAAGTAGACGTGAAAAAATGTTTTAAGGGACAGGAAACTGGCAAATTTTACTCATTTCCAGGTGGTCGCAAAGACTACAAGAGAATGTATCTGGTTACTACCACACTTAGAGCACATCTAATTTATCTCATTCAATCCCCATAACATATTTAAATATGTATCTTCACAGTCCAGAAACTAAATCCCAAGTACTGAGATGATTTCTTTTTTCTTTAGTTATTAGGGTAAACAATGATCTGAAAATAGTTGGCACTGAATGAGTTAATAGATGGTCGACTAGAAATTAAAAACATTTTGTGGATTAAGCATGACGGTAAAGTTTGATTTGCCAGAAAATTTAGCCAATAGATAATAGAACTACATAAGAAGTCTAGGATAAAAATCATATCTCTGCGTTATTGCTTGAGCAACTACATAGCCTTTTCTGAAGGATTTAACTTTTCAAATACAAAAGAAATTTGCAAATAGGGACACATTTTTTGACTCAAAAAGGAACTGGCTGAACTGAACCAATTGACAACCAATTTGGCGCTTTGAGAGTGAGAATTTTTAAGTTTGAAAAATGTGTGCATCGGGTCACTTTTGCGACAAGGCAGCGCTACGTACTGATTCGGGAATAGAGAACGAGTGTACGGTGCCAAAAGCGGTCTTAAATAACTAGACCCCAACACAAACAGAAAGTCGGCCATTTTGGTCTGAAACCACCATTTTGGGGGATTTCAACCATTTGATTTTAAATTGCATTATATATTGTTGCGCGTGTGTGTTTTTTGTTTTTTAAAGAAGCACTTTGATTCATCTGCATAGGACAAACATCATCTTCCACCTCACTGCTTCAAAAGGTCCTTGAGCACAGCGCCGCCGCTAGCCTCGGCCGACACGGGCACTGGCGTGAAGGTGGGCAAAGCGTCCGAGATGGGTTTCATCAGCAGGTGCCCGCCGGCCCCCCCAGAGATGGCGGTGCCGGTGCCCAGTAGGGGCACGGCAGCGGAGCGCGGCGCCAGGAAGGGGTTGCCGGACTTGCCGGCCACCGTGCCACTCGCCGGCGTTTTCCTGGAGGGCGGGGCGCTCAGAGGTTTGATATCCAGTATGGGAAGCTTAGGTGGGGGGAGCGACGGCCTTGACTCAGTTTCGAGGAACTTGACAAACATCTCTGAAAAAGACTGCCACAGAAAAAAAGAAAAAGAACAATGACTTCTCAAACTGGCTTCTGTAAATTGCAGCTTAAAAAAATCATTTAAAATTCATGATTCTCTTCAGGTTTATCAGTTGAGGGACATACAGTGGTGCCTTGTGATACAAGTTTAATTTGTTTTATGGCCACTATTTTATCTCAAGGCACTTCTATTTATTATCATAAATCACCATGAAAAAAAATGATATGCAAATATAGAATCACTGTAATAAACAATTGACGGCCGCCCGATGGGATAGTGATGAAGTCACCGGATTATGTCAGCGTTGGTTCTTCTTACCGAATTAAAGCTGTGTCCGCTGGTGGGCCTCTGAGGAGTGTTGGGGACACTCTGCGCGCTTCGGCCACCAAGCCAGCTGGACACCCAGCCGCTCACGCCGCGGGCCGTGTCATCCTCCAGCATCTGGACCGCAAAAGATGACATGGGGAAATCAATAATAACGACGGCTGGGCGATATGGCCTTACAATAAAAATGTTAAGAGTTCCTGGAAACTGAGATTTGTTTCTAAAAACACTACATGTACAAAGATAACAGACGCTGATCAAATTTTGATAAAATCGATGAATCTGTCAAAGAATGAAAAAAAATATGCAGTAAAAACATTCTCTTATCCTTTAATGCTTACAAAAGCCAGTATTGCAAGTAGCGCATATGACTTATATAGTATTTTATCCTTAGCATTTGTTGAACTACACTTTTACAACAGGCAGAAAAATCTGAAAAAAGGGCCAATTTTGCTTATTCTTTTTTTTTTTGGGGGGGGGGTCATCATTATCATTGTCAAATGTGCTAACGTGTAAAAATATACAAAAATAAGGGCAGATATTAAAAGACCTTATATTGACTACAACTCATGCAATCCTATAGACATATTTTTGTTTTTTTAGGAGTCCAAACACTTAAACCTTGATAGTTATTTACATTTTTTCAAAGTAGTTTAATTAACGAGGGTCTAAAATTGCTGGCACTGAATTAGTTAAATCAGCCAGCCAGATTGAGAAATCAGGGCTGACATTACATTTCAAAGAAAACATTTTCCCTGAGTTCTCCTTTAAAAGGGTACAACACTGCTAATATTTATTAGCTCATCAAATGTTTTGCATCAAATGTTAGCATTACACAATGCACACTAGTCACTATTGTAACTATAGTAAATCAAGTTTGGTAGCATTGTGAGCTCGTAAGGTTTTGAGTGTCCTGATTTCCGGTTTCGATACTGTACTGTTACAAGCTTTGAAACTAGAAAAAGAAAACAACAAAAATGACAATTAAAAAAAAAAAAAAAAATGTCAATTGAAAGCAATAAACTAGGCCCCAAACGATTAACTGTTACATAGTAGGGACACATTGTAATATGTCACACCAGATGTTCACACTGACATCATCTTATTATCTAATAGCGAAATGACATGTCTCAGTGTAAAAGCAAGTCAGTGCCCGCCATCGGGTTCTGCGGAAATCAAAAGGCTGACAAATGCCAGACGTGTTGTGCCAATTTTGCGGGAGAAGGCTGAGACAAGTTCACGAAGACATAATGGGCCTCATTTCCCTCCGCATAATTAGAATCCACGAAGGTTTTTGCTGACTTGACGTGTCGTTTCAAGAGGAAGCGGTCTCACCGCGCTGTCATTCTCCCTCGTCGCTCGCTCGCAGCTGGATGCACTTAGTAAGGGGGATGTAAACAAGAACGAGGAGGAACTTTGGTGTGTTTAGAAAAAAAATCAAAGTTGAAAAAAAATGAGTCGAGGGACTCGCCATGACAAAAGTGCAACACCATAAAAATGTTCTTTGTCTTAGGGGGCTCAGTAAGCCAATTTGCCGTCTCTGGTTCCCTTTAGGAGTGTTGGAATGGTTCCTCTGGGCTGCTGCCAGACCTTCTGGTTAAGATAGAATAGCCCCCCCCCCTGCCTTTCGTGGAAGTTTTTGGGGTTTCGCCTGGCCGCTAAGAGCTAATTTACATTTCTAAACGCGTGTTCCAAGCATATTGCAGCTCTTTTTAACAACCCACAGGCCTTGTTGGATTTAATGACCCTTTCAGCTTTTTCGTGGCCAATTTTTTATGATTTTTTTTTTCTTTCACTGCATGGTTTTTAACTAAGTTCTTGTCAAAAGTGGTATAAGCATATCCATATTCATTTTTTAACCCTTTTTAACCCAGCGTGTAGAATTTAACGCTATTACCTAAAAATCAGTCATTAGAAAAACCCACTATAAATTTGAACTCATTCAATCCCTATGACGTGTTTATTCGTCTTTACCGAGACCAGATATTGAATGTCAGATACTTATTGACAGTATTTTATTTCAAATAATAGGGTAAAGGAGTCGGCACTGAATGAGTCGATGCACGTTGATGTACATTTTTTTCTAATATAATGACGGATCGAGTAATTGTTAACGTTTATAATTAACAACAAAAAACATTTTGTTCCTGCTAAAAATATCCAAAAGAAAAGACCTTTGCTAAACATGGTCTTTGAGACACCACTCTGCGCCGAGTTTAATAAAGACAAAAAAAACTTTGCATTCTATTAGTTCACCACTGGCATTGCATGTGACATTAAATAAGGTATTAAAGTATACACACTGTCATTAAAATTTCAGGTAATTTGCAAAATGCATTGGTTAAAATATGTTTCTTGCCCCTTTTTGAAATGCAAAGGAGCCCCCCCCCCAAAAAAAAAAAAATCAGTAAATTGTCAACGCCCAGTAGCTTTTGCTTGGTCTCAATACCCTAGCTCCGCCCACAGTCATCACGGTCATGAATGCCATGCTCAACATTTGGGAGAAAAAAGAAAAAGTCTGAACGCTGTCTATGAGCATCTAAATGTGCCCATTTCAGCACTTTTTCATAACAATGCATCATTAGATTCTGTTTTGAATTTTTCATCTGGGAAATCGAATTCTTAATTTGTAGCACCACAACAAAAAGAAATCAAGAAACTGACTCAAGGTTTTTGTTTCCATGTGTACTTAAA